>NW_005353947.1:209708-250915 GCF_000412655.1 Myotis brandtii | reverse complement strand
CACCCGCCAGCCTGGTCCCCTCTTACTGCCCCCCTACTGGCCTGGTCATCCCCAACTGACCCCCTGCTGGCTTGGTCACCCCTCATGGCCACCCCGAAGGCCTGATTGCCCCAGGTAGCCTGTTGTTCAGTTGTTCAATCGTTTGATCGTCCCTCACTAACCCCTCTGTCGGCCTGGTCGCCCCACACAGCCTGCTTGTTCAGTCATTTGGTCATCCCTCACTAACCTCCTGTCAGCCTGGTCGTAGGCAGCCATCTTGTGAGGGTGTGATGGTCAATTTGCATATTCCATCTTTATTATATAGAATTTTAGTCATTTTCAGTATTAGTGGTTTTTTGAGTCAAAGCTTCTTCAGATTGACAAAATGGTAATCAATTTCTTTGGTAACCAGGCCTTCTTGTGGTGTCTCATTGCTTTCAGGTTTCAATTTTCTTCTTCATGACGTTCATCTTTTAGTATTTCAGTGATAGTCTATTAATGGAAAATCTTCTCAGTCCTTACCTGAAAAAGTATTTATTTTGCCCCATTCATAAATGATAATTTATATTGGGTGACCCAAAAATGTATACATACTTAAAAGTTGAGAGCTCAATTGATATTTCTCTCTTTTCAGATTTAACTCATTGGAATTAATACTTATTCAAAGTTTATATACATTTTCTAGAATTTGATACCCTGTATATATATCAAATTCTAGACCAATGGTTCTTTTCTAGCATTTTGCAGATACTATTCCATTGTCATGTGGCAAGAATTGTTGCTGTTGAGAGTCAACTATTAGTTTAATTACTGTAAGAGTTTGTGTTTGAAGATGATCTCTTAGAGTTTGGTATTCTCTAATTTCAGTGTGTCTAGGTATGGATGTATTTTTATTTAATACTGCATGGAACCTGATGTATTTCTTGACACTGAGTATTAATGTTTTTCAATTGTGGAAATTTCTCAAATATGACATGCTGATATATTCATAATATTTGAAGTCCTAATAAACATATGTTAGACATTATTATTATTCATTTGAATATTTAAACCTCTACTGAACAATTACAATCTCTTTAATCTTCTGTACTTTATTCTGGATAATTTCTTCAGAACTATCTTTCGTTTTTAAAAATTTATTTCTTCTTTTTTTATTAAACTGCTGCTTTAAAAAGTCTATTGGATTTTAAAATTTTCTATACAAATAATTGTAAAGATTATTTTCAGAAGTGCTATTGATATCTTTTCAAATCAACATGAAAAAGTGTCTCTGTGTGTGAGTCATATTATTTTAAAATCTGCTGAAAATTTCTTTCACATTTTCTATTTTAAACATGCTTATTTTATCACTTCTATCTGATAAATACATTATTTGAAGCTCTCGTTAGTTTATTTTTTCTCTTTGTTGTGATTGCTGACTCTTCCTCAGTGGTGGATTATTTCCTCATGTGCCCTGAGATTTAGATTGTAACTTCTCTTCAGCAGACAAATCCCATGAGTCCTAGTATGAATGTGTATACCTCCAAAGAAGTTTTGCTTTTGCTTCTGTCTAGAAGCATCACTGAACTTAGATAAGTTTTTAATGTTAATTTATCAGCTTGGTAGTTCCCAGATAAAATGAATAGTGAAAATTCAAAGTTAATATGCAGACAGGCACATGGTTAAAAAATCACAGGGGAAACCTTTTCTACTCTTAGTCTAGGCTGAGATATACAAGCATTCTTCCCCTCATTACCCCCCATCTCTCTTTGAATGTAAATATAATTTTTGTTATTTTTCACAACTTCACTGAATTTGTAACCCTCTGAGTATTCCAACTTTATGTCATATTCTCACAGATCCAATTCCTTTCTTCACAAATTTTAGTGTCATCATTTTCTTATAATTTCTGGACCCCTGCAACAAATCTTGAACAAGGACAAACGAAGCTGTCATACAGAATTGCATATATAGAAAATTGAAAAGAATATTTGAACAAAGTAAATAAAAATACTAAAGTTTGTCATGGTAGATGGCTATATTATCAAATATAAAAAGTCCATTCTGTTTCTATACATAAAAACTATATAATTGAGCAATATAGTGATTTTTCAAAATATATTAACAATATCAACAAAAATAATAAATTAGATTTAATAAACTATAGTGAATTTATATAATGGAATATTATACAAATCTAAAAAAGTAATATATATAGAGTGAGCTATAAATTGATTTCCAGAATATACTGTTAATTGAAAATAAAGCAAGGCAGAAACAATATGTATAGTATAAGTTAACTAATAAAACAGGCATAGGAATAGGTACAGATATATTATATTAATACATTCTTAATATAAGGATAAAATGTTTAGTTTCTATAAGGGGAGAGAGCATATAGGGTGAAGAGGACATGAATGGAAGGTACTATAACTTGTTTTGACTATTTGACATTGGAAACATGTATTTGTTTAACCAATTATAATACAACTAGAAGCCCAATGCATAAAATTCATGCAAGAGTAGGCCTTCCTTCCCCCAGCTGCTGGCACCAGCTTCCTTCTGGCACCTGGGATCCGGGCTTCCCTCAGGCCACCAGCAGGCACTTGGGACCTGGGCTTCCCTCCAGCTGCCAGCAGACACCTGGGACCCAGGCTTCCCTTGCAGCCCCGGCTTCATCTGGAAGGTCATCTGGAAGGATGTCCAGTCTAATTAGCATATTATGCTTTTATTATTATAGATATGATATCAAGATAAGAAAGAGAAAATAATAGTAAAAAATAAAGAACAACATAAAAAAAGAACCCAAATCTGTATTTAGACAGTGACTTAACCACACAGTAATTTGATTTTACATCCCCAGTAGGGTATGCCCTAAAATAAAATAAAAGACTGCCCCAAAATTTTTATATTTTTGCAATAATGACATTTTTACTAATGGTATTGATATTGGTATTGATATTGAGAAATTATATATATATATATCATACATATATACACATATAAAAATTATTAAAATTATAAATCAAAGAAGTAAAGAAGTAACCCCAAACTTGAAGTAGAAATATCAGTATGAATTCACAATTATCTCTTAAAAATAAGATACAACCTAATGACAAAAAGAAATAAAAAAATTTAAGTGCTTTAAAATTATATTTTTGGTATTAGTGTTGATTTTGTCATTCAAATATCATTTTGTGTGTACTGTGGGATAAAGAAAATGATTTAATTTTTTACTTTGAGAACCTGTGCTTTGGCATGAAAGATACAACGATGAGATTTATCAGGCTAAGTAAATAAGCTGAGGTCCTGTATTTAGATTTGGAAATATCAGTATGAAATCCTGAAGTATTATATCTTTAAAAATATCAATTCCCTAGAACTCTCTACTGAAGAAGTCTAGAGAAAAGATGAAACAGTAGAAATAAGCACACCTAGCACCCATATAGCCTGTAAATAATATTTAAACCAAAGGGAAGCAGAGATACTTGAATAAATGACTGATTTGAGGATAGGGACAAGAAATGAATGAGATGAACTTCATACATCTTATATCAAAATAAAGGAAGCTAGCAAAGACTAGTAGGATAGTATGAAAGGACTCAGGAACTGACTTGAACAGGATTCCCACTGGCTTAAAATTGAATAATTTGAACAACAATGAGGATAATAATTGCAATTGATTTTTACACATCAAATATGTTTAAGTTGATGTTTATAATTATATTAAATGTCATCATTGATTACTTTGGGAGGATACCAGGGAAGCAACACATTACTCTGAAAACTGGAAAATAAAAGAAAATATTCAAACATTTTCTTTACTTTTCCTATATTTATTACTAAAGGCCTGGTGCATGAATTCATGCACATTGAAAGGAAATTAATTAGAAGAAATATTTTAATATCGCAATTTGCCCTTTATAATAGATGTGTCAACCAAATTCACAATCAACAATGGCAGATGGGAACATATGCATGTGATTGGTGCCAGATATATATATATACACACTAGAGGCCTGGTGAATGAAATTTGTGCACTCGGGGGGTGGTCCCTCAGCCCAGCCTGTGCCCTCTTGCAGTCTGGGAGCCTTCAGGGGATGTCTATCAGGCTTAGGCTTGAGCCTGGCTTCTGGCTGAGCCACGCTCACCCTGTGGGCATCTGACCACCAGGGAGTAGCTCCTGCATTGAGCATCTGCACCCTGGTGGTCAGTGTGCATCATAGCGACCTGTCATTCCACTGTTTGGTCGATTTGCATATTAGCCTTTTATTATATAAGATAGATAAACTTGCTTAATTAGACCTGCTTTCTGATTTAGCTAAACTTTTTCCAGCCCAGTGAAGCATCCCAATTTCTCTTTCAGGTAATTGTCAGCAACACAGTAGTAGATATCAACACAAAGCAGATTATTATTGTAGATCACACAGGGAGAACAAAGGGTAAAATATTTAACTGTAGCAGTGTTTGACTACTAGTATATTCTGCACAGCGAGAAAACCTGAAGTCATTTTCAAATTCCACCATTTCTTACTTATTTTCAGTCAGGTTAAGTTTCTAAACTTCCTAAATCTTCGTTTTCTGGCTAATGAAAAGAAAATAGGATTCCACCAAGTCTCCTATCTACCTACTCCAGGACTTCTGTAAGGATCAAATGAGATGAGACATGGGAAAACGCTTCACAGACATTTGGTTTAAGTGTAAAATGTTTGCACTTGGCTATAAAGCAAGCAGTGTTCCTGGGCTGAAGAAACTCCAAGGAGGCTAGTCGCTAGGGAGAGGAAGCTGGGTGTTGCTACGTGACATTATTACCTGGCGCTCACAGCGACCATTTCTGGGCTGGGCTGGGCTGTGGGCTGCATTTTGCACCATGGGGTCTTGGAAGTGTTGGCTATGATTTGGTGGGGTATCGCTCTGGGGTGGTGGTGGGGCCTGTGTCCCACTTTGGGGAAGCTGAGTGTTGCTTTGTTGGTGCCAGGTCCGCGGTGCTATTTCTTTGTAAATGGCCAGTGCATGTCATGGCAGCTCCTGCATTGAGCATCTGCCCCCTGGTGGTCAGTGCGCATCATAGTGACCTGTCGGATGGTCACTATGCATGTTAGCCTTTTATATATATAGATAGTTCAAGGTCTTCAGAGAACTGCTCCATGCCAGCATCCTATTGACTTTTCATGTATCCACATAGACCATGTAGGTAAGCCTTGACTGCTGCTTACCTAATTCTTGGGAGCAGACCCTATGCTATTCCTGGCACATGACAGGTAATCTTGTAAAGAGCAGGTACAAGGCTATTTCTTACTCACCACCCTATCTTTAGGGAGGGTGTCATGAGGCAGTTTCACTCGCTTTCCAAGTGCTGCCTCACACCTCCCCCCATTAGGTTAGAGTTTCAGGCTATAATACTCACTGCAGTATGAAACTGACTCCTCAGCAACACTGCCCTCTGCTTGTGTTGTCATCTGTGTTAGAGTCACTGAAGGAGGAACACATGAGGCCAAATTGGTGAGGAATTATTAATTTATTAGGTCATCTGGATACCAGATGGGCTGAGCCCCCAAATAGCATCAGCCCCCAGTGATAGGAGTCAGGGATTTTAAAGGACTCTATGCAGGCTTTTTCTGGGTGGAGAATTCCCTGGGCAGGTCCAGATCCTAAGAAGGTCTGGAGGGGAAGGATAATGGTCTTAAGAAGTGGAATGTGTAGCCCTAACCGGTTTGGCTCAGTGGATAGAGTGTCAGCCTGCGGACTCAAGGGTCCCAGGTTCGATTCCGGTCAAGGGCATGTACCTTGGTTGTGGGCACATCCCCAGTAGGGGGTGTACAGGAGGCAGCTGATCAATGTTTCTCTCTCATCGATGTTTCTAACTCTCTATCCCTCTCCCTTCTTCTCTGTAAAAAATCAATAAAATATATATTTTTAAAAAAAGAAGTGGAATGTGGTCTAAGAGAAAGGGAATGTCCATTGTGAAGTGGCCTAAAGGCCAGTTCCCAGGGGAGGGGTATCGATTCAATTATTTGATCAAACCTAACAATCTGGCCCTTTTGTTTCAGTGTTGTCCCATGGGAGCTGACACCATTGTTGATCTTGCTTTTGCTGTTTGTATAAGTTAATGGAGTATCATAACTATGTATGGTGTCAGATGGGTACTAGACTTACTGTGACGATCATTTTATAAGTTATAAAAATGTCTGATCACTATTTGTACATCTGAAACTAATATATCATATATCAACTGTAATTGAAAACTAAAAAAAAATTAGAGTATCTGAATCTATAAAGGGATCATTACTTCTTTACAGGTCAAATCTGTCAGCCTGCTTGACAAGCAGATGGTGGGGAAGAGTTTCTACTTAAAAATATCATCCCAGTTCATAAATTTAAAAATAATGAAAAAAAGAGAATATGAGCATTGCACAACCCTTAAAGAAGATATCATCAATGACTTGTAACCTCACCAAAAAAATAAAAAATAAAGAGTATGTGCCACTTGGTGGAATTACAGAACACCACCTATAATATAGTCTTGCCAGAAAAAGTAAATTAAAATGTTTCAATCCATTGAAATTCTCCTTCTTGCTGTTTAATTAAGTGACCTGAGATTTACTTCAAAACAATATAAATGGAGGACGGAAGTGGGAAGAAACATGAAAAAATAGGCCTGGAGTTGAAACTTATTGGAGCCGGGTGATAAATCCATGGATGTCTCAACCTTTGTATAGGTTTGAAATATTTCATAATAATAATAAAAGTATTTTACAAAGGAGTGGGAGAAGAAATAAAGACATCAAGGGACATATTTAAATAAATATGGCACCTATAAGCAGAATAGTATAAAATTTTATTGGAAGATATTAAAGCATGCAAACTTTAATGAAGGTAGATAACATGTTCATAGATTGGAAGACTCAATATGTTAAAATGTTGCTTTCTCTAAATTAATCCAGAATTTCAATTAATTCAAAACAAAGTTCTAACTGGGGCCTTTTCAGTGTGGCTCAGTGGTTGAGCATTGACCTATGAACTGGAGGTCGTGGTTCAATTCCTGGGATGGACATGTGCCCAGGATGTGTGCTCGATCCCTGGTGGGGGGCATGCAGGAGGCAGCCGATCGGTGATTTTCTCTCATCATTGATGTTTCAATTTCTCTCTCCCTCTCCCTTCCCCTCTGAAATCAATAAACATATATTTTAAAAAATTCTAACTGGGTTTATAATGAAACTTGACAAAAGTAAAATAATCTTTATAAAAAAGTTGAAAGGGAAAAGCATAACCATGACAATTGTGGAGAAGAAAAATTGGAAGGATGGTATAGTAGTTAAGGTAATTAAAATAAAGTTATAGTAATGAAGACACCATGGCATTCTTAAAGGAGTAGACAGGCTTGATTTGGTGGTTATAAGATATCAGGATCTTGGTTAAGCCTCTCAAGAATCTCTTGGCCTTCCCCTCAAGATTATAAGATAGCTTCCACTGCTCCTAATATAACATTCTTACTGGAAATTAACAAGAAAAAAATTGATTGGGCAATAATACTGGCATCCATTGCTCAGGTGCGAGAGATATGCAATATTCTGTAATACTAGGGGCAAAACCACACAAGGAAGAATTGCCCCCCTCAGAATTATAATAATGTCCCTATTGAGGAACACTGGCTTAGGCCAGTCACAATTCATCCTCTGGGGCTGGGCACAAGGCACTTAGCCTAAGTTTGGGTTCTGTTAGCAAGGAATAAGAGAGATGACTACTATGTAGATAAATAGCAGTGACAACAGTAGGGAGAACCAACTCTTTATGGGCAACTAAAATAATATATCAAATACTCTGCTAAGCAATCTGTATATATTGTCATTTTTTTTTCCTCAGAGTATACTAGCAAGGGAACTTATTGTTATCCCCATTTTATAGGTGTGGAGACTGAGCCTCAATATAAGAGAGCTAAATCATTTCCCCAAGCTCATATAGCTCAGACGTAGCATCATGCAGTTTCAAACTTAGTGTGCATAGAAACTTCATGTATCCACCAGAAAAACAAACCAACAAACTTGATTTCTATGTTTATGAAGCATACACACTGTGACAACTATCTCTGACTTTCCTTCTTCAAATTGATAAGTGACCAACAGAGAAAAATCCTTATGTCCCATGGAATTTACTTCCTCAGTGATCCTTTCATGAGTGATGATTATTAAATTCCTAGGGCCATCCCTGAACCACTTATACTGGCTTTAAAACAAATTCTGACACACAGCTCTGCCTTAAATAACCTGTATTTTCAATATTTAGTGTGAGCAGGGTACTTTGACCACTAATATTTGAAAAACACTTAAAACAGCCTCAGAATATGAAATATGCTATAATACTATATAAATATATCAATAAATTACATTTCCAGTTTCTCCTCAATTTCAAGAAAATCCTCAGCCAAATAAACTAGCAAGGAAATAAATCACTTTAATTATAATAAATAGCAGTTTCTCTAAATGTATTTCTGGCAGCAAATAGCTTCTATTATTGACTTTTGCAAAAGTAATTTAAAGGGAAACTATTCTCAATAAAGTTGGAGATGCCAGGCTGTGAACTGCAATCCCTCATATATGTATATTATGCTTCATTTTGATTCCTCCACCATGGAAAAACTAATTTCCAATTTTAAGGCACTTAAGCTGATATATTTATTATGAAATTATCCATCTTGTAAATTATCTTCTTCAGAGTGCCTCATTGGCTAAATTTAAGATTGTAATTTTCTATAGTGTAGACAGAATAATCATGGCTTAGGTCAGAAAAAAAAATTACTGTCTTTCGGAATTATAATAATATACCATAGTATTATAATGAGACAAAATTCCATTTCAGTTTTTTTCCATTGCCATGAAAAATTTTTTCCTGTTAGAAACATATTATGCATAGTGACAATGGATTAAGTATGGAAGATGTCTTGTTTGGTAAATAGAGCATGGAATTCAAAATCAAGATGATAGGACCAAACCTGCAACATAGGTATGTGCCCTGACTGAGAATTGAACCTGTGATCTTTCAGTGTACCGGATGGTGCTCCAACCAACTGAGCCACATGGGCCAGGACCAATTCTTCTAAAACCCAATCATGTCCTCTCTTCTCACATTCTCATGGTAATACTCAAGTTCAGCCTCTCATCACTTATGTGCTAACCTGATTGGTGACGCCCTACATGACTCCCTATATAACACAGTTGTGTTACATGACAAACCTTTCAAAACCACATGCTTACCCACACCACTCTTTTATTAATATATATTAACCCTTTTCTAATTCTCCAGGATGAAGACAAAATTCTAAACATGGTATTCAAGGCTTCTGAAGAAAAGTGCTGGAAAGAACTCAGCAGAGTGCAGACTGAAGTTCGGTTGAGCAAACTTTCATACTGTACTTACTCTGTCCATGATTTTGAGATGGCTGTGAGTAATCCTATATAATAAAAGGCTAATATGCAAATAGATCGAACGGCGGAACAACCGAACAATTGAACAACCAGTCGCTATGATGTACGCTGACCACCAGGGGTCGTGCACAGAACATGGCTGGGGTCGGCAGCAGGGGGCAGAGAGTGGAACATGGCAGGTGTCGGCCTTGGCGGGATGGTGGAGCAAGTGAGTGGGGGCGCCACACCAAAGTGGGGCACCAATTGCTGTCATTGAAACGAGCCTCTGGTGGTTACTGAAAATTCTTTGCTCCCACTCGCCGCCACGGTCCAACCAGGTGCGCACACCTGCTGTTGGCACCAGCCCTACTCTCACCCACTGCTGGCGCCAGAGCTATTCTTGAACCTGCTGCTGGCGTCTGGCACCAGCCCCAATCACTTAGCACCATCAGCACTTGCGAGCAGCAGCTGCCAGCCCCAATCGCTCCTCAAAGCTTCTCCACCTTCCCCTGCTCCTGAGGAGCGACTGGGGCCATCATCTGCCACTCACACACACTGCCGGTGCTGGAGTTGCTGCTCGCACCCACTGCCAGCATGGCCCCGCTTGCACCCGCAGCCAGCACTGAAGCCATCACTCGCACTGGCTGCAGGTGCCTGGCGCTGGTCCGGATCGCTCAGCACTGTCAGCTGGTGCAAGCGTCAGCAGCTGCTGGCTCAGATCCCCCCTGAGGGCTTCTCCACCTTCCCTGCTCCTGAGAGGCGATTGTGGCAGCAGCAGCCGCTCACATCCACTGCTGGTGCCGGCCCCAATTGCTCTGTGCTGTCAATGGGTGTGAGCGGGGCCGGTATCATCAGGGCATGGGAGCGGCGGTGGCTGGAGCTGGGTTGCCAGCAGACAGGGGACCAGGGGCCCTGGCGGGAGGGGCTGGGTGGGGGTGTGGAGTATGGGCCGAGACCCGCCCCTGTGCTCACCACAGCCTCGCGGCCCACAGTTCCTTTCAAGGTGCACGAATTTGTGCTCTGGGCCTCAAGTTCAATTAAAAGACATAATGATATTTAGAGTAGGGATTTAGTCTTCAAGGAGAACTGAAGTACTATTATTATATACTCTATGATGCTGTCTAGGTACTGAGAATACAAGATAAAATAGGCAAAGCCCTAGATTCTCTCCATCATGTAGCTCACAGTATAGAAGACAGACAAATAATAGACAACCACCATACAATGCAAGTACTATGAAGAAAAAGTAGGGGGAGTAATTAAGAGATTACAAGAAGGGGCATTAACTGGGGCCATACGTAGATCAAGAAAAACTTCATTAAATAAGTGATGTTTGAGCTAAGACTAAAAGATGAAGAAGGGCTTATCAAGGAAGGGAGAAAAGTGCATTCCAATAAGAGGGAGTAACATGTACAAAGCCCTTGAGGAGGGAGAGAATACTGAGTCTTTGAAAACTAGAAAAAGGTCAGCATGGCTTGGAGAAGATATGGAAATGGTTGTTGAATAAGCTGAGGCTAGAGAGGTTAGCTCAGTGGTTCTCAACTTGTGGGTCACGACCCCTTTGGCGGCCGAATGACCCTTTCACAGGGGTCGCCTAAGACCATCCTGCATATCAGATATTTACATTATGATTCATAACAGTAGCAACATTACAGTTATGAAGTAGCAACGAAAATAATTTTATGGTTGGGTCACAACATGAGGAACTGTATTTAAAGGGCCAGACGGTTGAGAACCACTGGGTTAGCTGTATAGACAATGGCTTGGATAAGGAGTCCAAATGGATTCAGGAAGATGAGACATGAGGTTGTTGCCGCAGTCAAGACAAAAAAAATGAAAGGACAACAACACTAGAGACTGAGAAATCCAATCCACAAAAATTTAGGAAGTAGGAGAGAAAGTAGAAAATGGAGTATCTTGTGATTCAGTGGTCATGTTCTTCCTGACAAAGTGCTGGATTTATGATGAACTATGACTGTACTTCCTCCAAATAGTAGACTGAAGTATCTGACCTACTCTATGCTTGGTCAGAATTGGTTTAGAAAATCATCTGGCATGTATGTAGAGACCATTGATGGCTCTTGCTTAGAAGGATAAGAGAAAGCAGAAACTGAAAAAATGAAATATGAATTATTTAAATGCAGAGGATTTACCCAAATGCTAATCATATACAAAGAGTTCCTAGCACAGCACATAAAATGTGCTTAAGAATGCTTTTAGAACTAGTTTAAAATTAATAACAGAGAAAATAATTAATTCCCTTGTGTAATAAAGAGACTTACTCTGTTTATAGTTATGCTGACAGCTTTCAAGCCCCATTTTTTGCTTCTCTTTCTGTCCCATACCTGGGCAAGCTGATAAGAAAGCACACTGGTTCCCTTCCTTGCCATAGGAAAAGCCAGGACCACTTCCTCCCACTCTGTCTCAAGCCACTCAAGTCATTTTCAGACCCTCTTGGGAGCCTGCCCTGCTCTCTCCAGAAGTCTCATTACAGCAGTAATAAATGTCTTCACATGCTGCAGTAGGCATGTAACATCATTAGTCTTGACATCCAAACTGATTTTTGATGGGGGTCTGTCCGGTCTCCACGGATTGAACATAACACCTTGGAAGCTGGAGAGAGTTAGTGCGTACCGAATATTTCATAAGCTCCACTACAATTTCCAACCTCTTTACATTTAATTTGGGGCCATAGAAATAATTCTGGCCTAATGGACTGTGAGCAAAAGTGAAAGTGTCATTTCCAGGTTAAGGCAGTTAAAAACTAAATTTCTTTTTCCATGTCTGCAACCTTAGAGGCCACACTGTGTAGTGATAGAGGAGGACTACCTAACCTGAATTTAATTGTAATGTCAGCAATAAATAAACTATTGTGCAAAGTCACTGAGATTTGGGGTTTGTCTCTTTCTGAAGCATAGACTATATGAATCTAATTAATACATACTGTATTGGACCCGTTCAGCAATGTACAGCTCTATACACCCACGTCCACAAAGTGACATTCAAAATATATCATTGAAAACCACTTATCAAAAAACATGGACACTTCTAAAGTATCATTATATTCTTTTCATGCCATTGACTTAAAAGGGGGAACAAAGATATATGCCATATACAGGTAAATTTATCTCCTCAAATGAACTTTTCATTGATTTTCCTTTGAGATAGTGATGACTGAAATTATTGATAGAATAAAAACATGTAACTGTTTTATTATATTTCACTACTAGTGACCCAGTGCATGAAATTTGTGCACATTAAAAGGGAATTAATTAGAGGAAATATTTTAATATTGCTATTTTCCCTTTCTCTATAATAGAAGTGTCAGAGATGAAAGAAAACTAGTAAAATGTATATGAAAATCTTCCTCCTGTCAGAGTCTGGGGCGCACCACGGGAACCATAATCAAATCCCCACCCACCCATGTGTGCCTTGAAATTGCACAAGACCCAGACCCAGCCGGCCCCACCCCCATTGCGCTAGATCCAGACCCGGCAGGCCCCCCCCCCATCAAGCCCTGCGGCGCCAGGGCAGGGGGCACGGCCTGAGGTCCCCTGGCCCGGGCCAGGGCAGGGGGCACACCTTGAGGTTCCCCATCATGCCCCGCGGGTGGGGGGCATGGCCTGAGGTCCCCTGTCAAGCCCCACTGGGTGGGGTGTGTGGCCTCAGGTCCTCTGGCTTAGTGCCAGAGTGGGGTGTGTGGCCTGAGGTCCCCTGGCCCAGGCACGGCCTGAGGTCTCCCAGCCAGACACTGGGGCGGGGGGCGTGGCCTGAGGTCCCCTGTCAAGCCCCACCAGGCAGGGGGTGCAGCCTCAGTTCCCCTGCCCTGACCCAGCACCACACAGCCTCAGGTCCCTGCTGATTGCTCGTTTAGGCTCCTTACAGGAACTCAGCCTCCGCTGTGGGCGCAGCCATCATGTGTTACGGAATCCCTGCCTTCACTGTGGGTGCAGTCATCTTGATCATTACAGCATGATGGTCAATTTGCATATTCCCTCTTAATTAGATAAGATAAATCTAAGTTCAATAATTGTATTTTCCTACATAGTACTATTAAGCAGTAAGACATCCACTTATACCTCAATGTTACGCCTTTAAAATGTTAGATACATTATCAAAATTATTGTACAGTGATTTAAAGTAATATTTCACTCTGTTTAATCTTAAATTTAAAGTAAAAACAAATTTTTAGAGCAAAGTAAATAAAACCAAACTCTTTTTACAATGTTATTAAATCTATTATTTGTAGTACTCTGTCACAGTTCACAATTAATGTGAACATTTTATCTTCTGTGCTTATATTCTATTCAATACTGAATAATTGAAATCCCTTTTGCTTAGAGGTGTTTTTTTTAACTTCAATCTGAAGATCTTGATCAATTATATTCCAATCTGTTGATATGTTTGACTCAAACACATTCACATATAGTTTGTCTTCCCTGGCAGATTGTAGTGATCAAGCTCAAAATAATTATCACAATAGAATATATCTAATTATACCAACACTATTTCAACTCAACACCTTAATGAAGGAAGTAATTCTGCTTTTAAACACATATCACAAAGCCATTTTTAAACATGATTGTTTTATCCTTCTGGTTATCTATTCTGTTATAATATTGATTTCCTTATCTATTTCTTCTCAGCTTAGCAAATTTATTTTTTATGATATCTGGCAGTTCTCTACCCCTGTAAATTACATATTTCTGCACAAAAAAATTAATGTATCCATCCATGACATCCAACTTTACATTCTATTAATAGTTTTTCAGCTCTTTGAGTCCCTGCTGTCTCCTCCCCTGACCTTGCCTGAGGGTATTTTAAAACCTTTGTCTAGCTTCATTTCTATTGTAATCATTCTGTCTTCATCTTTGATTATTATAACATTTTTTTCTACTTCAATTTCACTTTGTCATCTTTTTTTCTATCCCAAATACTCACTGGTAACTAACATGAATCACTATCAGCTTTTTTCCATTCAACACATTCCATTTCTCTTCTAAAAAATTTCCCTTATGCTTCTGTGTTCATTTCTTAGTTCCATTCATATTCAATAACACTTTGAGCTCCATCCACAAGACACAGAGGTAATATTAAGCATCCTTATTATGACCTTATATTGGTAGCACATTAATTCTGTTTATATGATCACTGAGATATAGAACTATGACTTCTTAGATGTGTCACATACATAGATATCTTTACTTCAGTGTCTCTTAAACTAGGTCATCTTAATTTCCAGCTATTATGCTCAGAAGTCATCCCTATAGAAAAAAACTACCAATCTTTTTCAGTTTTCCATATTTACAGACTAAAGAAGAAAAATCATCTAATCATGTAAAAAGTTTCTAAAAACCATATAAAAATAAAATACACATTCTTGAAACAAACTCTAAGCAAACTAGAAGGGACTTGATAAGAACTTCCTTATCCAGACAGTGTCTATGAAAAACTTACAGTTAATATATTTAAAGACAAAGATCAAATGCTTCATTATATGTGTCAACTTGGCTAGTCTATGCTCTCTAATTGTTTAGTCAAACACTAATCTACATGTTGCTGTGGAGGTATTTTTTAAACAAGATACACATTTAAATTAGTGGACTTTGAGAAGAGCAGATTATCTTCCAAAATGTGGTGGGCCTTGTCCAGTTAGTTGAAGGTTTCAAAATGAAAAAGACAATGAAAAGACTATGGTTCTGCCAGGAAGAGGAATTCTGTCTCCTTATTGTCTTCAAACTTCAAAAACAACTCCTGCTCAAATTTTTAACCTGTTGGCTCTGTCCTAAAGATTTTGAACTTGCCTGACCCTATAATTACATGAGACAATTCCTTAAAATCTCTCTCTCTTTCTGTACACACACACACACACACACACAAACACACACACACAGTTGGGCAAAAGTAGGTTTATAGTTGTTTTTATGGAAAATAATACAATGAATAATGAATAATAATATAAGAATAAACTGTTTCATATACTCAGAATTATAAACTTACTTTTGTCCCATCTTGTGTGTGTGTGTGTGTATCCTATCTAATAATAGACAAAGATTGAAATTAACTGTACCTCCGCTACACTTCCCATTGGCTAATCAGCAAGATATGCAAATTAACTGCCAACAAAGATGGTGGCCGGCAGCCACGCAGCTGAAGTGAGCAGGAGGCTTGCTTGCTCCAGTGATGGAGGAAGCTGCGGCTGGGCTCTGAGCTCCACTCTAAGCAACAAAGTTGTAAATATAGAAGCTAAACAAACCACAGATACCTGTTTTTAGCAGGCCGTGGCCTTGGAGCTAGAGTGGCAACAAAGTTTCAATTATAGAAGGTAAATAAATCCCAGAATAAAAAGAAAAAGAAAAAAAGGAGAGGCTGGGAGCTTCAGTAGCTGGCGGGCTTGGCCAGCCTAAAAACCCTCAGCCCCTCATCCAGACTGGCCAGGCACCCCAATGAAGACCCCCACCCTGAAGGGGGTGTGGGCAGCCTGAAAACAGCCATCAGCCCCTCATCCAGGCTGGCCAGGCACCCCAGTGGGGACCCCCACCCTAAAGGGGGTGCAGGCAGCCTGAAAACAGCCATCAGCCCCTCATCCAGGCTGGCCAGGCACCCCAGTGGGGACCCCCACCCTAAAGGGGGTGCAGGCAGCCTGAAAACAGCCATCAGCCCCTCATCCAGGCTGGCCGCACCGGGGGGGCTGGGGGCCCCCCCCCCCCCCGCCGAGTGCACAAATTTTTGTGCACCAGCCCTCTAGTATATATGCAGATGTATATATTTATATGTTGCCTATATAGAGATGTATATATCTATATGTATGCCTATATGTATGCCTATATATCTATATGTATGCCTCTGTTTCTCTGGCAATCCCTAATACACTTAAATGTAAGATCAGATAAAAAAAACCAAACATGAATATCTACTCTGACCACTTCAACTAACTATTGGTCTGGAGTTCTGGTGGTGAAATCAGGCTATAAAAAGAAATAAAAGGGATAATGATTGGAAAGGAAGAAGTAAAACTGTCTTTATTTTTGGATAACATGATCTTCTTTATAATAAATCCAAATGAATATACAAAACAAAACTACTAGAATAATAAGTTTAACAAGGTTGCAGAATGAATAGTATATACACAGAATTAAATCACATTTCTATGTATTAAGAATGAACAATTATAAATTGATATTTAAAACAGATGATTAACAATGGCACAAAATATTAAATACTCAGTGATAAATTTGAGAAGATATGTAAGACCTTTACACTGAAAATGACAAAATAATGATGAAATAAATTAAGCAAAATCTAAATAAATGAAGAGATCGACTGTGTTCAAGAATTGAAATATTCAGTGATGTTAGGATGTTAGTTTTCCCTAAAGTGACCTACAGATTTAACACAATCCCAATCAAAATCCAAGCATATTTTTTAAATTGGGTAGCTAATTCTGAAATTTGTATGGAAATTCACAGGGTCTAGAATAACCAAAACAATTTTGGAAAGAAAAAAAAAAATCTCAAGAACTCACATTACCTAATTGCAATATACATTATTAAGTTACAGTAATCAAGGCAATTCAGTATTGGCGTAAAGATTGACATGCAGATTAATGGGAAAAAATAGAGTACAGATTTAGACTCACACATACATGGTGAATTAATTTTCAACAAATATGCCAAAATAATTCAATTAGGATAGTTAATATATTTTTTAAAAAGGATGCTGGGACAATTTGATTGCCACATGACAAGTATATGAACCTCAACTTTTACTTCACATCATGTACTAAACTAACTCAAAATGATTCATCTATATATATAAAAGGCTAATATGCAAAGTGTCCTCGAGGTAGTTTGACCAAGAGACTGGGAGTTCTATTGCTTGCTATAATGTGTGCTGACCACCAGGGGGTGGCGTGGAACAAAGGAAGGCCCTGGCCAGCAGCCAGAAGGCCCTGATTGGCCCTGATCGCCAGCCAGGCCTCAGGACCCTACCCATGCACAAATTTCATGCACCAGGCCTCTAGTATAACTATAAGTAAGGCTAATACAATAAAACATCTAGCAGAAAATGTAAGAGAAAATTATAGTTTGTGTTTCCCAAAGATTTATTAAGTACCACACAAAACACATGCTTTTATAAAATAAAAAATTGATACATTAGGAATTTATCAACATAAAAATATTTTTTATCTTCAAAAGACATTGTAATGAAAATTAGAAGGTAAGGCCCCAGATAGGAGAAAATATTTGCAAAAAAAAATTACCAGCAAAATACTTATATCTCAATATATAAATAGTGATTAAAATGTGAACAACCCAATTAAAATGATCAAAACATTTGAACAGATATATCAGTAAAGAACATATACAGACATTAAATAAACACATGGAAAAATATTTAACATCATTTGTTGTATCTCATCCTTTTTTCTTTAGGCAATGTCAAGGCATTGAGTCTTCAAAGTGTGGGAATGACTTCATTATATATATAGATTACTATGGTTGCAGTGTGGATATTGGTCCAGAGGAGGAAAAGACCATAATTAGGGAAATCAGTTAGGACACTCCTACAGTAGTCTAGAATATGGAAGACAAACTATGTAGTTAAAGGATCACATAGTATATATTTTAGGCATTTCAGGCCATACAGTTCCATTTGCAACTACTCAATTCTGCCCTTGTACTAAGTGGGCATGACTATGTTCCAATAAATGTTATTTATGGGCACTAAAATTTCAATTTTACATAATTTTAATTAGTGTTCTTTTTATTTTTCAACCATTTGAAAATGTAAAAACTAGCCTTAGCTTTCTGGACATAGAAAAACAGGTGGTAGGCCAGATTTGGCCTTGGGCCATGGCTTGCCAAACTGTGGTCTAAATGAAAGGTATTATTGCCTCTACACTAGGGAAGAGATAGAGAGACAAGGGCATATTTTAGAACTCTTCAGAGGCTGAAATCAGCAAAACTTGGGTTAACATGATGTGGGAAATATAGAAAAGAGGTAAGGACACCTAGTTTATGCCTTTGGCATCTAAATACAATGGAAAGAGTAGGTTTACAACGAATGTGACAACTTATATTAGGTGCTTATTGTTTGAATTTTCTCTGCAATCTATTAATGTTACATTCAAAGTCCCATTTACCCCAGAAAGTTGTGTTGTTGTTTTTTTTAAATTGCTATTGCTAACACTGACTTCTGGGAATAAAGAATAGTATAATGGATGCCCTAGCTGGTTTGGCTCAGTGGATAGAGTTAGTCTGTGGACTGAAGGGTCCAGGGTTCAATTCTGGTCAAGAGCACATGCCTGGGTTGTGGAATGGATCCCCAGTAGGGGGCGTACAGGAGGCAGCTGATCAATGATTCTCTCTAATCATTGATGTTTCTCTCTCCCTCTCCCTTCCTCTCTGAAATCAATAAAAATATATTTTTTAAAAAAGAATAGTATAATGGCAAGAGTACTAGACTTTGTTTCAAAGGACCTGGCTTCAAGTCTGACTTTGCCATTTACTACTGCATGATACTAGGCAAGTTCCTGAATCTTTCTGAGCATCAATTTTCTCATCTGTGAGTGGAAGTAGTGATAACTACCTGTGGCTATTAAAAAAAAAGTGACAAATCTTTAGACACTCTTCTCATTAAAGACAGGGTCTATCTCTCTCTTTGAATCTGGAAGGGCTTGTGACTACTTTAACAGAGTTTAGCAGAAGGGATGCTGTGTAATATCCAAGGTTAGGTCATAAAAAGTCATGTAGCTTCCCCCTTTTCTGTTGGTTTATTTGAACCTGACCCCTGAGCTGCCATGTTAGAATTTTAACTACCATGAGGCTACCATGCTGTGAAGAAGGCAAGCCATATGGAGAAGCCATGTGTAGTCTGTCTAATTTGACAGACCCCCAGCTGAGATTTCATCCAATAGCCAATATCAAATTGCCAGTCCTATGAGTGAGCCATCTTGGACATCCAAACCATAGAATACTGAAGTCCCATGGAGCATCCCAGGAAGCATGAGGAATGCCCAGTCAAGTCCTGTCCAAATTCCTTGGCATAATGGAATCCTTGAACATAATAAAATGATTGTTTTATACCACTAAGTTGTGAGTTAGGGTATTACTTAGCAATGGTAACTAGATTACTATCTCTAAGGATTGTTGTGAAGAACAAATGAGGTAATTATATAAAAGAGGTATGTTAACTCTTAGGTATTATTAATATTTAAGGCATTCTTTTAATAGTTACTGTATTTATTGGTAATAACACAGGCCACATATCAGTTGGTTATGATCTATTTCAAACACATTGATTTTGTCTTCCTAATTATACTGTGAACTCATAACACTGGGTTCCAGCTCTTACAATACCTTTGTATAACCTGCAGCCATTAGACTAGAGCTGGGCACTGAACCAATAAAACATTTGGGAAATATTGTTGTCTTCTATGTAATGTTGAAAGAGTTCACTACCACTTGTTTGATATATTTTCAAAGTATTTTTTAAGTTTAAATAATTCCACCATTTAAATTCTATTCACAGCTATTTACTCATATATCATTCTCCACTTATAGTTAAGGCTGGCTCAATTATTCTACATACTAACTCTTACTTTAATTGATAAAAAATAAGTTTAACCAGATGGCCAATCTTAATCATTTGCCTTTTAAAAAGAAAAGTTATACATCAGGCATGTAAACTATCTTAGAAGCTAATTCCTTTTGCAATTCTTTTTAAGTAGTCCAATTAAATTTCCAAAGTAGCACAATATAAAATAATCAGTGAAAGCCAAAAAAAAAGTCATTAAGATTTTTAATTCCTCTCTTAACTTTTTCCCCCCTATGGATTCTCACTTTTTACTCTCAATTTTTCTTTATCCTCTGCTTGGGAGTTTAAACTCCTACAGAGATTTACTCAGCTTTTATTTCTATATAAGCCAGATGAAAAACTGCAAGTAAGTGCAAACCACTGCAAAATATTGGGTTGGAGAAATACATTAATTCAATTGGAAGCTTGACTACATCCACACTTGACTTGTGATTTAATTTCAACTAAGTCTTTCCTGATGCTCAGCAATCCCTCATCCTTTTTCTTATCTCATGTTGACTTCATATCACATTCCCTACAGCTGTTGTCCAAAATCTCTCCACTCTCCTGCCAGGCCACTAGAAGGAGCTGACATTGCTGCTTACTTGACTTAGATGGACGCTATCCAGAGTAAGCACTTTCATCTTCTCACTTTAATTCACAACCTCTCTATATGTTCACTCATTTTTAATATTCTTCCCGACTATCTCAAAGCAAGAGCAGTTACTCTTCCATTCTAAGACTAGTCTCTCTCCATCTTTAACCAGGAATATCTTCATTCCTGCCTCTTGTAGAAATTTACTCAATCTGTAATCCCTCCTTTTTCTGGCATTTTCAGTCTCTGGCCAGTGGCTGCTTTTCCTTTGGCTATATGCATGCTAAGATTTTCTGAGCCTTAAATAAACATCCTTTGCCTTAAACTTCCTCACACTCTGAGGTGCCATTTTGTTTTTCCATTAAAGAGATGTGTGGAACACATCCATCAGAAGAAATAGACTTGTCCCTATATGTTTAAGCCAACCTAACTCACCCAGTCTCTGGGTGTACCAAGTGATAATAGAGGAAAGATGAACACTTAGGCCAGTGATGGCGAACCTATGACACGCGTGTCAGAGGTGACATGCGAACTCATTTTTTTGGTTGATTTTTCTTTGTTAAATGGCATTTAAATATATAAAATAAATATCAAAAATATAAATCTTTGTTTTACTATGGTTTCAAATATCAAAAAATTTCTATATGTGACACGGCACCAGAGTTAAGTTAGGGATTTTCAAAATGCTGACACGCCGAGCTCAAAAGGTTCACCATCACTGAAGTCTTAGGTAATAGTGAGGACATTCCTATAATTCTCATATTTGCCTCTATTCCACTCTACCTCTGCCTGGCTTTTAACCTATATCTTTGTCTCTCATTTTAATCCTATGTCTTCCTTGTGGATTGAATGATTTTTATTTCACCTCTGGCTGTCTCTAGGAAACCTCTCTAACTCTTTTCTTTCTTTTCCCTCCCTCCCTTCTTTTCTCTCTCTCTCTCTCTCTCCCTCCCTCCCTCCCTCTCTCCCTCTCCCCTCTCCCTTCTCCCCTCTCCTCCCTCTTTCTTTTCTGCAAAACAATCCTAGGAATCAGTTTCTTTGGCGAACTTCTTTTGTAGAAACTGTTCTGACACAACGCTGATTATAAAGCATTTTCTAGCCACCTGTCCTGAGAGAGTGAAGGTTTCTGGAGCATGCCTGACCTATGGTGTTTTGACCTATGTGATACTTACTATCACTACTAGCTAACATATAATGAATACAAGTGGCCAGGCACCATTTTAAGACCATTATAGGTATTGCCTCATTTAATCCTCACAAGGACTTTAAAGGTAGGTACTATTATTGTCTCAATTTTACATAGCAGAAAACTGAGTCACAGATTATGAATGTCCTTGGTTAATGAGAGAAAAAGGAATCTAAACTGCCAGGCTTTCTCAAGAAACTATTCTAGTCAGGCAAACTTTTCTAATGAGTTTGTACACAGTTTAAAGAAAAGCTCTTAACTCTTCAGTAATTATTTAAAATGATTCTTCCAGAACTGCAGAATACCTCTTGGGAGCTTCATATTGAAAGAAGAAAATGACTAATAATCAAGTGAAGATCTAACTGCCTTGCCTCTTTTATTAATTAAACTACAGGCCCGGTGCACGAAATTCATGTATGGGTAGGGTCCCTAGGCCTGGCTGGCGATCACGGCCGATTGGGGCCTTCCTGCTGCCGGCTGCTGGCCGGGGCCTTCCTTCATTCCACGCCACCCCCTGGTGGTCAGTGCATGTCATAGCAAGCGATTGGTCTCCTGGTCGAACTCCCACAGGGACAATTTGCATAGTAGGCTTTTATATATAGGTTTTATAATTCATAGTCTTGAGTGATTCCAACTTATCTAAGCATACCAACCACAAGTGAAGCCACAAGAATATTGTGATATTAAGTATATGGTATAAGAATTTTAAGTGTCAAGAACAATGATTGGAGGATAATCACTAAATTTTAAACTTGACAAGCTTCATTCATAAATTAGATTCATTTAAATGGCTATGCAAATTACTGATGTCTTTTTCAAGAACTTTTTATTTAATTAGTCCCTGATATAATTGGACATATAGTTACTGATTGAAAGAGCACGTCTGCAAAGGCAGTATGGTAAATAGCTAAAAGAATGAGCCCAAGGGACTCTAGAAAGGTTTTTTTCTACTGTATTAAGTTCATAAATGGTAATTCATAGCCAAAGAAAGGCCCATTTAGTAGTTTCCCAAAGAAAGCTGAGTTAAAAATTTACAGGCTCAGTCAAATTAATCCCTTACATTTACATGGTACTTTCCATTGTGTAAAGCATTTTTCCTTCTATTGTTACAATTGAAGCTCTCAATTCCACTGGGATAGACAAGCTCTCCAGACAATTTTGTTCATATTTTTAAAATGTATTTTCCATTTTGCCTAGGCTTTCATAAAGCATAGATATAAATTGAATAATCAAGAGTAAAAATAAGAGCAACTTTATATCTCTTACCCCTATATTATTTGGTCCTTTCTTCTTTACTCTTTTTATTTTATTTTATTTTTTAAAAATATATTTTATTGATTTTTTACAGAGAGGAAGGGAGAGAGATAGAGAGTTAGAAATATCGATGAGAGAGAAACATCGATTAGCTGCCTCCTGCACATCTCCTACTGGGGATGTGCCCACAACCCAGGTACATGCCCTTGACCGGAATCGAACCCGGGACCTTTCAGTCCCCAGGCTGACGCTCTATCCACTGAGCCAAACCGGTTTCGGCTACTCTTTTTATTTTTAAAAAATTATTTAGTTGCTTTAAATGTTTTGATTATAAGCTTCTGCAAGTTCTTTATCACAAAATATGTGGGGTATAAATTTCAAATAAATAAAACTTGATAAGTCCTCTTTCTAGAAAAATGATAGTTCCAAGGGCTGATCACCAAGGGCACAAAATGCAATCTAATCCCAAATTACATCCATAAAAAGAGCCTTGCTATCTCACACAATCATAAAAACAAATCTACAAGCAACATAATATTATATGCAAAACAAATATGCATGTACAACTTAAGACAAATTCATAATTCACATATTGTTCTACCACTGTTTAAAAAAATTTTTGTAATTGATTGTAAAGAGGGAGGAAGATAGAAACATCTATTGGTTTCCTCCTGTACACACCCTGACACGGGGTTAGAATCCTGCAACCTAGGTATGTGCCCTGATTGGGAATCGAACCCATGACCTTTTAGTGCATGAGACAATGCTACAACTAACTGAGTCACACCGACCAAAGCTACCATTATTTTTTTTAGCTAAAAATACATTATTATCATATTTCCATGTAAGTATACAGATGACACACTCACATGTTCATTGCAACATTATTCAAAATAGCCAAAACATGATAATAACCTAAGTTTATTCAGCCTTAAAATGAAGTAAATCCCGCCATTTGTGACAACATGGATTAAACTTGAGGCTATTTATTTTGCTATGTAAAATAAGCCAAGAGAGAAAAACAAATACTGCATGATCTATAAATTAGATCATGTGGAGTCTAAATAAGCTAAATCCATAGAAAATAGAGAGGAGACTGGTGATTGGAAGTGGCTGGAGAATGGGGGAAATTAGATGCTGGTCAAAGGGTAAAAACTTCTAGTTGTAAGAGAAATAAGTTCTGGGGATCTAACGTATAGCAAGGTGATTAGAGAGAGAGAGAGAGAGAGAGAGAGACATTGATGTGAAAGAGAAACATTGATCGGCTGCCTCCCAAACGTGCCCTGACCAGGAATCATACCCACCACCTTTCCATGTATGGGACAATGTTCCAACTAGTTGAGCCACACCAGACATGGCTAAGAGAGTAGACAAATCTTCTCACCACCACCATCACCACAAAAATAATAATTAAACCTCAAGTTTAATACTTCTAATATGTTGAACAACTTTGGGGTGACCACCTATTTTGTGAAGTAATGGATATGTTATCAAATCATCACATTGTCCATGTTAAGCTTACACAATGCTATATGTCTATTATATTTCAATAAAACTGGATAAAACTAAGAACCATTCATTCTAATACATCTGTAGACTCAGTAGCAGGTAGTGTCATGAATCTTAAATATAATTTTCTGACATAAATTCTTTAAAAGTCCAATTTCTCAAAAGCAACTGAAGAACAATGCTAGTTACTATTTTTACAGCAATGGAAAACTGTAAATCCTTGCAGAATCAAAAGAAATAATCCATGGAAAAGTAAAGTAAAACCTTACATTTAATAGAACTCATCAAATAATTAAAATTATTTAAATATATCAGGATTGTAAAATTGGGCTTAAATGTCATTAAACAAACTAAATTTTGTTTTTCTTTGTGAGTGGAAAAAGGGGAAAGTTATGATTAGCTTCACTACCTTAAGTGTGGGAAATCAATTTAGCAGACTTAAACACGGAACTATATCCTTTGAGTAACCATATATTTTTCATCCAAACAGAAACATTTTTGATAGTGAAAGGAGTACTAAAAACAGCCAACAATCATAAACTAGGATATGTGGTCACCCCAAAGTTGTTCAATATATTAGAAATATTAAACTTGAGGTTTCATTATTGCTTAAAAAAAGAAATCCAGTAGAGAAGTCAAGTAAATTATTAGAAATGAGTGCTTGGAATTCTGGAGAGAGATCAGACTGGAGATATAAATTTCAGTCATTTCTAAGGTACAGAAAAAAATGGGAACTTTTAGACGATATATAAAACTATATGAAACCATCAAAGATGTGAGGGTAAATGGAGAAGAGGAGCAACGACGAGGCTCTCGAGCATTATTAGCAAGACAGATGTGAAGAAATTAGTGAAGAATAAGAAGTGAACAATGAGGTAGGAGGATGTATTCCTGATACCAGGTGAAAAAAATGATTCATGGAGGAAGGGATAATTGTGTCAAATGCTGCTGATCGGTCAAATAAAATGAAAACAGAGAATGGATCATTCAATTTAGCAATGTGGTACCAGCTATTGACCTTGACAGGCAGTGTTTCAATGTAGTGATGGTAACAAATGCTTGAGTGAAGAAAATTCAAGAAAGAATGGGAGGAGAAGTGGAGCGAAAGGGTTGACAGGTCTCTCAGAGTTTTACTTTAAAATTGAAGCAGTAGCTTAAGGGGGCTGTGGGGTCAAGGGAAGGTGTGTACGTGTGTGTGTACATGCTTAATGATTAAATAGCAACATGTTTCCTGAATTAGAATGCTTCCCTAGCAAATGAAAATGAATGAGAGAGAGAAAAGAGGAGAATTGCTTCCTTGAGATTTGTCCTTGATTTGGTAAACAGGAATTGGGTGAATACTCCACTGGACAGGAACTTGAAAAGTTCATCAGGCAAGAAGGTAGAGAACATGGATACGTACACAGGCTGAGAGGTTGGGAGATGTAGTAGGTATCTGAGGAAACTCCTTTCTGATTCTTTAAATCTTCTCAGTGAAAAAGGCAGCAAGGTTATTAGATGAGAGTGAGGATGAGGGAAGAGGCATTGGGGACTTGATACTGAGAGAAATAGAGCATGCTTCCAGGCATATTAAGGACCTACATGAATTTGGTGGTCATGTTTTTTAAAATGAGCAACAGGTGGTGTATTTTCCTTTGGCCATAATCAGCTTAGGAACATTAGCCGTAAATTTATTAATTTCACATAAAGAAAAAAATTTATATGGTGGGACACAGGAGATAAAGATTCCTGTAGTGTTAGTTCTCTCTCTCTCTCTCTCTCTCTCTCTCTCTCAAAGTGTTACCTAGTATACTGAGTGTCTAATTCAATTATTTTAAAATTCCTCTGCCAGAAATTTTCCATTGTCTGGGGTAATTTCCCTTCTGTTCATTTATTTTTGTCTTTATCTGAAAATTTGAAGGGTTTTCTCAAATACTTTGATTGCAAGTTCATATTTAAGAATAAGGCAATAGATATGTAAGAGATAAGCTATCTAGGAACACTGTGTATTGGGTGGGACATTTTTACAATCAGTCTTGCTTCAGTGTGAATGGAGTCAGGGACCACCATTATGCCAGAATGGGTAATGTTTCATTCTACAGCAGTTCATAATCCTGACTACACATTATAATCACTTAGGGATCTATTAAAAACTATCAAAGCACACTTTTCCTCTCAGAGATTTTGATTCAAGTACTCTCTTCCACACAAGAATGGATATTAGAATGCAGATGAGTGTGATGTAATTAGAAGTATACCTGTAAATCCCATCAAAAAGTAACAGTAAATATTTCAACACTACTCATAATTCAATGTTTTCAACTTGGGGATATTGTGTTACAATGCATTTGAAAGCTGCCTACATCCTTCCCATACCATTCTATAGAAATCAGTTGTTCTGAGATTTCAGGGAAAAAAATCCAAAAACTTAAAAAACAAAGCGAAAATATCATTATATGATGCTTTAAAACCATGTTTGAGCATTTCCTATTGACTCATTGAAAGTCCCTGACTCTCAGGAAATGTACCTTTATCTGATCAGTAGGCCCATATATTCCACAGTACCTTAAACTGTAGAACATTGATGGGTTTTTCTGTCTGATGGAGACTATAATATCAGAGGTTATGCTTTTATTCTCTAATAGGATTGTAATCAGTTTTGTTTGTAGCCCAGAAAATGTATTCCAACATCTCTGTCCCCAAGAATTCTGTAAGTTCAAGTTTCTCAAATTCTTTTGGAGCTAATTCTGTTATTTTTCTGGTTCCCTCAATAATGAACTGAATAAAAATTAACACATGCTCACTACCTATTTGTATGAGAATAATGTTTTAAACAATTGAATTATATGCTTTCCAGTTTTTGCAGTTTTACTTAGATGTGATCACTTGCCCAAGGAACCAATGGAGCAGAAAGCAACCCTCAATCAATGAATGTCATAACAGGAGCATGTTTAGGATCTTATAACCCTTCCTAACCTTCCTCTTCCAGAGCTATGAAGCCAGTCTTTAGGGAATCTTTATATTTTAAGAATAGGACTCTACTTATATGTTATTACCATCTGCCATTTAGAAACTGATAGGACCTGGTGATTGTCTTCCAAGAAGTCTGAAAGATCTGTTTCAGGTGACAGAGCTGGTCTACAGATGAGGTCTGAAAGACCTATGTGGTCATCTTTCTTTCAGTTTAAAGATTGAACGCTTGAATATGGCATCCCAGCTATGGCACTACTGTTTGTACCTCAAAGTCCATAAAATGTCAAAAGGTGAGGTAAAGTAGCAGACTTGCAGATAACGGGAAGTGTTTCTTTTAAGAAATGCTATGGGTTGGTGGCTGCAAAACCCCAGTGTAAAAAGGAGAGAAATGAGTGTCATTCAGTATTCTTTATCTCTTTTGTCTGAAAAATGGTAAACACTTTTACTTATTTTAAAGGATTAGAATGAGGAATTATACAATATTTCTGGGTTCTGTTTATTTGTAGAGCTTCTTTCTTATGTCTGATTTTGCCTGCATAAGTTGTTCACACGCATATATTTGTACCTATAGTTATTTCATATTTGTGTGTGTCTATTACTCTATATATAAACGAGCAGTTTTAACTCCTCCTCAGAGAAGGTCACTAATGACCATTTAAAATGATCTGCTTGTGTTCGTAGCCTTATATATCTGTGAGTGACTTCCTGGGGGACACACTTGGAGATTATTTGATAATGTAAGTCTGCCATTTGTCTGTAATATAGGGCTATAAAACTCAAAAGACAGATTTATGATCAAACAGAAAGAAAATGCGAATTGGTATCAAGCTAACAATCATCATAAAATTGTATTAATAAAAATGTCTGTGATTCATTGTTGATATTTGGTAAGTAAATGTAGAATTATATCTGGATCCAAGTTCACATAATATTCCTAATCAAGGTGAATCTTTGGATACATCAGACTGCTTTGAAAATTTTGGTTTATAAACACTTATATGTATTCTCTATAATTTTATCACACTGTAGAAGATAAGACTGTTTTTCACCAATAAATATATTTTCTGTAACTTTTTCATAGATGACCTTCATCAATTTGAAGAAGGTACCTACTGTTCTTATTTTGATGAGAGATTTTACCATGAATGGGTTGTAAATTTTATATAATACTAGAGGCCTGGTGCACAAATTTGTGCATGAATTTGTGCATGGGTGGGGTCTGGCTGGCCCACTCTAATTGGAGCTGATTGGGCTGGGCTGGCTGGGGGAGGGGACGCGGAGGTTGGCTGGCTAGTCCCACCCCCAATCGGGGTGGGGGGGCCTATCGGGGATGGGGCCAGCTATGGGGAGGGGCTGCGGGTGGTTGATGGGCCAGCCCCGCCCCTGGTTGAACTCCCAGTTGAACTCCCAGTTGAGGGGACAATTTGCATATTAGGCTTTTATTATATAGGATTTTATATGCATTTAATGAAATGATAATGAGTTTTAGTCTCTGAATTTGATGAATTACAGTGATTAGTTTTTATATGTTAAACCAATCTTGAATTCTTATGATTAAACCTTACTTGTTCCTGATTCATTATCCTGTCTACATATTATCTATTTGATAATATTTTTTAGAGATTTTTTGGTTTATATTTCGGAGAGATATTGGTTAAAAATGTTATTTTTTTGAAATTTCTTTGTAAGGTTTGGTATTAGGCTTATGTTAGCTCATGAAAAGAGCTGAGAAGTCCTCCCTCTTCTATTTTCTGAAAAGGTTTAGGGCTGGCATTATTTCTTCCTTAAACTTTGAATGCTTGATAGCAGTTTTCTTTTGGGGAAGGTTTTTGATCAGTTCAGTTTATTTAAAGAAAAAAAACAAAATGAGATGTTATTTTGGTTAATTGCATTTTAAAAAAGTGTCTATTTTGTCACAGTTATCAAGATTGTTAATATTATTCTCATATTATCCTTGATTAGTCTAGCATGGGTGTGTCAATTTTGTTAATCTTTTGAAATAACCAACTTTTAGCTATGCCAATTTTATATATTATTTGTTTTATATTTTACTAGTGGCCCAGTGCACAAAATTCGTGCACATTAAAAGGGGATTAATAGGAGCAGCAGTTCTCAACCTGTGGGTTGCGACCCCTTTGGGGGTCGAACGACCCTTTCACAGGGGTCGCTTAAGACCATCGGAAAACACATATATAATTACATATTGTTTTAGTGATTAATCACTATGCTTTAATTATGTTCAATTTGTAACAATGAAATTGGGGGTCACCACAACATGAGGAACTGTATTAAAGGGTCGCGGCATTAGGAAGGTTGAGAACCACTGAATTAGAGGATATATTTTAATATTGCTATTTTTCTTTTCTCTATAATAGAAATGTCAGAGATGAAAGGAAATTTTTAAAATGTATATGAAAATTTTCCTCCTGTCAGAGTCTGGGGCGCACCATGGGTCCCAGAGTCAAGTCCCTGCCCACCCATGTGCACCTCAAAATCGCGCAAGACCCAGACCTGTCCGGTCCCCCCATTGGGCTAGATCCAGACCTGGCCGGTCCCACCCTTGTTAAGCCCCACCAGGTCGGGAGGTGAAGCCTCAGGTCCCCTGGCCTGGCGCTGGGGCGGGGAGCGCTGCCTGAGGTCCTTCAGCCCAGGCCAGGGTGGGGGGTGCACCTTGAGGTCCCCTATCAAGTCCTGCTGGGTGGGGGATGTGGCCTGAGATCCCCTATCAAGCCCCACTGGGCAGGGGCATGGCCTGAGGTCCCCTGTCAAGCCCCGCCAGGTGGGGGGCATGCTTTGAGGTCCTCCATTAAGCCCCGCGGGCAGGGGGCGCAGCCTCAGGTCCCCTGTCAAGCCCCACCAGGAGGGGGCTGCAGCCTCAGGTCCCCCGTCAAACCCCACTGGGCAGGGGGCACAGCCTGAGGTCCCCCAGCTCAGCACTGGGGCGGGGGAATGCACCTTGAGATCCCCCGTCAAGCCCTGCTGGGTGGGGGGCATGGCTTCAGGTCCTCTGGCCTGGTGCCAGGGCAGGGGGCATGGCCTGAGGTCCATCGGCCTGGCGCCAGGGTGTGGGGCACAGCCTGAGGTCCCCTGTCAAGCCCCATGGGGGGGGGGGGCGCGCATGCAGCCTCAGGTCCCTGCTGATTGCTAGTTAAAGATCGTTATGGGAACTCAGCCTCCGCTGTGGGTGCAGCCATCTTGTGTTATGGAAACTCCCTGCCTCCACTGTGGGCGCCGCCATCTTTGTGGCTGAGAGACAGTCAATTTGCGTATTCCTTCATTATTATATAGGATTGTTTTCTGCTCTTATATTATTTCCTTCCTTCCACTAATTTTAAGTTTACTTTACTTGGTTTTCTAATGATATTAAAGTTGAACCATAGGGCATTGGTTTAATTTATTTTTCAATAAATTAATATCTTTCAAATATTAGCATTTAAAACTATAATTTGCCCTTTAAGCACTGTTTAATCTATGTTCCACAGCCTTTAATACATTGTTTTCATTATCATTTTGTACAAGGTATTTTCTAATTTACTTTGTAATTTCATCTTTGACCTATTAATTATTTAGACCCAGAGGATTACAACTGGGTTTTGACAGGAATAGATACTGACTCTGGACTGGGCTTTGATTACCTGGTGGTAGATGCAAATGCTCAGAATACTATAAAAGAAACAGAACAGGAGATACTGTACCAATTTGGACTGCCAACTCACATTTTCTCAGAATGAGAGACATTGCAGCCCATAATGTCCAACAATTGGCATAGAGATAGCCTCCTCAAGTAATAGTTTGATAGAGAATTAGAATGGGCAATTGAAACATTGGAGTAAGAATTAAAACACTGTAACAGTGACATTTAATCCTGTGTAAGTCACCCACCCATTTTATCCTATCCTAACTCTCCAAAGTTTTACATTTACATTGAAGGTAGCATCTTAATATTTTATTGAATATCAATAATAAATCTAAACTTCTCAATGTGGCATTCAGTTCTCCTCATATGTGGCCTCAATTTAACAATCCTAGGAATAAGTTAATCAAGATAACCACAAAAAAGGAACAAAGTTGTCAACTAAGAAGGGACAAATATATGATGATATACATATTAAAAATAATAATGTAGTATATATGGAAGATACCAAATTATATTTGACATCATTCTTCAAGACAAAGAGATATAATTAAAGCAGATCACATAATTAAATGGAATACTAAAAAAATTAAATAAAAAATACTCATGTAATTCAAAAGAAGACAGAAAAGAAGAAGCAGGATAAAAACAGAGAGACTAAACACAAAAATAAATAAAATTGTAGACATTAATAAACTATATATGTCATGAGCAAGAGAGCATCCCCAAAAAGAGCCACTCACAAATGTTTATATTTTTCCACAATGCCAGGTTCATTAGAGGAAATCTCCCCAATAAGCTAATAGAGTCACACACAGGTTACACAGAGAGGGGGAGCTTATGTGATAGGAGGGAGCAGAGCAAGCATCTGGTGAGAAGCCGCTGTCACTGGCAGTGTCCACAGCTGGAGATGTAGGTGTTGGTCTCAGGGTGCTACATCCCAACATTTCAATGTATTCACCAACCTAGAAAGCTCTCTGAATCTCATTAAGTGTTTTTATAGTTCAATCCCAGACCTCACTCCTCACTTTCCAAAAGGTTAGTGGGTGGAACTGAAACTTTCAAAATTTAATCACTGATCTCTCTGATGACCAGTCCCATCCTGAGGCTATTGAAAGGCCCCAACCCCAGTTACCTCCTCAGCATTATTTTAGATGTGATGGAAGGGGCTTGTTATGAATAACAAAGGGTACTTTTGTCATTCAGGGCATTTTAAGAGTTTTATTTTATTATTATTTTTAATCCTCACCCAAGGAGTGAGGATATTTTTTTCATTGAATTTTAGAGAGTGGAAGGGAGTGGGGAGAGGAGAGAGAGAGGGAGATTCTTTAAAGGTGTTCATATAATATTGTATCTCCCTCATTACATAATGCCTTTGTGTGTTTCTCGGCATCTAGAAGGGTTCAGGAATCTGGAGGACTGCGTGTAAATTATTAAAGAGTCTAGAGATGAAACATAATTTTGGAAGGCATTTCAGGGGGCCAGAGAAGACTTAGCTAATGAAACCAAGTCCTGCTGTCTCTCTGGACCCCTTGCTTTTTATTAACACAAATTGTCCTAAGGCAAAGTAAATATACATCAAAGGTAAGGCTTGGTATGCAGAATCCATTGTCAGATTGGGGGAACTGCCTACGGCTGTTCAGGTATTTGGCCAGTAGGAGGCAATAACATGTAGATTAAAATGCCCTCAGCTGTCTGGCAGCAAGCAATCATCTATGCAAATCTTTAGGTGTGGGGAAATGCCCTTAGCCATTTCCAGCAGGCAATCCTCAAGGTTCCATCAACCTTTTGATGAAGCTTCTTGCATTTATGACATACTGGAATTAGCTTCCGGCAATTACATAACCCATTTATTTATTTATTTACTTTTTACCCTCAGCTACTATACTTCCTTTTCTCCATTTATACCTAAATTTTTCCACTTCTGAAAGGAACATTAGGTTCAGCCACTGTGTTGGTCTATATTGCAGATAGCAATACTAATCTAGTTATTACTTTCCCTCAGTCCAGTTCTATTCATATAGGGGAGGGTTACATAGCTACAGAACTAATGGGCTTGACCATTATCAAACTTCAACTTGGCCAAAGTGAAGTTAAAACTTGTTCTATAAGGACCTTAGGAATTCTGAGTTAAATATATAAAAATATAGTTACAGTTTCTTGTTTAAAAGCCACTCCTTTTTCCAGCACTTGTATTTATAGCCCTGGTCTTACAAACACTGGATTAGGTAGAGGCAACATGGGGAAGAAACAAATTATAGTCATCATACAAATGTCCTCCTCTCTTGGACATACTAGTGTGGTCACCTATCCCTTCTTCCCCAAATCTCCACCACCCCAGAAATCTATCAAAGGGGGAAAGTTCTTTAGCTTCCCTCATGTTAAGTGTGAAGGAGTGTAAGCCAGTCTTGCTCAGTACTTTTAGATTCATGGATTCTGAAAACCATATACATGGGTTCAAATCCTGGCTTTGCTACTTATTACTGGTGTGAACTTATCTGTTGAATAAAGATAAGAACAGACTCTATCCATAGGTTGTTAAATTAGTTAATATATGTAAATCACTCAGTAAGTGCTTAATATTTGTTAGCTGTTATTGGTGCTTCTCCACTCAAGCACTAATATTCTGTTCTCCATACTTTAGTCAGATTGATCTGTTTCTATATAAATTTGATAATTTTACACAAATGTTCTTCTAAATTAAGCAAGAGGCTTCAATTCCACTTAATATAAAGGGGGGAAATCATAATATGGCCTACAAGGCTCTCCCTTTTTGTCTCCTTAACTTTTGCTCACCTTTCAGTATCTCAGCTTAAGGTATCATATTCTAAGAATTTTCCCCTGACATACCTGTCCAGGTGTATTAGACTGCTTAAGGACTAATTTTCCATTTGCTTTGGTAGAGCCAGGAGCTCATTGCTTTCCTTCTAATGAGTAGGCTTTCAGCCAGAGAACAAAATTATAGGGAGTGGATAAAAACTGTGCACACTATGATGTTGCCTCTAACTTCCCAAGCAAGTCACTATGAAGTAAAGAGAGGAGGCTCCTCAGACAAATAGAGGAGTTAAGGATTACAAATATTCCCCACTCCAGGTAGAGTTTAATGAATACCGACAGCCTAGAAAGATAGATGAAACCAGTCTGACAGCCCACAGTTTTTCAAGGAAACAGTCTTTGCTTGTTTGGTCAGGAGAAAAGGCCATCGGTTGGTGTGAGGGCTGCCACATCAACTACATGGACTTGGTGCCTTAGGCTACCCTGGATAGATGCCCATCACACCTGACTCTTATGGGACCAATTTATTATCATCCTAGGTGTTATTAGGAGTAACCAGGCAAACAAGGCCTGCATTGCCCAGGCACACCAAGGGTGATCAGACATCTGTAGGCTGAGTTTCCCAGGCACAAGCACCCACTGTTTCGAAAACACATAGCTAGAGGTGGCATGAGGGGGACTTCTGGGGAACTGGTAATGTTTTATTTCTTGACCTGAATGCTGGTTAATGGGTCTGTTCACTTTTTGAAAGTTCATTGAAATAGTTGATTATATGTACATTTTTTTCTGTATGTACACTTCAAGAAAATGATTCTTAAAGCAATCTTATGTTTAAATTTTGACACCTAAATTTAAACTTTTATATTATAATCAATGTATGTGAACCAGTTTTATATATAAGGAAAAGTTCTGATGATAAAAGAACAGTCTTCTTATAAAATGAAATTTCTTTCTGGGACTCCTTACTAAGATCCTAGGTCAAATTATCCTGTTATAAGCTCTGCTAACCTCTTGTCACTCACTGTCATGCCACTTGCCTTTGTTGTCATTTTGTACTTATTCTTTTGACTATTTATTTAATGCCAGTCTCTCCTACAAGGACATAATAACTCCCTTAGGGCTGAGCCTGTATCTATCACATTCACTACTAATCCTCAAGATCTATCACAGTATCTGGAATATCACAGGTGCTCAACAGACATTTGTTCAATGAATCAATGAATGTAACAAATATGTAGGGACAAAATTGTCAGGGTATTACGGATGGAATAGAGCCTATAGGTGTTAAAAATAGAAAATGCTGCTCACTTTAAACTTATCTATGGAAACAGTAATTTTACTGTGAGTGTGAGAGATTATCATTTACATCCTAACAGTTTATGAGTTCCTTTATAGGAATATCTGGAAACTTTTAGAGTTCTAACTTCCAAATTCCAACTTCTTTTTCTTTCATCAAGAGAAAACTTGAAAATGTACCATAAAAACAGTGTGCCACATTCTACTGCTGTACTAACTATATAAGAAACAGAAGCATGGGAATGTGCCCTTTATGTGGATTGTCAACTGAGAATGAAATATTGCTTTGAGCCTTCCAAATCTCTTTGTAATACAGAACTGACAGATTGGAAAGTTAATTCATAACCTTGCAACCTTTTTGTTCCCAAAAATCACAGAAAGAAGGGAATCATCTTTAAAAACATGTCTGAACCATCCAGATAGCTCTGTATATACCTGTAAATGGTTCAATCCCATCTTCTCTCAACTATTCTTCATTATCAGGTATCTCTTTATATGTGTAATTAAAATAGTCCATCACTGATCTGACATTAACAGCAGTCTGATACAGCGTTCTCTTTCAAAGAAATAACATCTCATTTGTCAATCTGCAATACCTTAAAGTATCTTTTAAAATTTGCTGAGCAGAACATACAATGAACTAACTACACATCACCTGTGATTAAACTTTCAACTAAGAGCTACTCAGAGCTAAATCATTATAAGAAAGACATTATCTTGTATATCACATCCTGTTGAAGGTTTTCACATTTCTCTTAGCTTACAGGAAGGTTCAGAAAACAGACTAAAGAATAAGTCTATTCTTTTAGGAAAATCATAAATATGTAGTGACTGATACAAATGATGATTTTTTTCTTTTAGATAACCAATAAACTACTTCCAACATATGAATTTGGAGGTAGGGGACACAATCCATCCCATAGCAGAGCACAATAGACCTAAGTTAGACTCCCTCATATTAGAATATAGAAAACACATACAACAATTCCTGGCACAAAGTAGTTGTTATATACATTTGAGTTATGGTGGTGGTGGTGCATATAATTATTATTTTCTGAGTAAACTCTACAGCCATCCATATTCTCCTATTATTCTGGGTGGGGGAGAGCATCACAGTAATGATTGAGATGGAATTTTATATAAACCCAGAAACATGTGGCCTCAATGTCAGCATTAAGCTGATTTAAGAGAAATAAGGAAGGCAATTTTTCTTGCATACTTGAATGTTTGGACTGAGATTTATATTTGCTACATCAGTTTGTGCCCAAACTGATGAGAACTTCTCCTTGAGAAGCCTGACAGCTAATCTATAGGTACAGTACACAACAAACCATACAGAGTATTACTGATTATGTGAAAAGTGAGCTAATAGTGGGTTAGTGCCATGCAGTGAAAGAAATTACAGTACTGACATGCCAGGTGACTCTGCTGCCTGCTAAGAGACATTCGAGTTAGAGGATTTATTTCAAATACTGTCTGAAATCTTAGGGCTCAGCCAGAAGAGAAAGGGGCAGCCACCAGGGTCTTACAGTCTGTTCAGTGCCAAGCAAATAAAGAACAACAAAAGAGCGTTAATTAAATAAGACAGCAAATCTATGAAATAATTTTAAAATAAGTTAGAAAATGATTAACATGTCAGGATGAATTTTCCTTTTTAACTTTCTTACAAAGTAATTGAAAACCAAAAGCAACAAGTAAGCAAAATTATATGCAGCTCTTTCTAGGTACCTAAAGATACAGAAGCTGGTCACCGGAAACAGTACCTTTTCTTGGATGCTGAGATAGTGTTTGCCAAGATAGTGTTTGCCACAATTAATTTATTCAATTTTCCCCTGTCCATACTGACACTTAGGAAGGAAATCACTCTGCACAGTTCACACAGTTGTACTCCCCCCTTCTCAAGGGGGGAATAGCTACATAAATTATTTGTAAATCTTCTGCATGGAATTTTTATCTTCTCTCCCATTTGTTGATGTATTCAATAATCTATACATATAAAACCCTAATACATAAATAGACCGAATGGTGGAATAACTGAACAACTGAACAACCAGTCGCTATGATGTGCACTGACCACCAGGGGGTGCGCGTGGAACATGGCGGGGGTCAGCAGCAGGCGGCAGAGTGTGAAACATGGTGGGCATTGGCTGCAGTGGGATGGTGGAGCAGGTGAGTTGGGGCGCCAGATCAAGGCAGGGCACTGGTTGCTGTCATCAGGGAGAGCCTCTGGTGGTTACTGAAAATTCTTTGCTCCTGCGCCACAGTCCCACCTGGTGCTTGCACCTGCTGTGGGTGTTGGCCCTGCTCACACACGCTGCCAGTGCCTGGTGCTGGCCCCAATCGCTTGGTGCTGCCAGCGATGCGAGCGGCGGCTGCCAGCCTCAATCACCCCTCAGGTCTTCTCTACCTCCCCCTGCTCCTGAGGGGCGATCAGGGCCGGCAGCCGCCTCTTGCACCCGCTGCTGGCGACAGTCCCACTCGCACCTGCTGCTGGCACCGGAGCTGCTGCTCACACCTGCTGCCAGTGCCAGAGACACTGCTTGCACCCAGTGCTGGCGCCCGGCGCTGGCCTCAATTGCTCAGTGCTGTCAGTGGGTTCAAGCGGTGGCTGCTGGCCTCGATTGCCCCTGAGGGCTTCTCTACCTCCCCCTGCTCCTGAGGGGTTATCAGGGTATCAGCTGCCGAGCACACTCGCTGATGGCACTGGCCCTGCTCGCACCTGCTGCTGGCACCAGCCCAATTGCTCCATGCCATCAGCGGGTGCGAACGGGGCCGGTAGTGGGTTGCCAGTAGACGGGAACAGGGGCCATGGCAGGAGGATGGGCCGAGACCCACCCTTTTGCCTACCGCAGCCTCACGACCCACAGTTCCTTTCAAGGTGCACAAATTCATGGGCAGCCTTTGTGGCCCACAGTTCCTTTCATGGTGCACAAATTTGTGCACTGGGCCAATAATTGTTGGATAATAGTGTTCCTAACATAATTGCACTTTTTACCATTTTAACTTTTTGGAGCATACCTTTTCCTCATAATTCTCTATATGATTTCCAATTTCTTGGCATATCAAGTAATATTGTGCAGAAATTATAGCTATCTCTTCTAAAAACATACTATTTATACTAATTATTAACTCATTTAATCTTCAGAACTCCTTAGTATATGTGGTAGGTACTATCACTATATCCATTTCACATATGAAGAAACTGAGATATCTTAAGTTTTTGAAGAATCAAAGCAATTTTCCCCTGGCTATACAGCTGGTAAGTAGAAGAGACTTGAGATTTTCACTCAGGTAGTCTGGCTGTAAAGTCTCTGCTTATAGCACTCTAGCTGTCTCCCTTTCCCACTGGCATTGTTGCCAAATTCAGGTTTGGCTGCCTGTCACAATGAAAGCCAAACTTGTAAGATAGGTACTGATGAGAAGGAAGGTGGTTTATTCAAGTGTTGGGATCTGGAGAAGATGGCGAAATACTGTCCTGAAAAAACATCTTAATATCTCAATGCAGGCAGGGATTTTTATCAGGTCAAGTCCAGGCAGGATCTAGAACAGCCAGTTTCTGCAATATGCTCATAAAAAGACTGTTAGTGATTTATGGCGGGCATGACTAATTGGACCTTTGTTTTAAGGCATACATTTGTTTCCTGACCTGCAGAGAAGTATTGTTCATTATATGTTATTTAATCAACAAGGTTGTTTTGTAGGTTACCATAAGATTTCATGTAGAATGTGCAAGACGTCTTCTTGTAGGTCTTGATATGGATCAGTATGGCCAACATCCTTAAGTTGGTCATCTGTTTTTTTTGTTTTGTTTTGTTTTGTTTTGTTTTGCTTTGCTTTGTCAGCTGAATTCTTGGGAGGTCTTGAGGTCAGGTTGGTCCTTAGGTTCACATAGGAACTGAAACTGCAGATCCCTGTAAAGTATACTAAAAAAAAACACTTCTTACATGCAGGCTCTAGTTTTGAGAGGAAAAATCAGATTGGAGTAACAAGCTGGGCTTAACATTAACTGAGATTAATATGGGTTGCATTATATAAATTTTTAATAAGTTTGCTTTGTGAGTACATTCTTATTTAGTTCTATTCTATGATTAGTCATAGTAGTATAAATTTTTTTATTCCGTTACACCATCATCTCTTTCATTGGGACTTTTTTTTTTAACCTCCTATCAGGTGTACAAATTGAGATGTCCATGTTGATAAAGAGAATAAAGACGAACTCATATATTAAGAATTTAATTCTAATGAATACTAAACTGTCAATATTTTTCTCATGGGTATTAAGACACAAAAGGAGGGTTTAGATTTACATAATCTTAGGTAGTATCTGTCCTAACACACACAGGGAATTAAGACCTAGACAGAGAAGATGATTACTCATGGTCACACAAGGAGTTAGTGATGAAGGGGTGGGATCTAGGCCTCCTGTCTAGGGCTGTTCTTTTTATAGCCACTTTGGAGGACACACAATTTTGTGCTTAAAATCTCAAACATCAGGAAGTGCATCACCTTTTAGATAAGCTAGGAAATGACTGGTTAATCATCCCTTTCATAACATATAATTCTGATGCTAGGAATCAATCCATGTCTAAAACCAAAATGTGTTCCTCTAAGTGGCATCAGGCTCAGAAAACAAACCAAAACAAAACAAAACCTCAATTAACACAAACTGAACATCTGTTTGTATTTGGCTACCTGCCAGCAAATGAACACTCATTTCAGTTGAGCTTTTGTGTTTTTCTTGAAAATGGTAAACCTTTGGAAAATGTGAACATTTTGTTCCCTTCATTATTGTGGTGAAACAAAGGTTTGGAGGGGACATAAGGGAAATGCAAACATTTTTGCAAACATCTCCCACAGGCCAGCTGGTAGAATTATTGGCAAAAAGCACAGGCAGGACTAAGTATACATGAAATTTTTTTAAAAAGTGATTGTGTGTGTTTCCAAGAATATTTTAATAATAGAAATTAGCCTAATCAATTATTTCTGAGAACTATCACTCATCATCGTCATTCTAGCTATGACATAGTACTAGTGAGGCGACTATTCCCTATTATTGATCTTACACAAAGTAGTCATCTCAGTTAATATACTGCATGTGGTATGATGCCTATTACCATGTAAATCAACCTCCCCTTATAGGTTCACACAATATACTGGCTTCTAGTTACTGAATGTATAAGTGAGTGGGTATTGTTTATAGTTCTGGAGATTTATAAACAAAGCAAGCAAAGATTTTAAATTAAAAGGATCTCAGTGATGTCTATGTATGGAACACAAAAAAATTTAGGTCAATTTGCTCTCTACATGTAACTAAAACATAAGCCAGATGTACATGGCACAATGTGAAATGAGGATCATGTCTTTTACTGTTGAAAATAGCGTCAAATTGGCAAAGATAATATATGAGCATTTTTGTAAATTGCTTTGTTCTTTGCAAACTGTATTCTCTGACTCATAGATCCAAGTATGTTATGTGTCTTCTAAAATACAATAAAATTACTTTATTGTTTGATGCCTTGTGATAGTATAAAATTCTCTATTGAGATGGCTGTATGGTATATAGCATTTTAAAAATAAATTAAAATTGCTATTAAATTAGTCATATGTGGAAATTTTGAACTGCAACAACTAAATATAAGCATAGAAAACAAACTGTGCCTTAGAATATGAGAGTGCTATCATTTTAAAAGGTGCCTTTCCAAAAAGAGTATTTTTAATTTTGATTCATTACTGCACCTGTGGGTGGATGAGATCCAGTCATGTGACAAGATTACTATTTTCCAGTACTCAGTAAGAATAAATGTATATAGGGAACTGCTAAAAACCAAGCAGTTCTTTCCTTTTTTATACTGTTCTCTGTCATCAGAGTCATATTTTACTCCAATATGTTTTAAAATAATTTGTGTTTTTGTTTTATTCACAAATATCCCCAATTAGGTGCATCAGGAGATAAACACATATAAAGCAGAGGTGTACAATGGTTTAAATATTTCAAGTTACTCCAACTTCATGATGAATAGCTTCATTATACCTAATTACAAATTTAATATTCAAAAGTTTTTTTATAAT
>NW_005353947.1:199191-209677 GCF_000412655.1 Myotis brandtii | reverse complement strand
GCAGGGGGGGGTCCCTCAGCCTGGCCTGTGCCCTCTTGCAGTCCAGAAGCCCTCAGGTGATGTCCACTTGCCAGCTTAGGCCTGATAGCTTTCAGTCAGACATTCCTCTGGCAGCCCAGGAGCTCTCCCAGGGGGAGAGGGCCTAAGTTGTTAGTCGAACACCAGCGTTGCCGCGGAGGCGGGAGAGGCTCCTGCTACCGCCGCTGTACTAGCCAGCCATGAGCCAGCTTCTGGCTGAGTGGTGCCCCTTGTGGAAGCGCACTGGCCACTAGGGGGCAGCTCCTACGTTGAGCATCTGCTTCCTGGTGGTCAGTGCGTGTCATAGCGACCGGTCGTTCCCGGTCGTTCCACGATCGTTCCACTGTTAGGGTCAATTTGCATATTACCCTTTTATTATGTAGGATACATTTTTAAATACAAAAATGGTAGAAAGTTCAAGACATTTTAATACATAAAAGTTAGTTTATACAAAATCAAAAACCTTTTATTTTCATCATTACTGTGGTTCTATAAACAATAATCCCAGTTCATATATTAATAGCAAAAGCACAAGAAAACTATAAAAAACTACAAACATCTACATGTTTATACACACACACACACACACACACACACACATCAGCAGCAGTAGCAGCAGCAGCAGCATATATATATATACCCTCTTATTCAGAAAGCAGAATGTTATTGGGTGGAAAAAGCATAGACTTTGCCACATACTTGAAATTATATTAGAAAAAGGAATTTACCACTTTGAGTCTCAGTTTCTACCTTATAAAACACTGAAAAAATGTTTTCTTCATGGGGTAGTTAAGATAGTAAAAGAAAATGATGTGAATGTTCATTGTATAAACTACAAAGCGCTGTATACATGTAAGATCTTTGTTTTTGTTGCCTCTCTCTAGATATAGAGTCAGCTGAAAAAGACTTCTGGAATGAATTTATACATTCAAAGGATATCACTGTGATGGAGTTTCCCATACCATGTTGTGGATTCCTGATTCTATTATAGTTAATAACTTTTATATACTGTGTGACAGATGTGCATTAAAATAGTCACAGACCTGGTAATCCAGTTGAGAGTAAAAGACAGAGAAAAACCCATTGCACATCTTAGAAATGAAAAAGTGGGTATAATTACAGTTAGGTTTGAGGAAGTAAAGAATATTTATGTCTATGCTAATATATATGAAAACCTCAATCAAGTGAACAATTTTCTAAGAAAATAAGTGACTAAAGTAAAAAAAGAGCTAGTAACTCTACATAAACTAATAACCATGAAATAAATCAGAAAACTAATGTTAATAACATTTTAGTCATTCTTAATTCCTCTGTCTCTCAGAATTCTTAGTTTGTAAGGAAATCCTATTTTCTCTACTTTCAAAGTATACCCAAATTGTGAATAGTCCTCTCAACCTCCACCACTGCCACCCAGATTGAAGCCATCATTTTATCTAGCCTGGACTTTTACATAATAACATGGAATAATGAGAATGAAATTGGCCCTCCTGCTTTAAGCAATAAGAAACCAGAAAAAATGTGAAACATTAGACAACATAGGAATGTTTTCCCTGACAAAAGGACAACAACAAGGTAAGCACTAATACTTTACCAGCTTATTTCCTGGGAGTTGTTTCTAGGTTGCATCTCTGGAGGGGAGATGGGGGAGAGAGAAACCCAATCAGAGACTGCAGTCTTGCTGAGCTAAGAAGCTATAAATAGAAACCCAGGAAAACCAAGGCCATAAAAATCTGAGGAACATATTGCTGGAGAATAGAGAGCTACACAAAGGAGATGAACTGGCTTTGGAGATATGCGAGGGTAACCCCCAGGTTTTTGGCTGAATACTGATCCATGTATGCAAGACAGGAAATTACCTGAGTTCTTACATAGAACAAGCAAAAAAAGGAGTAGGCAGAGCAATTACTAAAGTCCACATACATCTAGGAACAGTTTATGGTTCCACAAATCAAAGGAGAAAAACTTTGTAATACAAGGTTGAATCTTCAGAATGTTATAATCTTAAAAGTGAGGCTAGATATCTCTAAGACCTAGAAATTTTCTTGGCACATAAATATTGAATGAATGATGAATGAATGAGAGAATAAATGTATATGAAGGGAAAGGACATAGATTTGTATTTCTCTCTAGGTAGATGGAATAGTAGGTCATTTTTGATGCTTCCTTTCACTTATCTGCATCTTTGCTTTCTAGTTAATGAGAACCTATTGATTTTGCAATGAGAAAAATGTAATTAAAATTATTTTCCATTAAAAACTGCACAGTCCAGACTTCCAAGTGGATATAGTAGTTGAGTCCAAAGGCCAATGTATTGGTAACCCATTTTATAAATCAACTTTCTGTAATTCTGAAGCTGTCTGTCACTGCAATAAAAGATTGACCAACTGACAAAAAAAAGTAGAAAAATTAATATTGGTAAGTCTAAGTTGTTTAAAAATCATGAATATATCAACAATAGCTAAATTGAAGTGGGACATGAAGTATATAAGTCTGGATAAATGCCAAATTGCTTATCAAAAATATTTTTATATAAATAATTCTTTAGCAAGTTCAGTAAAAATATTTAACACCACATTGCATCATGAAAGCTGGAAAAATATGCTATTTGAATTCATAAGAAATGACAGCATAGGGATTTAAAACAAATATTTGTTCTGTTTTGCATCCATTACATTATTTTTTTTCTCTTTGTCATTTGGAAGATTTGCACCATGATAAGATCATGAGTCATGTTTTTTTTTAGTCCATTTAAATCCAATTATTATTATTATCACTTTCTATGATACAAAGCATTCTGCTGGGTACTGTGGAGGAAAACAAGATGAATGTAGAATTGTCTTGGTTGTCCAAACAGTCACACATTTGTAAAGAAAGCAGCTATGTGGACAACAAAGTAGCAAAGAAGACCAACAGTTTTTATGAGAGTAACAAAAGCTCTGGGAATATAGGGAGAGAGATACATTTAAGGTTGGTGGTTGGGGAGGGATATATTGTAACATTTATAGGAGGAGCTTATGTGTTGGGTATGAAGGATAAGTAGGATTTTCATAGATAAGTAGTTACGGACCAGAGGTTGGAGGAGAGTGCTCCTGACAAAATGAACAGATTGAGCAAAGTCTAAGAATTGGGAAAGTTAAGTAAAGGAAAAGAGAGTGGGATGAACAAAGAAGATGTTTCACTGGGGAAATAGAATGAGAGATACACCTGGAAAAGTAGGTTGGGGCAACGGTGTGCTGGTAAATTAACACCCTGCTCTCCAGAAAGCCCTAATATATAGGATTTGCCAATTTGTGTGGTATAAATAGCATTGCCATGGCCAATTTCAAGCTTCCAACATGTCAGTGAATACAGAATTGAGAAGAAATGCTCATATTGGGCTGTGAAGAGGTATGGGCCAGCTCCAGCATGCTCCTACATTTAGGTGAAATTGTACCCATTAGAACCAGGTATTAAGAAAAATCTTTTATAGGGGATGAGAAGTCACTAAAGGATTTTGAACAAGAGAATGGCATGATCAAATTTATATTTTGGGACAAGAATTGGCAGCAGGTTTTTTCAAGGTCTGGAGAGAGAAAAAATCTAGATTGAGAAACTAAATAAAACAACAGGCTATTTTTAAAGTCCTGCTGAAAGACAATGAAGGCCTAATTCAAAGTAGACAAAAAGAAAAAAATTTGCATGTCAGAAAGTACACATGAGTGACTGTTTATGGGGATGATGAGGACAGAGGAATTAAAAATAATTTTCAGATTTCTAGCTTAGGTGCCTGAATGCATGGTAGTGCAATTAGTCATTGTAAGGAACAGAGGGGGTATGAATGTTGCTTAGAGATGGTTAAAATGGGAGGGGGGTAGGTAGGAGAAGATAATTTTTATGTGCTGAATTTGGAATCTATTAAATGCCATTAAAATGTCACTGAGTAAGTTCATATTTAAAAGTTTCTAAATTATGAGCTTGTGCCAAAATGTTATTAATCATCATATTACTAATGGTATAATATTCAGTATAGAGGCACTATAATTTACTTACCCATTTTTCTCCAGTTGGACATCTCAATTAGATCCAATTTTTTTCCCTGTTACTAATGATGCAGTGATTCACACAGATGGACTTCAAGTATTTTCTTTTTTATTTTGGATTTTGGATCACTGGGTGAAAGGGCATGCATATTTTATGGCTTTATTAATATTGCTAATTTACTTTCCCAAAAAAGGGTATACCAATTTATAGCATTATAGTGAAAGTATACTAGCCTTCACTGAATTCTCTTTTTTACTCCAGCTTTAATTGAGGTATAATTAACATATAACATAATGTAAGTTTAAGGTGTATAAAAGTTTGATTTGATACATATACTGGTGGCCCGGTGCACAAAATTCGTGCACATAAAAAAGGGGATTAATTAGAGGAAATATTTTAATACTACTATTTGCCCTTTCTCTATAATAGAAGTGTCAGAGATGAAAGAAAATTAGTAAAATGTATATGAAAATCTTCCTCCTGTCAGTCTGGGGTGCACCATGGGACCCAGAGTCAAGTCCCTGCCCACCCACAGTGCCTCAAAATCTCACAAGACCCAGACCCAGCCAGCCCCACCCCCATTGGGCGAGATCCAGACCCATCTGGCCCCACCCTTATCAAGCCCTGCTGGGCGGGGGGTGCAGCTTCAGGTCCCCTGGCCTGGCACTGGGCAGGGGGTGCAGCCTCAGGTCCCATGTCAAGCTTTGCAGGGTGGGGGGTGCAGCCTCGGGCCCCCGTCAAGCCCCACAGGGTGGGGGGGACTCAGCCTCAGGTCCCCCGGCCTGGCACCAGGGTAGGGGGCATGGCCTAAGGTTCCCCAGCCTGGCACAGGGGGAAGGGGGCGTGCCTTGAGGTCCCCTGTCAAGCTCCGCCGGGTGGGGGACAGGGCCTCAGGAACCCCATCAAGCCCCACCAGATGGGGAGCACAGCATCAAGTCCCCAGGCTTGGCGCCGGGTATGGGGTACAGCCTCAGGAGTCCCAGCGCCAGGGTGGGGGGCATGACCAGAGGTCCCCCGGCCCAGCACCGGGGTGGGGTGTGCAGCCTGAGATTCCCTGTGAAGCCCTGCTGGGCAGGGGGCACGGCCTAAAGTCTCCCGGCCTGGTGCCGGGGTGGGAGGTGTAGCCTGAGGTCTCCTGGACTGGTGCCGGGGCAGGGGGTGCTGCCTAAGGTCCCCTGGCAAGCCCCACCAGACAGGGGGCACAGCCTCAGGTCCCCTGCCCCGGCCCAGTGCCATGCAGCTTTAGGTCCCTGCTGATTGCTCGTTAAGGATCATTACGGGAACTCGGCCTCCACTGTGGGTGCAGCCATCTTGTGTTTTGGAAACTCCACCTCTGCTGTGGGCACCACCATCTTTGTGATGATGTGACAGTCAATTTGCATATTGCCTCTTTATTAGATAGGATTTAGCATTAAATAATGACAATAGGATTAGTTAATATCACTTCACATAATCACTGTGTGTGTGTGTGTGTGTGTGGTGAGAACATTTGATTTATTCTCTTAGCAACTTTTAAGTATCCTATATAATCCTATATAATAAAAGCCTAATATGCTGAGTGTCTGACCGCTTGTTCCACTGTTCAACCAGTTGCTATGATGCACAACGACCACCAGGGAGCAGACGCTCCTACTGGTAGGTTAGCTTGCTGCTGGGGTCCAGCCAATCAGGATTGGGCAAGATGGGCCAGACATGCCCTGAATCCCTCCCATGGTCCCTCCTTGGACTCTAAAATATTTCTTCTAATTAATTTTCTTTCACTGTGCACGAATCTATTTTCCGGGCCTCTAGTCTATATAATAAAAGCCTAAGTGATAGTTACGGCAGAACGACCAGAATGACCAGTTGCTATGATGCACACTGACCACCAGGCGGCAGATGCTCAACACAGGAGCTGCCCCCTGGTGGTCAGTGCGCTCCCACAGGGGGAGCACCGCTCAGCCAGAAGCCGGGCTCACAGCTGGTGATTGCAGTGGCGGTGGCAGGAGCCACTTCCACCTCTGCGGCAGCGCTAAGGAGCAGCAAGCCGAGCAGTAAAGAGCAGCAAGCAGGTGGGTGGTAAGGAGCAAGGGGTTCCAGACTGCAAGAGGGATGTCCGACTGCCAGCTTAGGCCTGATCCCTGCGGGAGCCTAAGCTGGCAGTTGGACATCCCCCGAGGGGTCCCAGACTGCAAGAGGGTGCAGGCGGGGCTGAGGGACTGCCCCCCCCCCATCCAGTGCAAGAATTTCGTGCACCAGGCCTCTAGTATAATATAATATTGTTAACCCTGCTGAATATTAGATCTTCAGAACATATTCATCTTATAACTGTCCTTGTACCCTTTGACCAACATCTCCCAATTTTCCTCATCCCCAGCTTCTGGCAACTACCCACTCTATTTTGTTTCTATGAGTTTTTGTTTTTTGTTTTTTAGATTCCACATATAAGTAAGACCAGATAGGATTTGTCTTTATCTGACTTATTTCACTTAGCAAAATGCCTTCAAGGTTTATCCATGTGGCCACAAATGGCAAAATTTCCTTCTTTCTCATGCCTGAATATTCCATTATATATTACATATTCTATTATATACAATATTTTCTTTATCCATTTATCTGTTGACAGACACATAGGTTGTTTCTTTTTCATCTATTTTGCTGTAAGCTACATCCATGTTGTCACAAATAGCAGGATTTCATTGGTTTTTTTCTATTGTGTTTCTGGTCTCTGTTTCAATATTTCTGCTCTGATCTTTGTTATTTCCTTCCTTCTGCCTACTCTGGGCTTAGTTTGTTTTTCTTTTTCTAGTCCCTTGAGGTATAAAGTTAGGTTATTTAAGGTCCTTTTTTTTTTTCTTAATGTCGGTTCTATAAATGTCCCTGTTAGAACTGCTTTTGCAGCATCCCATAGATTTTTATATGTTGTATTTTCATTGTAATTGGTATCAAGATTTGTCCCTTTTGATTTTTTCCTTGATCCATTGATTTTTCAGGAGTGCATTGTTTAATACCCAGATATTTATGAATTTTATAGTTTTTCTCCTATTATTGATTTCTTGTTTCATACTGTTGCGGCTGGAAAAAATACTTCAGATTATTTCACCTCCTTCATTTGCTAACACTTATTTTTGACCTAACATGTGATTTCTTCTGGAGAATATTCCTTGTGTGCTTGATAGAATATGTATTCTTCCATTTTTGTATGGAAGATTCTGTAGATGTTTGTTAGTTTCATCTGGAATAGAGCACAATATTTCCTTATTGATTTTCTATATGCATGATCTATCCATTGTGGAAAGTGGGATAGTGAAGTCCCCTACTATTGTTGTATTGTCTATTTCTCCTTTCATATCTGTTAATATTTGCTTTATCATATTTAAGTGCTCCAACCCTCTTACATAATATAATGACCTTTGTATCTTGTTACAGCTTTTGAGTTAAAGTCTATTTTGTCTGATATAAATATAGCTACCCCTGCATTCTTTTGGTTTCCACTTGTATCAAATATCTTTTAACATCCCTTCACTTTGAGCCTATGTCTGAAGTCACTCTCTTTTAGGCAGCATATTGCTGGGTCTTTTTTTTTTTTTTTAAATACATCCAGCCCCTTTATGGTTTTTGACTGAAGAATTTAATCCATTTAAATTAATTACTGATAGGTAAGTACTTACTAATGCCATCTTATTGTTTCCTGGATATTTTGTAGTTCACTTGGTTCCTTTCTCTCTCTTTTGCTGCTTTCCTTGGTGAATTAATGATTTTAAATAGTGGTGTGCTCTGATTACTTTCTCTATATATTTTGTATATCTCCTGCATGTTTTTGCTTTGTGGTTACCATGAAGTTTACATAAAACATCTTATAGATATAATAGTCTATATTAAGCTGATAACAGCTTTGATCACATACAAAAACTTACCTTTTACTCTCCCCTTTTACTCCTATCCTTTTATTTGTTTATGTCAAAATTACATCTTTTTATATTGTGAATTCATTAACAAATTATTTTAGCTATAGTTACGTTTTAATGCTTTGTCCTTTAATCTTTATATCAGTGTTAAGTGGCTAAAATACCACCATACTACAGTATTAAGATATTCTGAATTTGACTATATGTCTCTTTTTTTGACTACATATATACTTACAGTGTTATATATTTTCATGTTTTCATATTACTGATTAGCATCCTTTCACTTCGGATTGAAGAACTTTCAGCATTTCTTGTAATGCAGGTGTAGTGATAATTCCCTCAGTGTTTGGGCAAGTCCTTATCTCAAGTTCATTGCTGAAGGGCAAGTTTCAGGTAGGTATTCTTTGTTAGCTGCTTTTTCTCTTAGTACTTTGAATATATCATTGCATTATCTTGTGCTATAAAATTTCTGCTGATAACTTGGTGGGGGTTCTCAGCTTTATTGAATTCTTGCCCACACTGAGTAAAGATCAAAACTTTTTTATTCGGCTAATAGATATAAAATAATGCCTCATTCAAATGTTTGTTTTCTTTACCATAAAGGTATAATATTAGCATGTTGATTCTAATCAGTGGGCTTCTTTGTTAGAATGCATTTTCAAATTATTTTGGTGAGTCTTCAAATTTCATGCTTTTCACATTTAAGCTATCACTCACTCACCATTACTAACTCTTCTTCAGGCATGTTTTCTTTGTTACACCTCTATCTTAAGCTATCTTTTAAAAAATATTTATTTTCAGTTTCCACTCCTATATGCTTCCATGTAAACAAGAACAATGTCTTTTTCTAAAAATATATTTTTATTGATTTCAGAGAGAAAGGGAAAGGGAGAGAGATATAGAAACATCAATGCTGAGAGAGAATCACTGATTGGCTGCCTCCTGCACACCCTCTACTGGGGATCAAGCCCTCAACCCAGGCATGTGCCCTTGACCAGAATCGAACCTGAAACCCTTCAGTCCTCAGGCCGATGTTTTATCCACTGAGCCAAATCAGCTAGGGCATGATGTCTTTTCTTTTCTTTTTCCACTGTTGTACTTCCAGTGCTGGGAATAATGCCTGACAACATAGTAGGCACTCAATAAATATTTTTGAAGAAATGATGAAACAACAGTGTAAGGTAGGCATTTCAGGGCATCATTTCATCAGCCATTTCCTGAGAATTCCTCTGTGGCTTAAAATTGTGTTCTTCCTTAAAAACTTCATTATCCTCAGTGAGTCTTTTAGACATTAAGAAATGAAATCAATGTGTCCATATCTTGTTCAATTTTATTTTTTATTTTTAGTGAGTCTATATTGATGTTGCCTAAAAAATATAGGTTGAAAGGAAGGGATGAGACTTTTCTAATTAATCTCTGTGTCCTCTTCCCAAACACCTAAGGCAATATCACAGACACTCTGGAGAGTTAAAAATTATTAACTTATACTAACAGTGTTGGTAATCTGGTTGCTACAAAGAAAAAATGTCATTTTAGAAAGCTATATAAAATTTTATTTTAATAGAAATATAACATTGTTATAGTAGTCATATACAGAGTTAGGGCTAATTTCATCATTGAACTTTATTGACATACATTTGAAAAAAACACTTCATTTCCTCTTCTACACAAATACATTGCCCTGGAAGAGATAAATTACCATCAGAACCATACTTTAAGAATGTATCACAGCACTTTAAGCCTAAAGAACCAAAATAATTTCAAGGTATTTAGCTGATTCAGAAATACCCAAATAAGCCTACATGCTTCCACTCATAACATATAATCATTTATTCATAATACACAGAGTTAATTAATACATTCATTGATTCATTTGCACAGTTTTCAAATCTTCATCAAACATCTGTTATTTAATTAAACACTATTCTTATATGTTGTATATCAACAAAGATTCAGCCTGTTGAAAACATTTCTACATCTTTGAAATTGCTGTTAAAAATGACTTAGTGTTCTTTATAAAAATACTCATGCAGTACAATTTTTTTCTTAGAAATAAATGTCAAAGAACACTTGGTGTCTCCTAACTACAGTTCAGTGGTTATAGTGACAATCCCCACTTAAAAAGTATTTTATAATTCACAAGGTACTTGTTCTACATTTGATCATTTGCCCTTTGCAACAACCCTTTTCAGTCTATAGAAATTGGGCTTTTATTGTTATTTATTTTCCTGATGGAAATAGTAAGTTCAGATTGTCAGGTAATGAGGTCCAGATCATATAGCAGGTGGGGAGCAGAGGTAGTCTTGCAGAATGCATATTTCCTTATTCACAAAAAACTCTCTGACTTTCAATAATCAGTTGGTGAGAGCTATATTGCTTTCTTTCCACTTTTAACTCTCAAAAGGTGCCTCCTGCATGTCCCCTACTAGGGATGGAGCCACAACCCAGGCATGCGCCCTGACCAGGAATCGAACCAGTGACTTTTTTTTCTCATTTATTCTTTATTGTTTAAAGTATTATATATAGTATTACATATGTCTCCTTTTTCCCCCATTGACCAC
>NW_005353947.1:185634-197398 GCF_000412655.1 Myotis brandtii | reverse complement strand
TTTTCAAATCTTAGCTATTGTAAATTGTGCTGCTATGAACATAGGGTGCATATATCCTTTTTGACCAGTGACTTCTTGGTTCCTGGGTCAAAGTTTAACTGCTGAGCCACCCTAGTCATGCTCCACTGATTTTTCCCCTAGTCATCTATTGATAGGCACTTGGATTCCTTCCATATCTTGACTATCCTATATAATAAAGAGGTAATATGAAAATTGACCCCCACGCCCTCACACCACAAGATGGCCGCCCCCATGTCATCACATGATGGCCACCCGTATGTCATCACAAGATGGCCACCACAAGATGACTGCCCCCACATCATCACAAGATGGCCGCCCCCACATTGTCACAAGATGGCTGTTACAGGAGGGCAGTTGGGGGCAACCAGGCCTGCAGGGGAGGGCAGTTTGGGGGGACCAGGCCTGCAGGGGAGGGCAGTTGGGGGCAACCAGGCCTGCAGGGGAGCAGTTAGGTATCAATCAGGCTGGCAGGGGAGCAGTTAGTCATCAGTCAGGCCAGCAGGGGAGTGGTTAGGGGGTGATCAGGCCGGCAGGCAGAAGTGGTTAGGGGCAATCAGGCAGGCAGGGAGGCAGGCAAGCGTTTAGGAGCCAGCAGTCCCGGATTGTGAGAGGGATGTCCGACTGCCAGTTTAGGCCCAATCCCGCAGGATATCCCCAGAGGGATCCCAGATTGGAGAGGGTGCAGGCCAGGCTTAGGGACACCCCCCCTCCATGCACAAATTTTGTGCACCAGGCCTCTAGTTGTAAATAAAGCTGCAATGAAAATAGGGGTGCATATATTCTTTCAAATTGGTGTTTTAGGTTTTTTTGGATATATACCTAGAAGTTGAATTGCTGGGTCATAATGCAGTTCCATTTCAAATTTTTTGCGGACCCTCCATACTGTTTTCCACAGTGGCTGCACCAATCTACATTCCCACTAACAGTACACAAGGGTTTCTTTCCCTTTTCTCCACATCCTCGCTAGTACTTATTGTTTGATGATTTATTGATGGCAGCCATTCCAACAGGTGTGAGGAGATATCTCATTGTGGTTTTAATTTGCATTTCTCTGAAGATTAGTGATGTTGAACATCTTTAAAATGTCTGTTGGTTCTCTGTATATCCTCTTTAGAGAAGTGCTTGTTCAGGTCCTCTGACCATTTTTTAATTGGGTTAGGTTTTTTTTGGTGTTGAGTTGTATGAGTTCTTTATAAATTTTGGATATTAACCCTCTATCAGATATATCATTGGCAAATATGTTCTTCCATTCTTCAGCTAAAAATGACATGCAAAATATCTAAGTTGCTTCAATACTCAGCAGTTCACTTTATTATTTTTTAAATTTTATTTTATTTCAGTAAAATGCTTATTATGAGATCTATATTCTTAAATTTTTTTAAATACATATGTGTATAATACATATTGACTATAGGTATGATAGTGTGCAGCATCTCTAGAGCTTATTAATCTTGTTTAACTGAAATTGGAAGTTACTAATTATCAGGCATAAGTGAGTTCAGCAGCTCACTTTAAACCAAGACAATGTTTCCTTGATAACAATGTTTGGTTTTAAGGCAATAAAAACTTCAGTTTTTTTGGTTTCAGGTACCATTGCCTCAAGTGGAGCAAGACCCAGAAAGCAGCCTTGTGGACATAGTTAGATAAGAACTTCTAGAACTCAAGTACTAGTTTGGAGTTAAGAAAATGACTTCAGGCTCCAAATGAATCAGAGTATGTGAAGAATACCTAAGCAGCGCCTGGTTGTTTTGACAGAGCAAACAAGAAAACTGTTTTTGTAGGCAAAATAGTGTCTAGGTGCTCAACTGTGGTACACTGTAACTCAGGTTTAAGACAATAAAACTACTTCTAGGCCATGACCCCTGAGGGACTGAGTTAACTCAGATACTTCTTGACTAGGTCTAATTTGATTCATAACTCAGACAAGGTTAATCATATAGTGTGCAATCCTTTTTAAATTATTATCAGATGCTATTAAAATAAAATCACATTGCTTTCTTAATTTATACTTAATGAGACATTATTTATACTTAATGTGTAAATATAAGAAGTTTGGATTATTTATATTTAATGGGACATTATTCTACCAGTATATCTAAAGGTGGGGATAAGTCACCTATAGTTACATATATATTTTTGAGATTGGGGGACTTTTAGTTCCTACCATTGTCATAGAAATTGAAGGCTTTTAGGTCACTGATACTTTAAGGAAAAGGTGTGCTATTTATGGCTTGAAAAGTAGCTCCTCCCAATATCCTTTGCAAAATAAAAATAATCTTATAAAAAAGTTAATCAATGTGCATAGAGATTAAATAGATATCTAAGAGGAAAGTGCTATAACTCTTATTCCTTGTTGAGATTCAATATTATATGAACTCTCTTGTTGATTGGATTGATATTTACTAAGATTCATTGGAAAGAAAGGATATCAAAACTTCTAAATGAAATCTCACTGAGTTGAGAAGTTGTCTAGGCTGATCACTAGGGTTGACACAAGAATTATGGATCAGATGGGCCATAGGAAGAATCTCTGGGCCAATGTTTCTGGACTAATAGCTGAACATGTAAGTATGAATCAAAAGAACTAAGATTTTATACCTAAACATGTTACAGAAATCTGGGTTCTTGTGGCAACAATGAAAGTGAAAACCTTGGTAGACTTAAAAGGTCTTATTTCTCTCTCTCTCTCTGATGTTTGGAAGCAAAAATGATCCTTGGGTTATTGAGTGTTAAAATGGGAGTAAGGGGAAATGGGCAGGGATCAAGGGAGAAACTATGTAATTTCTGTTAACATGTTATGATAGATACTTAGAAGAAAGGAGATTTGATTGATTTGTACTCAAAGTTGATGAAAATACATCACATTGATTATGCATGAATTTTTTTTTGTTGGTTATATTTTAATGATTTGATTCTGTGCCTCTCCCACTAGCTTGTGAGTATTTTGAGAAGTCTTGTGTTTTATTCACCTCTGTCAGTTCTTAAATAGTGCTTGGCATATAATAACAGTTTCTGCTCAGCAAATGTTTGGTCAATAAATAGGTTAATTAATTCAGCACAACATTCAGAAGAAAGGGATACATTTTATTGGATTTGCCAAGCCACTGTATATTTTTTTCTTATTTAGGATGACCACTGAATTTCAAAACAAAAAGAAAATTAATAGGAAAAGGGAAGATAATTAGTTCATCTAACCAACACGTATTTAGGTCTGCAAAGTGATTTAGGAGAAACTAAAAATAAACAAAATGTGCTCCCTGATTCTAGCAGTGTGAGAAAATCTAGTTTTACCAAATATCAAATTTTATTGGTTAAATATTCTATTTTAATTCAAATAATTTGGCCAAATAATACTTACTTTGAATTATATCTGTAGATTTTTTTTGTCCAAATGCTTTATATGGCATACAGACTTTTAAGTGAATGGAAAATTTATTTCTGTATTTAATATTTCTTTTTACTAAATGTTCATTAGTGGATAGAGTCTATTTTGGTCACTGTATTTACCATTTGACATAAAATGACTTACCCTTTAAAAGTAAATGCACATGTTGTTCAAGTATACCTTGTGATAATCATACACTCTGTACTTTTGTGACTCATACATATTTTTAGAGTTAAAATATTCCTGGAATACTCTAATGGTACATCTCCCCCCATTTAGTATTTTTTTCTGTTTAATTTATCTCTCATTTTTAGTGTACATCAAAAAGAACATTTTAAAATTAAACAAAAATAACATTTTCCCCAAAGAAATAAAAGCCTACATCATTAAAGCATACTTCAGTTTCTTTTCATTACATATAAATGGATAGAACCAACTTTGGTTATGAAGAATAATTACCTAAAAAAATCAACCTATATATGTGAATAATATTACCTCCATAATATGAGCAAACAGTGTGAGATGACACAAGAATGTTTAGGTAAACTATATTTTATCATGCCAACTGGACTAAAATTTTAAACACTAGAGTTGAGACAACTCATTTTATAAAAAATATTTTTTAAATTATAAAAAAAAGTTTTCCATAGTAAGACATATGAGAGAAATGCAATGAAGCTCTTTGATTTCTTCAGAATAACGCAGTTTCAACTGGTTTGTCTATCAAAGTGAGAGATGTATAAAATATTGGATTGTGAAGAGTTTGGTTAAGTTAGAAACAGTATTTAATACTCCCCTTATATTGCCTCAAGTGAGTCTCACCAGACTACAGAATTGATTTAATGTAGAGCAAAAAATCTCTGGCGAAGGAGAAGGGAAATACATCACTTTAGTTAGTAGAAGTAGAATGTGTTAGATCAGTGAAATCAGGAATGTACATAGGTAAAATATTGGAAAACAGCAGACAGGAAAAGAAAGAAGAAAGCAGAGTATTTGCACTCTTACAACCAGAGGAGTGAGGTAAGTCATGAACATAGTTGAGTTTGACCAAATTAAGCCGAAGTTATAACTGAGACTGAATTTCACTGACCCCATTCCTAGTTGCCCTGGCTATTCCCTGCCACCCTTACAATGAAAATAGTTTATTCAAATGAAGTAAATAATAATCAGAAAGTTGATCAGTAATCAGAGTAAATTATGATCCAATCAGCTTCACCATCAGGGAGAGACTGGGAAGGAATTTCCTAGGGGTCTAGTTCCAAGAATAGATAAAGTATAAAAGATCATATAGACTACAGAGACATATTTAAATTATACGTAAAAGGAATTGTACTGAACCTGCATAAAAGAGCTTATTTTTATATACCACAGACTGTTGTATAACTGACTTTATCTTAGCTAGTGACAGTAAAGTAAATATTTCATGAGTTCATGTCAATATATCTCTTCCACACATGGCCATTGCCAGGGGAACTCTAGCACTGACAGAAGGTAAATCAGTTTGGGTTGCTAGCAATTGTGGCAGCTTGATTCTTTGATTGGTCTCTATGGTGTTTGATGCTACAAAAGGGGATGAATCCCATCCTAAGGGGATGGAATAGGGAGGCAGGAGATTTAAGAGTGTTTTAAACATTTTTTATGTCAATGACTTCAATATGTATTTGGTACTTTTTGTTACTAAGATTAATAGCATTGCTTATGGCATTATCTTTACAATTACTTTTATTTTTAAGATACGTATCTCACAGAACAGCTCAGTAAGGGAATGCTTTTGTAGGGGAGACTGCTTTTTGCAGTTTTACAGCTGCACTGACAGGCACAAAAAGTTTAGTGACAAGGTCAGGCAGTGAGTCACAGAGCATCAAGGGTCCTGGGTACCATCAGATGTTGTCAGTGTACTCGCTTCCCTTGTAAATCACACTTCTTTGTACTAGAAAAGACTTGGCAATATTTACTTACAGATACATTTTGAAATTATCTTTTTCTTAGGCAATAAAGTCACATGGATGTTTTTGTAGTACTCTACCAGTATTTCTTAACCTCTGAGCTATTTAAAAGCCAGTCATGCATTATTCTCACTTTTTTTTTTTAGACACTTTTGTGTGTGTGGCAAAATTCTGTCTGGGAATTTAGAATGTGTCATACACTCAGATACACGCAAAGAATTATTTCCCATATTATCTGTATATATAAAAGGCTAAGTGTCCATCTGTCCAACTGGTAGCTATGACATGCACTGACCACTAGGGGGCAGATACTCAACACAGGAGCTGCCATGACATGCACTGGCCATTTAAAAATAAACGGCACCATGGACCTGGTGCTGACAACTCAACATTCGGCTTCCCCCAAGTAGGACACAGGCCCCGCCACCACCCCGGAGTGACACCCCACCAAATCGCAGCCAACGCTGCCAAGACCCCATGGCACAAAATGTGTCCCACAGCCCAGCCCAGCTTGGAAATGGTCATTGTGGGCACCCTGTAATGATATCACGTAGTAAAATCCAGCTTCCTCTCCCTAGAGACTAGCCTCCTTGGAGTTTCCTCAGCCCAGGAACATGACTAGCTTTATAGCCAGGTGGAAACATTTTACACTTTAACCAAATGTCTGTTAAGTATTTTCCCATGCCTCATCTCATTTGAACCTCACAGAAGTCCTGGAGTAGGTAGATAGGAAACTTGGTGGAATCCTATTTTCTTTTCATCAGCCAGAAAATGAAGATTTAGAAAGCTTAGAAACTTGACCCTACTGAAAAGAAGAAATGGTGGAACACGAAAATGACTTCAGGTTTTCTTACTATGCAGAATATACGCAAACACTGCTACAGTTAATATTTTACCCTTTGTTCTCCCTGTGAGATCTACAATAATAATCTGCTTTGTGTTGATATTTACTGCTGTGTTGCTGACAATTACCTGAAAGAGAATTTGGGGTGCCTCACTGGGCTGGAAAAAAATTAGCTAAATGAGAAAGCATGTCTAATTAAGCAACTTTATTCTCTATATATAAAAGGCGAAGTTGACTCATGCATGCACGATACATATAAAACTCTTGCTGGCACCAATCACACATGTGTGTTTCAATCTGTCATTGTTGATCGTGAATTTGACTGACACGTCTATTATAGAGAAAGGGCAAATAGCAATATTAAAATATTTCTTCTAAGTAATTTCCTTTCAATGTGCATGAATCCGTGCACCAAGATGCTAGTTTATAATAATCATCCAGTAAATATGTTGTTAAATACAAGAATACTTCTTTAAGCAAAACATGTTTCAGACTAAATTTATTTATTTAATATTGATTGAGCTCCATCTCAGATAGGCTAGCAAGGATAAATTAAAAACAACTAAAATATGGCCTCTGGTCTCAGGAAGTTTACTGTCTATAAAACTGACATACAAGGAAGCACACAATAGAGTTTAAGGTACTACTAGAATGTGGGTAGGTGTGGCCCCTGCCTTAGCTTTTCACATTCTAAAGCTAAGGAGTCTTGAGAAGATTCCACAGGGATTAATGCATTTGTGAATGGTCAGGCTAATGTGTAGCAGACATTAGTAGAACTTGTATGTGACACCCAATGTAAGTAACCATGCTGCAGAAGAAAGTATGTTATATAGAGTTCATGGTGGTCAACAAATCCCTTCAGTGTTCTGAGATTTTAAAATATATATAGATGAAAGAAAAATGTTTGAATATCTTCCAAAGTTCCCTCTAGCAGTGTAGACTAAGTGTGAATTCTTAGTGACCTGAAATATCTAGATGATTAGGCTTAATAGTTGAGATTATACATGGCCAATAGTATATGGAATTGGTTGAAAGTGAAAAACTATATTTATTGGAATATTTTTTGAAACTTTACATTATAATACAAAGCCAATAACCTCTTTTATTCAGGATCCATCAAGTTTTACTGGTCCCCATATAAATCTAAGTGCATAAATGTAAGATAATTTTAAATTGATATCCCCTAAAAAACTAAGCTAAATTTGAATTCTGAAGTCTTTTTCTACAAAATAGAAGAGTAGTGTGATTATAAGAATTCTCACTAATAAAATCAGTACACTTTCTACTGAAGGTATTGATTATTTTTCAAGATAGTCCTTGAGAATCTTTTTGAAGTTCCTTCCAGGCCAGCAGTATCAACAGCAATGGGCCACAATGAGTTTCAATTTAATATATTCCTTTGCTTAACTCCCATGATACTTTACACTTGAATGGATATGACATATCTTCTGGCAATATTTATATGAATATAAGATATTAAATAATATGTAACATTTCAAACTTCTTTTACTGAACTGTTTCCATGGGAACCAAAGACATACTGAAAATTAAAACATGAAATTTTTCTGTATTGGCTAGGTATGAGGCATCTTCCTAGAGATTCTGCTGCACAAGAGCTAAAATCACTAACTCCATCAATTAGACATTAATTGCCTAACTGAATTTCTTAAAGGTCAGGGAGGAAACACAAAATGTATTTTAGGCAATTTGACTTTAAACACATCACCTTTATAAAAGGCCAAATCAAAAATTCTAAATTACCATCAATATAAAATGGTTACAGATATTTTAACTTTAATTATAACATAGATATCAAGAATAAAGGAGACTCATTCTAATTTAACCTATACAGTGGACTGTAAGGTATTTTTTTTGATTATTTAGAATTGTCCATAAAGAGGAATATATTATTTTAATAGATTTCCCTAGCAAGATATTACATAGATGGCATTTAAATTGTGGAGAAATACATTTTAATGGGATTTTGTGAGGGATTAGAGAAAAGAAGTATGTGTTGAATTTCCCATGTTTTAACTAGAATTGTAGGTTCCCAGAAGGCAAAACATTTTATATTCATCTAATATGTTTGGCAATATATTAGAATCTTTGTAAAATTTTATTCATGAAAACAAGTGTATAGTATCAAGAAGAAAACAGGAAAGTGAATAAATGTAAGCCAATTTTAAATTGATAAAAACTAAACTAAATTTGAGTTCTGAAGTTTTTCCCTTGAATTCTATTGTAAGTAGCAGGAAGCAGGCTGCAACTTCAATACTTTGCTTGAAAATCTTGGCTAAATATTCTAGTTCACTGCTTACAAGTTCTGCTTTCCATGTAACTGTAGGGCACAATTCAGCAAAGCTTTCTGCTGATATAACAAGGGTCCTCTTTCTTCCAGTTTCTGATAACATGTTCATCATTTCCTTCTGACCCCTCAGCAGCAGTGCCTTTATAAACATCTATATTTCTATAAGTAATCTGTTTATTATAACTTAGGTATTCTAAGGCAATATAAACTTTCCCTACTATGTTCCTCATTTCCTTGTGTTCTCACCAGCAACAACTTTAATGCCCATATTTCTAACAGTCTGTTCAAGTCAAGCTAGGAGTTTCTTATCATGCCCCTCGAAATTCTTCCAGACTCTGACAGTGACTCAGTTCTGAACTCACTTTCACATTTTAGATATTTGTGACAGAATCCCACAGTTGCTACCAAAATCCATATTAGTTCCTATTGTTGCTATAACAAATTACCATAAACTTAGCAAGCTTAAAGCAACATATTTATTTTCTTATAGTTCTACAGGTTAGAAGTATAAAGTCAAGGTGTCATCGTGGCTGTGTTAATTTCTGGAGGCTTCAGGGCAGAATTCTTTTCTTTGACTCAGCTCCTAGAGGGGTTCTCACATTCCTTAGTTCATGGACCCTTCATTATATCATTCTAACCTCTTGCTTCCATCCTCGCATCTCTTACTAAAACTCTTATCCTCCTGCCTCCATTTTATAAGGACCACTGTGATTATTTTGGACCCACCTACATAATCCAGGGTAATATCCCAATCTCAAGGTCCTTATTTAAACACATCTGTAAAAATACTTTTTAACATAGAAGATGACACACATACACATGTTCCAGGGGGTTGGATGTGAATATCTTTGGGGTATTATTATTCTTCCCATCAGAGACTATAATGTATAAACCCATAACAACAACAAAAAAAACAAAACAGGAAAGAAGACAACAATGAGAGACTTAAATTGTTTTCAGAGATAGAAGCATGATAGTTCACTTACAAAGACAAAGTAGAATGTAAGTGCCAATTGAGTAAGACACTGACAAAAACAAAACAATTCACCCTGAAGGATCCCTGAGGGCCTCAATGTTTAGGCAATGCAGAAGGTGGAAGTAAGCTGTGTAGATAATATCAGAAGGTTGTTCCTCTCCTAACTTCTGAGATAAATTAAATCTGAGAGTCTCCCAACTTGGGGATGCCACAAGAAAAATTGAATGAGACAAATACCTAAAGGGGAAATAAGTAAATCTTAAATTATTAAACTTGTGATCTCATCCTCTACCTTGCGCCCAGAAACAAGCTGCCAGGCATAAACATCCTTAATGAGGTAATTGAAGAAGTCTTCTCTGAAGACACTGAATGACCAGTAAGAAGATTTTAAGATACTAAGTATTTTTAGCGTTGTATTCCATACCAACTCAACTATCAATCAAGTGGAAGATAGAATATGGAAGGACTCAAAAATTTGCCTACTGTGTACTCTAATTGAGAAAGGTACTGGAGAATGTATTTCAGAAAAGGAAAGAATAGGTTAAGACAAGAAGACATAGGACTCATAATATAGGAGATCAAGCTTTGGGGATGATAAAAGGAAGTTGCAGAATAACAGCTTATGAAGTACGCATAGGAACAAACAATCCAGGTGAGAAAAGGGGAAACTGAAATATCCGGGAGGAAGATTACTAAATTAAAAAAAATAAAAAAATATAGATTATACGATGTTTTGGAACATTTGGAGAAATTATTAATAGATATTTTATAGATATTTTGGAGTATTTGGAGAAAAATGGAACAACAGGTACTTAAAAGCCAATCAAATAATGGAGAATAAGGAAAAGGAAGGGGAGGAGATTATTAACTCCAGGACAAATGTGTTTTAAAAGAAAGTCAATGTAGCCATAGTTCAAAATATGGTCAAGCTATGAATAATATTTACAACATCATTGATGAAAATGTTAAATACTGATTTAACAGTAACAAAAAACTATGATATAATGACATAGGGAAATTGGCTTGGGAAAGTGGGGTGGACTGTAGTATAAAATGATAAATCTTTAACTATCATATTGCTTTTTCAATAGTCAGTGAATAATGTCTGAAACTTATGAATCTAAAAAGAGCAATGTATGTATATTATTTATAAATATGGCAGTTAATACCAGTAGAAACAGCTACAATAATTGAATTGTTTTTCATGAACAGAATTAAGGGACAGGGAGGGTGGGACAGATAAAGAAAGATTCTTATTATAAGCCATTTTGCATTTTATTTTTTAAAACTATGTGCATGCTGCCCGGCCAGTGTGGCTCAGCAGTTGAGCATTGACCCAGGAACCAAGAGGTTGCCGGTTTGATTCCAGGTCAGGTCACATGCCTGGGTTGTGGACTCAATCCCCAATAGGGGGTGTGCAGGAGGCAGCTGATTGATGATTCTCATCATTGATGTTTCTCTCTCTCTCTCCCTCTCCTTTCCTCTCTCTGAAATCAATAAAAACATACTTAAAAAATGATGTGCATGTATAACTGGTAAAATATAAATCACATTTTAATTGAAACAATACAAATATACAAATAATGTGAAATCCCCTCCATACTCTCTCCAATTTCAATTGGCTAGGAAAATTCATTATATTCTAAAGTTCTAGCATAATATGTGACTCATATTACCAGTTGAATGATCTATGGGTATTATGCTATAAATACACAGTCTGCTATTATTTAGAAAACTTGTATGGAATTTATTCCTTGCTAGGCTCTGTTTGGGGTGCTTCAACATATATTAAGTCATTTCATTTTCATAACAACCCTTAAGGTAGTTACATATAGCATACAATTTAATTAGTACATAAACACATTTGGGTAGTATTATTCTCATTTTAAAGATTAGAAAACACAGGCTGTGAAAACACTTAGGGAATGAAACCCAAGTTTTCTTGGTTATAATGTCTTTGCTGAGCATTAAATAATATGATATGCACGAGGCAATTAGCAAGAATTCTGGATCATAAATGGTGCTCAAAGAATAATGTATATAAATATTAATCTACAAATGAATTTCAAGGTAGTTTTATAAAATCCTACTCCTTGTGTACAGTAAAGGGTTATATATTTGTTTAAGGTGAATAAACAAATTTCTGTTTTCCATAGTATATCTGGTTCAGTATTTAATATAAAATTCTCCCTTGTTTTATATCTACTTATCTACATTTGTCAGATGCAATTTTTACATAAATTCTATATGCCTTAAACATATCTTTACTTAGCTTACTGTATGC
>NW_005353947.1:177216-184293 GCF_000412655.1 Myotis brandtii | reverse complement strand
CTTCCAGCTGCCTGGCTGCCGGCCGCCATCTTGGCTGACAGTTAATTTGCATAAGGATATGCTGATTAGCCAATGGGAAGGGTAGCGGTTGTACGCCAATTACCATGTTTCTCTTTTATTAGTGTAGATACTAACTTAGAAAATAAAAAAGCAAAATTAAATGCCAAAAATATGTATATGATAGTCCCTCGTTACTCGCGGTTTTGCTTACCAAGGTTTCAGTTACCTGTGGTCAACCACAGTCTGAAAATATGAAATCAAAAATTCCAGAAATAGGCAATTCATAAGTTTTAAATTGTGCACTGTTCTGAGTAGTGTAATGAAATCTCAATCTGTCCCACTCCATCCTGCCTTGGACATGAATCACCTCTTTGTATAACATATCCATGATATAAAGCTCCCTGCCCAATAGTCACTTAGTAACTGTGGGCTAGGTTATCAGATTGACTGTCACAAAATGGCAGTGCTATTTTCAAATAACTGTTATAATAGCCTAAGGCTATGTCAGAATGCCTAGATCATTCATCTCACTTCATGTCATTACATAGGCATTGTATCATCTCACATCATCACAAGAAGGGTGAGTACAGTACAGTAAGATATTTTGAGATATCATATTTTGAGAGAGACATAACTTTTATTAAGGTATACAGTTATAATTGTTCTATTTTATTTCTTGTTATTTTAATCTTTTACTGTGCCTAATTTATAAATTAAATGATCACAGGTATGTATGTATAGGAAAAACCATAGTATATATATAGGGTTCTGTACTATCCACAATTTTGTTGTTACTCTTTAGAGCAGTGGTTCTCAACCTTCCTAATGCCACGACCCTTTAATACAGTTCCTCATGTTGTGGAGACCCCCAACCACAAAATTATTTTCGTTGCTACTTCATAACTGTAATTTTGCTACTGTTATGAATCATAATGTAAATATCTGATATGCAGGATGTATTTTCATTGTTACAAATTGAACATAATTAAAGCATAGTGATTAATCACAAAAACAATATGTAATTATATATGTGTTTTCCGATGGTCTTAGGCGACCCCTGTGAAAGGGTCGTTCGACCCCCAAAGGGGTCGCGACCCACAGGTTGAGAACCACTGCTTTAGAGCTTTTGTATTACCAACCTTATAAAGCACAGTGCTAGGTAGCCAGACCATATTCAATATGATACTTAATAAGTATTTACTTATTGAAACAATTGTAAGTTCTGCTTGCAAGACATCAAATCAGGAAAAAAATTGAAAGTGACTATTGTTCTCTGATCACTTTAACAATTTATTTAATAAATATTTCTGTACTCACTTGCCAAAATTAGTAGTTACTCAATAATATGGCCTATTAATGACTAGTGTACAATACAGAGAGTACATAATTAGTAATGCTTAAACAATATCAAAAGTCTAAATCAGAACAAGACTTATGGGAATAGTTATAACAGTGATTTAATTTTTCCCCTTCATTTTCTTTGTTATTCTTTTTCCAGATTTATTGAGAAATAATTGACATAAGTCACTGTATAAGCTTAAGGCATACATAATGATGGTTTGATTTACATATACAGTGGGGCCTTGACTTACGAGTTTAATTCGTTCTGAGACCGAGCTCGTTAAGGAGCTCGTTAACTCAAATTACTCTATCAACTCAATGCAAAAAATCGGCCAAGAGACAGCTGGTAATGTGCTAGGGTGAGGGACGGAGGCATGGAAGGGTTACGGAATGTACTCGGGGGAGGGACTGCAGTATGGAAAGGTTCCGGGACCGTGACAGAGAAAAATTGCTACATTGTCTTAGAAAACAATGTGTTATGATATGCTCCAGCCAGGTGTGACTCTGTTTACCTCCTTTCCGTTCTCATGAACTTTTTGTGAACTTCTAATGAAATGCTTTGTATTTTTTAACACTGTTTTGCTATAAAGGATCATACTGCACCCTTGGTCTCTGCCACATGCCGCGAGGCTTCCCAGAGGGGGAAGGTACGGGCTGTGGTCAGCTGGCTAGCTTAATAAAGGCTCTTAAATTTAAATTCTGAGTCAGTGGTCTATCTCGCTGAGCCAACCCATAACAGTATCTCAAAAAACTCGTTAGTCGGGACACTCGTAAGTCAAGGCCCCACTGTATTGTGAAAGAATTACCACAATAGGTTTAGCTCACAGTCATCTTTTTACATAGATACAATAAAAAGAAAAGAATAAAGAAAAAATTATCCTTATAATAAGAACTCTTAGGATTTATGATTTCTGTTTTGAGAGACCCTGTGTAAAGTTGAGAGCACATTAAGTATTAAAAGTTTATGGCACAGCAAGACCTTTGTAAAGGCCATAGTTTAAAAAAATGTAGTTCTTTATTATCGCAACAAAACAGACCCATAAATTTATATGAAAGATTTTTAAGTGGCAATTTATAATAAGTAAAAGATAATAAACAACTATTTCAAAGAGAGATTTTAAAGAGCAGTTGATTTTAAACCAAGATTATAAATAGAAGTGGTTCAAACATCTTGTGAGAATCCTCCCAAGTCAGTGATGGCGAACCTTTTGAGCTCGGCGTGTCAGCATTTTGAAAAACCCTAACTTAACTCTGGTGCCGTGTCACATGTAGAAATTTTTTGATATTTGCAACCATAGTAAAACAAAGACTTATATTTTTTATATTTATTTTATATATTTAAATGCCATTTAACAAAGAAAAATCAACCAAAAAAATGAGTTCGCGTGTCACCTCTGACATGCGTGTCATAGGTTCGCCATCACTGTAAGCCTTAGTGGCCTCTCCTCCTTAACAATTGACTGGACGTATCCCCTTCCTTTTGTGCAAGATGTGGAGAAAAAGATCTTAGGGAGAATAATAAAAATGCTTCAATAAAAAGGAATTGAGCAATGAGTTGGAAAGTTTCATTCATTTTTATTAGCTATAGACACATTCTGAATGTCTATTGACTGTATGCATTGAGTATATTATGAATTTTGAAAATTTAGACACATTTAAAAATCAAGTTGTCTGAATTAAAAATTGTAGAGGAGCTATATTTCCTCTCACTTATTTATTCATATAATCAACAAACATTTATTGAAAGGAGATATATGTACTACTTTTTGTAATACTTTAAGCAATAAAACAAAATTTAAAAAAATAATTAAACGCCAGTCGGAAGGAAGATAAATATCACATGATCTCACTCATTTGTGGAATATTGTGAACAATATAAACTGATGAACAAAAATAAATCCAGAGACACAGAAGCATTGAATAGACTGTCAAATCTCAGAGGGAAGGTAGGGGAGGATGAAAGGGTGGGGTAAGAGATCAACCAAAGTACTTGTATGCATGCATATAAGCCTTATGTAATACTTTAAACAATAAAAAATTTAAATTAAAAAGAAAGAAAGATGTACTATGTGCCAAGCATTATGGTAGATGACGGAAACACAAAAATAAGTAAGACAATCCTTGCCTTCAATGATTTTAGAATCAAATAATAAATTTACTGTCTACATACATGATGTCAAGAAAGAAATAAGTACTAGGAAATATGGAACATGTAGAAAAACATCTAGTTCTGCTTTTGTATAGAGGAAGTGGAGTTATAGAAAACTTCTAGAGATTAATGCTGTTCCTATTGATAGTTCCAAGATTCCTAAATTTATCATTCTGATGTGATATACTTTTCCCTTTTTTATTTTAGAACAGCTTTAGATTTACAGAAAAATTGCAAAGATAGTACAGATTTTCCATACATCCCACACCCAGTAGCCCCTGCTATTAACATCTTATATTAGTATGATTCATTTGCTATAACTAAATTTCTTTTCACTAGCAAAGTACAGTTGTTCAAAAGCCCCAAGGACATAAGCAGTGACAATATTATTTTCTTGAGTCAGAGATGAAAAGCTTATTAAAATAAAATTCATCATACTGTAGTTGGGGCACTTACACTTTTAGCAACCAAATCACTCTTTCCTAGCAATTCTGGAAAAAGCTACAATCTAACCAATATCACTATTTATTTATTTTTAAATATATTTTTTATTGATTTCAGAGAGGGAGAGAGAGATAGGAACATAAATGATCACAGGGAATCATTGATCAGCTGCCTCCTGCACGTCCCACACTGGGGACTGAGCCCACAACCCGGGCTTGTACCTCAACCAAGAATCGAACCATGACCTCCTGGTTCATAGGTCCATCAGGGGTGGGGCCAGCCGGGGGGAGGGGCCTTGAGAGGTTGGCTGTGGGCCCCAACGCCCGATTGGCCGGTTCACTGGCCACAGTGGGCATCATAGCAACCAGTCCTTATGGTCATTATGGAGTTCCAGTAGCTGGCTTTTTATATACACTGAGTGGCCAGATTATTATGACCACCTGAGGTTAGTAGGCAAATTAGCTATAATTTCGTGCTGAAGTTGCTAGAGGGCCAGACCATTATAAATAGGGAAGCAGGTTGTTTACCACAACAGTAGAAGTGATTTTTTTCTGAAGATATGGGTAAACAACGATTTAACAGCCTTCAGAAAAAAATCACTTCTACTGTTGTGGTATACAACCTGCTTCCCTATTTATAATGGTCTGGCCCTCTAGCTACTTCAGCTCGAAATTATAGCTAATTTGCCTACAAATGTCAGGTGGTCATAATAATCTGGCCCCTCAGTGTATATAGATATGCATAGCCCATGGACAGGGGCAATAGGGTAGTGAAGACCTGGGGGAGGGGATAGGTAGGGGATGAGAGAAGGGGGGAAAGAAGGGGAAAATAGGAGAATAAAAAATATATATTTTAAAAAAAGAATAACTGAAATAGGTTTCTCTTCCTGGCTGGCAAGATGGAGGCTCTAAAATAAACATATATTAATTGAAGTAAATAAAGAATGTGTTATAACTTTTACAACTGGGCTTTTGTACTGAAATTTATACTTGCCCCTGAGGAGAACCTCTCCTTGGATTTCAAAGAATGCATGCCCATCTTCCTCAGAGCCTACCTCAGGACATACCGCTCACAGAATTGAAGAAAGTTCATTTAGAGACCACATACAGTGGGGCCTTGACTTACGAGTTTAATTCGTTCCAAGACCGAGCTCGTTAAGAACTCAAATTACTCTGTCAACTCATTGCAAAAAATCGGCTGAGAGAGATAGCTGGTATCTCAAAAAACTCGTTAGTCGGGACACTCGTAAATCAAGGCCCCACTGTATATGATTATTAATGAGCTGGTATGCAGATATGAATGTGGCCTCTCAGAAGTCACTGATACTTTTATATGTGGTGGTGGGCTGTGATGGCATGAAGTTTGACAAATTTGTCCCTGTCTTGGCCGTTTGATTTTTAGAAGAAATCCTCAGGAAGGAGAGAGGCTCAATGCATTCAGACTAGATTTTGCTGATGAGATTAACTTCTCTATGATTTCTAGGACAAAGGGTGAAGGTATGAAATTTCATGTTTAAGGCCCTTTAATAGATTTTAAATTTCTTTAAACTAAAGCCAGAAACAAAACAAAATAGGAAATTCTTTCCTGAGTCAGGGGGAGGATTCAGTAGTAGATGTTGGCAGGTCCTGGGGTATAAAAGATCCCTAACTGTTCCTTGCCTGGACATGCTGCTCAAGACATAGATTATCTTATTTGGACAGTATGTCTTGTGTGTGGGAATGAAACCTACCCAAACTTGAGGAGATTTGTAGCAATGCAAATTTTATTTAGGGAGAGAAGACTTTTGGATCTTGCTCAGGGTAGACACAAAAGATGCTGTAGCAATGGAAAGCATCTGAGGCCAAGAAACTGCAGATCCTGATGGAATGCCTAAAGGCACTTGGGTCCTCAAAGCATACAAGTGACTTTAGCTGAATCTTTGCGAGCTTAGAAGAGGCTTTCTTTCTTGCTGAAAACCAAAGTGCATACTAGATAAGCCTCTTAAATACACATCAGAAATCTGGAGGAAAAGTCATCCACATTTACACAGATGCTAGAGATTCTGTAACAGAGAAGATTGGCCCAGGAAATTGAGACTCAGATACCATTTAGCACAGATTTTGGCGGGAAAAGAAGTCCTGACAGCCACTTTGCAGACTTTTGGGAAGCCAGGTGGTAGCATGCTTGTGCTCTCTAAACACAAGTTGCCAAGTGAAAGGGAACTTTATTCCTCACCAGATGGACACACTCTTGATTATACCTCAAGATGATAGCCTAGGGCACTGGCAGAGAAACTGTAATTAATGGCACTGCTGGGCCATTAAGAGTTTAGAAAAATGAAAACATCCCTCTTTTTGCTTTACTTTGTAGACAGCCACAGATATTTCATGGTAGATTGTGCCAATTAAGAAGACAAAGCTTGGGGAATTTCAGAATATCTGAACACTCCCCCCCTCCCCGTTCCATATTGGTATAGCTTAACACTTTGGTTGAATTTTAAAACTTATTAAATAAAATATATTTAAATAAATCCCAGTGGTTCTCAACCTTCCTAATGCCACGACGCTTTAATACAGTTCTTCATGTTGTGGTGACCCCCAACCATAAAATTATTTTCGTTGCTACTTCATAACTGTAATTTTGCTACTGTTGTGAATCGTAATGGAAATATCTGATATGCAGGATGTATTTTCAGGGGTCGCGATCCACAGGTTGAGAACTGCTGCATCCCTTAAATTGAACTGGTAGTCAATTTCCAACTCTACCCCAATTTAAAATAAAACACCTCCTGGCTGGAGTGGCTCAGTTGGTTCAGTGTCGTCCTATGCACCAAAAGGTTGCCAGTTCGATTCCCGGTCAAGGGGCATACCTGGGTTTTGGATTTGATACGCAGTCAGAGAGTGTATGGAAGGCAACAGATCAATGTTTCTCTCTCACATTGATGTTTCTCTCTCTCTCTCCCTTTCCCTTCCTCTCTCTCTAAAAGCAATAAAAACATCCTATCTAATAATAGACAAACATCGTAATTAACCGTACCTCCGACATGCTTCCCATTGTCTAATCAGGGCAATATGCAAATTAACTGCCAACCAAGATGGCGGCCGGCAGCCAGGCAGCTGAAGCGAACAGGAGGCTTGCTTGCTCCAGTGATGGAGAAAGCCAAG
>NW_005353947.1:144669-176369 GCF_000412655.1 Myotis brandtii | reverse complement strand
GGCACAGGGGGGGCTGAGGGCCCCCCCCCCCCCCCCCCCGAGTGCACAAATTTTTGTGCACCAGGCCTCTAGTATTATATAAAAAAAGAAACTCCAGCAAGGTTGTTAAACACAACTCAACAAAGGAAAGCCAATTGTATTTCTATACACCAGCAATAATCAATTAAAAATATAATGGAAAAGAAATGACCAGTGTTGTAATAGTTTAAAGTGTAACTTCCTTGGAGTAAAACTAAAAACATGTAAGAAAATCTTTTTTAAAAAAGTATGTTATGTTTTCAAAGAACATAAAAGTCCTGAACAATGGAGAATAAACCATATTCATAAATGAGAGCATTAAATATCATAAAATAAAAATTTTCCCTCAAATTAATCTGTAAATTCAAAACCATTCCAATCAAAATCTTATAAGAAAATTTTTGACACTAGAATTATTCTGAAATTCATATTGAGGACTAAAAGTCATCCTTCCATACATGAAGATCTTGGACAAAGATATATTAGTAATATTGATGCTGATCAATGGAACAGAATAAATGAATTAGAAAAATATCTGTACACATTAGTACATGATGTGTTAGGCATTACAACTAAGTGGGGAAATTGGTTTACCTTGTGCTAAAAGTAAGAGAACTACAACTCACCATACAGAAAATAAAGATACTTAACTATGTAAATGTTTAAAATAAATTTTATAACTATAACAAGAACGTTTAAACAATAATTTGTGATATTGTGGATCTCTTAAGTGTGACACAAAAAGCACCCATAAAGAAAATGATTGATGGACTTATGTAAAAAATTTAAATATCTATATAAAAACAGCATAAAGAGAGTTAAAAGACAAATCATAGATTTAAAGAAGCTATTTGTGACATTCATTTAAAATAGTAATTAGCATCTGGAATAGAAAATCTAATCCATGAGACATAATAGAAAATTACAGAAGAGGGAAATGGAATGTCCAAGACTAAACAAGAGATGAGCTGCTCAACCTCACTAGAAATCTGAAAAACAACAACAAACAAAAACAAACAAAACATAATTATCTATCAGATTTTGAAAAAAACATGCAAAAAAAACCTCTTAAATGTTTGTGAGAATGTGTGTAGAATTGTAAATAAGAGCAAACTGATAGCTGGCCAATGCTAAAAATTTACATTTTCAATAGAGGCAATAATGGTCATATGAATAAAATTAAGTACTAGATGGATTTTTAGTTCCTGTTAGTGATGGCCTTGGTTTAGACAAAAAGGGAAATAGGACTGTGAAGAGATACAAAGACACAAAGACAAGACAACTCTATCTGCAATATTGTTTTGTTAAACACAAAATTTAAATTAAATGTTTACATTTATTAATTCTGGATAGTAAACATGGGTGTCAATATTAACATCTTAGGTTTTTCAGTTTTCTGTATATTTAAACCACACACACACACACACACACACACACACTATGATTCAAATGGAACTCACTGGACCTTTTGAATAGGGTGAAGAACAAACTAGGATTTCAATTGGGAAACTAGTTCTAGGCTAAGGTTGAGTTGAGGTAAGCAACAATAAAGGAACTAAGAAATGAAGAGAGATTGAGAAAGAGAGAGAGTCTCAGCCAGGGTAGAAAGTGGTGAGGTCACTGAGGGGAGAGACTTAGAAGTTACCATAGACATTAAGCAAGGTTCATGTAGTGCTTGAGAATAACAAACAATAAATTTGAGTAATAAGAAGAGTCATACCATCATGAATGAATCTGTCTTTTATCATAGGCTATGGGGGTAAAACATCATTTCTGAAGTAGTAGGTGACAACTGTCATCTCTTAGAAAAATCACTCTGATGGGAGTTATGAGCTGGTATGACTCAAGTAAGCCCCCTCCTACTTGTTCAGAAACAAAGTCAGAGCACAAGAGGCACTTTCACTCCTGAATTTCTCAATCTCCTTCAATAGGGAAGGATCCAAGACAGGTTCTTCTACGTTCTGTCTGCCAATTTTCTATTCAAAGAAGGACAGAGTTTAGCAATTTGGAGATATGTTTCACATACACTAGTCACTGTATCAGATTGTTCATCTATAGGGTGGCATTTTCAATAAGGGCACATCTCTTCCTGCCTAAAAAGTATTATGAAGAATAATTTTCCTATGTGCTGGGATAAATTCATTGCTGTCTATCAAATTTCATTTGCAAAAAGAAATGAAAGAAAAGAGGCAAATTATTCTGATCCTCAGCACAGAAAAATACCACATCATTTCTACTGAATGCTTTCAACATTTCTGACTGATTTTTCTAATAAGAGTGTAAAAAAAAAATCTGGGGGGAAAAACTCTTTAAAATGTGTGATTCAAAGGGACTGATATTTCACATAGTATTATTTCCTATTGCTGTCCTGTGGATAGCTAAAAAATAATCAGATTAATTAAAAAAATCTATAGCTTCATGCAGAGGAGAAAATAACATTTTTTCCACCTGAAATTTGGAATAGTTAACACAGGTTTTCAACAAAGTACTGGATTAGGATTTAGGGCACTTGGAGTGTGGATTTAACTCAGAATATAGATCCAGCTCCAACAAGATTTTGCTGGTGGTCCAAAATGGGGAAATGTTGTTCCTGTTCCTCATCTTAACTGTGAAGCTAGGATGATAATTAGCTACTGTTGGATTCATTATAGGCTTTCAAGTACTGTTTGAAGGTCCTTTGTTAGTTTATGATCTTGAGAAAGTTTACCCAATAAAACAAAAGAATTGGACAGAGGGAATACCAGTGTGATAAGGAAAAAGTCCTTGGGTTTCATTGCAACTTGTAGTTCCCCCTGGTACCCTGAAAAAGACTCAAATATCTCACTAACAGTAGTAATATTTATGTACATTATTGACATAAAATATACTGCACTGCATGCCTTTTCTATGCAGTGTCAGCATGTAATGTACAGAATTATATCCATTGTATGAATTAATTATAATGTAGGTTAAGTGGAATGGTAATGGCACACAATAAAAATAAAAACCTCCTTGCACAAATAAAAGAATGAGGGAAAGCACTTCATTTCTCCTTCATAAAAGATTTCTCATTAAAGGAGAATTGCAAGATGAGCTAACCAAATACCATTCATTGTGGTGGTGAAAGAAAATAATAAAAATTCCATTAATATTTATTTTTTATCGCATGGCTTTTAATTCCCATGTTTTGTTTGCTTTATAACTCATATAAAATTAATATAGTGATATATGTTTATGTTGAATAAACAAATATATGTTAAATAAATAGGTACATAAATAAAGCAACAACACCATTTCATATTGTAGAGGAGAAAAAAAAGTTGCTCTAACCTTCTAGGTCTTGGATAAGACCCCCCCCCCCAACCCCTAATAAAAGGCAGATTAACAGGAGAAAAACACAGATGTTTAATAACAAGTATACCTCCTCTTTACATGGGAGAGACCCAGGAAAACTGAGTAACCCTAAAATGGCCCAAACTACCTTAAATGCCTTTTCCAGCTATATATATATATAGATAGAGAGAGAGAGAGAGAGTCAGTTATGGAAGGTTGCCAAAAATAGCACAGTAAACAAGAGTTTAGTTGTTTTGTAGATTGAAGTCTTTGCCTTCTCCATTAATAAGAATTTCCAGAGATACATCAACCTGCTCTTCCTGGTACACACACACAGAGAGATTCTCTCAGAAGTGAAGATTTTCCTTATAAATGTAAATGTCATTTACAAAATGGTAACTCCTACTAGATTTTCAGAGCTTCTTTTGTTACTGCTGTTTTATAAAAATAGCCATTTCAAGATAATTCTTATGCCAAAGTGGCATATTTTGGGGTGGCAAATTCTGCTTCCCTTCAATGTCTTTATCAAGTCTTGTCTAAATTAGTCTTCTAATTGGTTCCTCTGCCTCTAGTCTTATTCAGATTCCCCCCAACCCTTTATCTACATGGTCACCAGAGATATTTTTCCAAAGTGTACATCTGATTTTTTTATTATCCTGCTTAACATCTGTTCAAAGGCTCATTGTTGCCTAAAGAAAAAACAACAACACCCAGAAAGAATGTCATGATCCAGTCTGTGCTTACTTTCCAGGTTTATTTCTTGTCATAGTCCCTTGATACACTACACTCAGATTGTACTGAACTATTTCAATTCATGTTAAATTTGTTCAGATCACAGTTCACCTGTTACAGTATTTTAAATTGGAGGTTTGAATTAAGTCACCACAATATAATTGACATGGAATTCCAAAGTGAGTTTATAGAATAGAAAGCAGATTTTCACAATGGAAAAACCAGTTAGAGATTTTAGGTGAGAATTTTTTGGAAACAGACTGTGAGATGAGTGGTTATGTGCAGGAAGTTTGTTGAAAGTGTTCTAGGAAGATGTACCTGTAGCGAAATAAGAAAGGCAGGGTTGAACAGAGAAAGAATATGTTCTCCACTGCTTTGCAAATGAGGCCTCGGAGAATATTCCAGAAATCTCTAGAGCTTGGATGGCCAGCTTCTCAGAGTTGTACCAAATTGAAGAAAAGGGTTTAGGCCTTTGAACCCTCACATCAGCCAACCATTCCATAGATCACCTGGTGGAAAGGTAGTTGCACTTTAGGATGAGGCAATGCCCTTTGAGGGGCCCAGTTGTGAGATATCAGCAGAAGATATTCCCAGCACACTGAAGAGGGATCTCAGTGGATCAACACACTACCTACTATAAAGTTCTAAAGCCCAAACAAAGATGTGAAAAGTTCAAGTGAAGAGAAGTAAAGAAAAGACTTGTCAATGCTTGTTGTGCTCTGGAGAAAAATGTTGCAGGGGCACCCTTTCATTTCAAGCCTACAAAAAGAAACTTTAAGACCACTTAAAAGCCTGAAGTAGGTCTATTGAAGCTTGAGAAACATAATGATTAATATTATAGCCTTTAACAAGTTATGGAAGTTCTTTGGACTTCTGTTTCTTTAACTGTACAACAGGTACAAAAATATCTACCTTACTGGTGGTTGTGAAGACTAAATAAGAGACTGGATCTAATTAATTTAGCACAGAACCTGACAGAGTAATTTATTGATCAAGATTAGTTCCCTTTACATTATCTACTTCTAATCTTTGCTCATATCACACATTCTTTAATGAGGTTGTAAATGAGCATTCTTTTAAAAATCTCTACTCCGCATGCCAACATTTTTCATACTCCACCAGTTGTTTATTGTTCCCTGTAGTACCCATCATATAACATATAATATATGTTTATTTATTTTTTGTTTGTTATCTGACTACTTCCACTAGAATGTCACCTCAGTGAGAGCAGAAACTTGATCTTTCTTGTTCTCTGCTGTATTCTCAGTGCCTAGAACAGGGCCTAGCACATAATAGGTACTTAGGAAATATTTGTTGAATGACTGAATGAATGAATATGGAATACTGTTTAGGGAAACATAATTAATTTGCACTATAATCAAGTCTATTTTATATTAAACCAAATTATTACTTAATTTGAGAGCATTCAAGCCAGGAATTAGAACTATAATTGACATATACTGAAAGGCTTAAACAGTTATGGTTGACAGGACATTAGTATTGTGAATAAACTTTACATTTCAGATTTGACAGGCACAGCAGCTCTCTAGGACTAACAACAAAGCTGATTGAAGCGTTTAGAAATTGTACCATTTGCATTGGTGTGGAGCAGGCTTATCTTAACAGAGAAATTACAAGATGACAACTTGTTATCCAATGAAGTAGGCTAAAGACACAACACAAAGAAATTTAAAATCTACATTTCACTAGACTTGCTTTGACTCTGACAAGCTATGGACATTATTAAAAACCAAATATGACAAAGTGTCTTCTGATGTTAGAGACAGATAGTATTTATATTGCAACTATTTGCGTAATAGACACTTTTGTATATATATATTAACCCAATTAATCCTCACAGCAACCCTATAATGAAGGTACTGTTATAACTTTCCTTTTATAGATGAAAACACCTGAGGTTCAGAGAGGTGAAGTATCACAATAAAGCCACCCAACCTGGAAGTATCATTCATAATATGAACCTGTGTCTTTGACACAGAGGCCATTGCTTTCTCCACTCTGCAACATTGTCATTTTATCATTAATACTAGTGCCCCCGGGGTGAATGGATTCATGCACTTTGAAAGGAAATTAATTAGAAGGTGGCCAGTAGGGTGGGACTGGGCGAGATGGGCCGGACACACCCTGGAGCCAACCTCCTTCAGTCCCTCCCCAGCCGGCCGCACCAGGGGTGACACTATGGCTCGAAGGTCATCTGTAGAGTGAGTGGGGTCCCTAAGGAAGGTGAGGTCCCTCAGCCTGGCCTACGGGAATTGGGCCGAAATCAGCTTTCTGACATCCCCCAAGGATGGTTCTCGGGTGATCCATCCCAGAATTGGGCTCCCTCCTCTCTGGTTCCAGGTGTGTCACCCAAGAACCACCACTGCCAAGTCACCACAACTTGGCAGCTCCTGCGTTGAGTGTCTGCCCTCTGGTGGTCATTGCGCATCATACCTACCAGCTGGTTGGACGGTCGCTTAGCCTTTTGTATATATATAGATTACTTCCTGAGGATATTGATAGCATCATAGAATTATGAATTAGAATAATTTCAGATCATTTTCTATTCAGTTATATATTCCATACAGCCCAGTAACAAATCTTAAACATATGTCCATATCCTGAGTGAAGTATCCTTTCAATAAATCTTAAAAAGAATAACATGTCGTGGTATTAAGTACATTTTTATTTTATGAATACTTAGGGTACACGAAGTAAGGAAACTTACCTTAAATAGACATTTTTGGTGAAATTTGAGATTTCCAAAGGGCCATTGAGAGTTCTCTACCACATGGGAATATGCTTTCAAGCCCAGAAATAGAGGAAATGTGGACATTTCGCTAATATTGGGATCAAACGGACATATCAAAAGACAAATTTGCATCTAACTTTATAATTTACATAGTACCTAGTTTCAAAAGCCATGCAAAAAACAAAAGCTTCAATTTTCATAGAAACTTAGGTTTATTTTAATAGAGACATGCTGAATACAAAGAGCTGAAATAAATGAGTAATCATTAACATAAAATAATAGAACATTTTAATAAAAATTAATATTTTTCTTGAACATTAACTTACCAGACACTGAATAACTGCACAAAATAATAAGCATAACGCAAATAAACCTATTTTTTCTTGTTCTCTGAAAGTGAAATATTTCCTGTTGCACACACCAAACAAGTCAGTACAAGATTAATGGCATGGCAATCGGCTGCTAAAATATTCCCTGCTAGTATTAGTGGAGAGAAATGGTGCGCCTGTGCGTAAGGCGCTTAAGAGAAATGACTGCAACACGATTATAGTAATCAGTTATTAGCGAACATTGTAGTTTGTTATTAATAAGTATGTATAACAGGATATTGTAAAAATTACAAAATTTTTATTAAAACGTTTCTTACATACTGTTATATAGGCTGGGACACAAAAATATTCGTTGTGGGCCGCATGCTGCCCATGGGCCATGAGTTTGACATGCTTGGTCTAAGTGTACCAATTTAAAAGACAGAGACTGTCAGATGGATCAAACACACAAACCAACTATATGTTGCCCTCAAGAAACCCACTGTAAATATAAAGAGAAAGATAGATTTCAATAAATGGGTAAAGATATACCATACTATTTCACTAACCAAAATAAATTGGCACAGCTATATTAATTTCAGACAAGGGAGACTTCAGATCAAGGAAAATTATTACCAAGGACAAATATGGGAATTACATAATAATGTCAGTTATCTAAGGAAACATAAGAATCCTTAATGTACATGCACCAACAATTGAGTGTCAGGATACCAATATATGTGAGGCAAAAATTGATAGACCTGCAGGAAGAAATAGATGAATCCACTTTTAAATTTTCAGAGTGTAACACTCCTCTATCATTAATTCATAGATCTTGTAGGCAGAAAATAAGTAGGGATGTAGTTGAACTGAATGGCACCATCAATCATCAGGATATAATTGACATTTGTAGACTACTTTATTCAACAACAGCAGAATACACATTCTTCTCAAATGCTCACACAGAATATTCTGGGCCATAAAATCTTAACAAATTTTTTAAAATAGAAATCATACAAAGCATGCTATCAGACAACAATGAAATTTAACTAGAAATCAATAGCAAAGATTTCCCAAAATATTTGGAAATTAAACAACATACTTCTAAGTGGCACATGGATCAAAGAAGTCTCAGGAGAAAAATAAAAATGTTTGAACTAAGTTAAAATGCAAATACAACTTATCAAATTTTGTACAATGCAATGAAAGCAGTGCTTAAACAGAAATTTATTGCATTAAGTGTGTATATTAGAAAAGATGAAATCTCTAAAATCAGTAACGTAAACTACCTTAGTAAACTGGAGAAAGGGGTAAGTTAAATCTAAAGTAATCAGAAGAAATTAAATAATAAATATTAGAGCAATAATCAAGGAAATTTAAAACCGGAAAACAATAACTAAATGTAAGGAAACCAAACGCTGGTTATTTAAATGATAAGTAAAATTAATAAATCTCCATCAAATCTAATTATGAAAAAAAGAGAGGAGACATTAATATCAGAATGAAAGGGGCCTATTCCACTGATGCCTTGGACATTAAAAGATTAATAACGGAACAACAGGAACAAAGCTATGCCCACATATTTGACAACTGGATGAAATGGACCAATTCTTTGAAAGATACAAACTATCAAATATCATACAAGGAGAAAGAGTAATTTACAAGGCCTATATCTATTAAAGAAATTGAATCAATAGTTAACCATTCTAAAAAGAAAGCAGCAAGCTCAGATGGGTTCACTGGTGAATTCTAACAAACATTTAAGGAAGAAATGATAGCAATTCTCTACAATCTGTTCCCCAAAAATAAAAGCATAGGGAACACTTCCCAACTCATTCTATGTAGCCAGCATTACTATAATACCAAAAGAGGACGAACACATTGCAAGAAAGAAAAACAACAGGCCAATGTCTCTTATGAACATAAATGCAAAATCCTCAACAGAATACTAACAAATCAAATACAGTGATGTACAAAAAAAAAATATTACAAACTATGACCAAGTGGGATTTATCCTAGGTATACATGGCTAGTTCAACATTCCAAATACAATTAATGTAATTCCTTAAATCAGGTTAAATAAGAGAAGTCATATGATCATATCAATAAATGCATAAAAAGCATTTGAAAAATCCAAAACCCATTCAGGATGAAAATTATCAGCAAACTTAAAGGAGAAATTCCTTACTTCAAACACAGCACCTACAAAAAAACCTAAAGTTAACATCATACTTAACAGTAAGAAACTAGATATTCTTCCCCGAAGATTTGGATCAAGGTAAGTAATGTTGTACTGGAAGTCTCAACTCAGGCAATAATACAAAACAGGGACATAAATGGTACACCAATTGGGAAAGAGGAAAAATTGTTTTTGTTCCCAGATTACATGATTGCCTCTATAAAAACAAATCCCAAAGAATCCACAATAACAATAACAATAACAAAACAAAAAAACCTCCTGGGACTCACAAGCAATTATAGCAAGGTTTCAGGATGCTAGGTGAATATATATAAAAAATTGCTCTTCTATATGCCAGAATAACTATTGGAATTTGAAATTAAAAACATAAAACCTTTTACATTAGTATGAATAAAACAAAATACTTATGTATAAATTTAACAAAATATGTATGTGATATTTATGAGAAAAAGTATAAAACTCTGATGAAAGAAATTAAAGACTTAAATAAATGGAGACATATCCTATGTCCATATAGAGAGATTCAATATTGTTAAGATGTTGGCTCTTCCCAAATGATGTGTAGATTCAATGCAAGCCCCCCAAAAGGTCCCTGCAACTTATTAGTGGATGTTGACTAATTCTAAAATTTGTATGGAAAGGCAAAAAGCTCAGAATATCCCACATGATATTGAAGAAGATCAAATTGGAAGACTAATGCAATATGACTTCAAGACTTACTATAAACCTATAGTAATCAAGACAGTATGGTATTCGTGAAATAACAGAGACATAGATCAGTGGAACAGACTAGGGAGTCTAGAAATAGAGTCAAACAAATATAGTCAATCGATCTTGGATAAAGAAGCAGTCAGTTCAGTGAAGAGAAAAATGTCTTTTCAACAATTGGTGCTGGAACATGGTGGGAAGGGAGGATGGTAGACACAAACCTTAAACCTCTTACACCTTTCACAAGAATTAATACAAAATGAATCATAAGCCTAAATATAAAACACAAAACTATAAAAATTCTAGAAGACAATATAGGAGAAAATCCAGGTGAGATTGGGTTTGGCAATGAATTTTTAAATATAATGCCAAAAGCAAGATATATAAAAGAAAAAAATTAATAAGTTGGACTTCATTAAAACTAAAATGTTTTGCTTTGGGAATACCACTGTTAAGAGAATGAAAAGAAAATCCACAGATTGCGAGAATATATTTTCAAAACACATAACTAAAAAGACTCAAATCTAAAATATTTAAAGTACTCTTAAACTTACCAGTAAGAAAACAAACAACTCAATTAAAATATGGGCAAAAGATCTGAATAGACACATTAACAAAGAGATATACAACTGGAAAATATGCCTTGTAAAGATGCTCAACACCATATTTTAGAGATTTGCAAGTTAAACAATAATGAGATCATACTACCCACCCATTAGATTGGCTAAACTCCAAAAAATTAATAACACACATGCTGGCAAGGGTGTAGAGTAAAATGAATTTCATTCATTCCTGGTGGGAATGCAAAATGGAGCAGTCACTTTGGAAGACAATTTGATAGTGCTTATAAAACTAAACATAGTCTTACCATACAATATAACAATTGGTACTTACCCCAATTGACCTAGAAAGTTATGTGCAAACAAAAACCCACATAAAAATATTTATAGCAGCCCTATTTATAATTGGTAAAAGTTTGCAACAGCTAACATGTCTTTCAATAGGTAAAGAGCTAAACAAACTGTGGTACATCAATACAATGAAATATTATTAAGCAATAAAGTAGAACAAGCTATTAAGTCACAAAAAGAAATGCAGAAACATTAAAAATACATTGCTAAATTAAAAAAACAATAACAACAATCCAATCTGAAAAAGGTGCTGTGTTATTCCCACTATTTAACATTCTGTAATGGCAAAACTATATAGACAGTAAAAATACCAGTGGTTGCCAAGAGTTTAGGGGAGAAAGAGGAAGGGTTAAGTAGGTGGTGCATAGGGGACTTTAACAACAGAGAAACTATTTTGTAAGATTCTATAATTGTGGGTACATGACATTATGAATTTGTCAAAATCCATAGAATGTACAATACCAAGTATCAACTCTAATGTAGACTATGAATTTTAGTTAATAATGATATATCAATATTGGCTCATCAGTTGTAACTAATATACTATACAAATGCATGATGTTAATAACAGAGGCAACTATGGGGGAGTGTAAAGGCCATATATGGGAACTCTGCACTTTTGCTCAATTTTTCTGTAAATCTAAAAATGTTCTAATAAATAAAGTTTATAATTTAAAATAAAATAAAATGAATAAAAGTGCATTGAACATCATTGTATAATAAACTTGGATTGCATTTCTATTTTCATAGGATAGAATTCCATAAGTGAATCCACTGAATATGTATGGCTATATTTAAGATGCTTCTTATAGCTGAATCAATTTCTCAAAGTGTTTTACCAATCCCATGCCAGGGACTACTGTTGTATCTCAAACTCTAGTGGGGAATTTTACATTTCTCAGCTGGCTCGTCCCGAATCCTGGCAAGTCAATGCACAAAAGAGTATATCTATCTATATAAAAGGTTAATATACTAAGTGTTCAACCATCTGAGTAATGATGTCACATAGCAATGCCTGGCTTCTTCTTCCTAGGGACTAGCCTCATCACAGTTTCTTCAGCCCAGGAACACTCAGGTGGAAACATTTTGCACTGTAACCAAATGTCTGTGAAGTGTTTTTCTGTGCCTCATCTCATTTGATCCTCACAGAAGTCCTGGAGTAGGTAGATAGGAGATTTGGTAGAATCCTATTTTCTTTTCATTAGCCAGTAAACGGAGATTTAGAAACTTCACCTGACTGAAAAGAAGTAATAAATGGTGGAACTTGAAAATGACTTCAGGTTTCCTTACTGCACAGAATATAGTCAAACACTGCTACAGTTAAATATTTTACCCTTCGGAGAATGGCCTCATCTAGGAACTTATCAACACCACCACCCAGACAACCCTTGGACACTGCCTGCGACCCAGAAGCCACTGCAGCCAAAATCCTGCTGCCCCACCTACAGACCTGCAGACCCTAGGACCTCCAAAGGTGCACTGCTCCCGCAGCAGTAAGTGCAGCTTCCCCCTCCCCAGCAGCAGACCTCTAGACAACACAGTTGCACATTTCCAGCGCACAGGCCTCCAGAGCCCACCACCCCACAGGCAGCTCTTAGGAGTCACTGCGAGCCTTCACTGGGTGCGATAATGTGCAAACGGGGATGCACTATCTTGCAGTAGAAATTCTGAATTCACTCTTCCTGAATAACTGCCCACAGACACTGTTGTGCAACTTCAGTGCCAGGACCCCTCAGGGTGCGTCAGAGCTCCACGCTGCAAACGCACCACCACAGATGTGTGTTTCCAGCAGGTAGATCCCCGGAGCCCACCAACCCATAGACAGCTCTTGGGAGCCTGTGAGCCCCCGCTGGGTGTGATATTGTACAGACAGGGATGCATTACCCTGCAGTAGAAATTCTGATTCACTCTTCCTGAATAACTGCCCATAGACACTGTCTCACAACCTCAGCGCCCGGGCCCTTCACAGTATGACAGAGCTCCATGCCGCAAACACACCACAGGTACCCCTGTGAGCTGCAACTGGGAGCGCGTGTATCCAACCACGGACACAGTAGCAAAAACTGAGACTTCCAACCCTACAGCTGCAGAACTCTGGACATTACAGTTGCGCTTTTCCAGTGCACAGGCCTCCTGAGCCCACCGCTCCACAGGTAGCTCTTGGGTGCCACTGTGAGACCCCGCTGGGTGAGCTCTTATCCAAACAAGGATGCACTGCCCCGGCAGTAGAAATTGTGCAATACCCTCGTCCTGGATACCTGCCCACAGAGACCTCAATAGCTTGGCTTCAGCTAGGGCCCTTCAGAGTGTGTCAGTGTGCCGCTCTGGCAAACACACTGTGGGTGCCCCTGTGAGCTGCCACTGGGTGCACGTGTATCCAACCAAGGGAGAAGCAGCAAAAGCTGAGTCTTCCAACCCTATAGCTACAGAACTCTGGACACCACAGTCACGCCTTTCCAGAGCACAGGCCTCCTGAGCCCCACCATCCTGACAAACAGATCCTGGGTACCTGGTGAGCCCCCGCTGGGCACGCGTGATTTCAACGAAGGATGCAAAGCAGCAAAAATTGGGACATCCTCCTCCCTGGCTGCTGACATCTGGACACCGCAGTTGCACCTTTCCAGCTTGCAAGCCTACATGAAGAAAACCCAAATAGCTCAAGTAGGGAGCTATGCTAGATTACCAAGCCCAGGAGACCTGAGAGATCACACCAGCAGCACCATCTCCAAAAGAACCTGGGTAGCAAAGCAGTCAGATCTAGGACACAGAAACAATTAAAACGTTACAGCAAAACATGGGGAGACAAAAAAGCAATCCCCAAAGGAAAGAAAAAGAGGAATCACCAGGAGGGAGTTAAATGAAATGGAGGCAAGTAACATCTCAGAGAAAGAATTCAAAGTAATGGTTATAAGGATGTACAAATGACTGGATGACAAATATACACAACTCAGTGACAAATACACACAACTCAATGAGAATTATAAGAAGCTAAATGAGAATGTTACCAAGACAAAAAGGAGCCAAGAGGACATGAAGAGCAACTGCATAAATGAAGAACATTACTGCAATAAAGAACACAATGGAAGGCTTAAACAGTAGACTAGGAGAGGCTGAGGACTGCATCAGTGAGCTAGAAGACAAGGTAGGAAAAAACACACAAACACAACAGTAACTGGAAAGAGAATTTAAAAAGCAAGGGGAGAGCCTAAGGGAGCTTTGGGACAACACAAGCAAAACAACTACCACATAATAGGGGAACCAGAAGGAGAAGAAGAGAAGCAAGGAATAGAAAACCCGTTTGAAGAAATAATGACAGAAAATTTCCCTAATATTGCCAAGAAAAAAAACTACACAAGTCCAAGAAGCACATAGGGTCCCAAATAAGATGAACCCAAAAAGACCAACACCAAGACACATCATAATTAAATTGGCAAACATCAACAACAAAGTAAGAATCTTAAAAACTGCCAGAGAGAGACAGAAAGTTACATACAAGGGATCTCCCATTAGAATATCGACTGATTTCTCAACAGAAATACACCAGGCCATAAGGGAATGGAATGAAATATACAAAGTGATACAAACCCAAGGGACTGAATCAAAGAATACTATACCCAGCAAGGCTATCATTCAAAATTGAAGGTGGAATCAGGAGCTTCACAGACAAAAATGTGCTAAAAGAGTTTATTACCACCAAGCCAGCAATGCAAGAAATGCTAAAGAAACTGATGTGAAAAGACAAAAAAACAAACAAACAGAAAGGCAAGAAGAAACACAAATATTAAGAATAAAAATGATGACAAACAAGCGCTTATCAATAATAACACTAAACATAAATGGATTAAATGCTCCAATCAAAAGACATAGGGTAGCTGAATGGATAAGAAAACACAACCCATATATTTGCTGTCTGCAAGAGACCCACCTCAGAACAAAGGATTCACACAAACTGAGAGTGGAGGGATGGAAAAAAATTTCTCAGGCAAATGGAGAAATGAGAAAAAAGCTGGAGTTGCAATATTTACATCTGACAAAATAGACCTCAAAGTAAAGGCCATAACAAGGGATAAGGAAGGCCACTACATAATACTAAAGGGAGCAATTCAACAAGACAAAATAACTCTGGTAAACATATATGCACCCAATACAGGAACACCAAAATACATAAAAAAACTCCTGGGAGAGATCAATAGCAATACAGTCATAGTAAGGGACTTTAATACCCTACTCACACCACTGTATAAATCCTCTAAACAAAAAATCAGAAAGGAAACAACTATCCTAAATGACTCACTATATCAGATGGATTTAATTGACATCTTCAGAATATTTCACCTCAAAGACACAGAATATACATTCTTCTCCAGTGCACATGGGACATTTTCAAAGACAAACCACATATTAGGACACAGGCAAAGTCTCTTCAAATTCAAGAGGATAGAAATCATAACAAGCCTCTTCTCAGATCACAATGGCATAAAACTAGAAATCAAGTACAATAAAAACAATGAAAAAAAATAAAACACTTGGAGGCTAAATAGCGTGCTACTAAACAATAATTGGGTTACCAAAGAGATCAAGAAGAAATAAAAAGCATCCTGGAAACAAATGACAATCATGGAAACAAATGACAATGAAAACGCAACAATCCAAAATCTATGGGACACAGTGAAAGCAGTCCTGAGAGGGAAGTTCATAGCTCTACAGGCCTACCTCAAAAAACAAGAAAAACTGGCAATAAATGATCTAACCCTAAAACTCAAAGAGTTAGAAAGAGGGCAACAAGAAAAGCCCACAGTATCCAGAAGGAAGGAAATAATAAAGATCAGAGCAGAATTAAATGACATAGAGACCAAAAAGCAATACAAAAGATCAATGAAACCAAGAGCTGGTTCTTTGAAAGGATAAACAAGATTAATGACCCTCTAGCCAGGCTCACCAAGAAACAAAGAGAGAGGACCCAAGTAAAGAAAATCAGAAATGAAAGAGGTGAAGTAACAACTGACCCAACTGATATCCAAATGATTGTAAAAAAATACTAAGAACACCTCTACTCCAACAAACTGTACAACCTCAATGAAATGGACACATTCCTAGAAAAACACAAGCTTCCAAAACTCAATCAGGAAGAATAAAGATACCTAAATAGGCCAATAACTACTGATGAAATTGAAACAGTAATCAAAATGCTTCCAGCAAACAAAAGCCCTGGACCAGATGGCTTCACAGGAAAGTTTTACTGAACATTCAAAGAAGTACTAAAACCAATCCTTCTCAGACTATTTCAAAAAATTCAAGAGGAAGGCACACTTCCAAGCTGTTTCTATGAAGCCAGCATTACCCTAATTCCAAAACAAGATAAAGACACCCCAAAGAAACAGAATTAAAGGCCAATATCCCTGATGAACATAGATTCTAAAACCCTCAACAACATTCTAGCAAACTGGATCCAGCACTACATTAGAAAAATAATACACCATGACCAAGTAGGATTTATTCCAGGAATGCAAGGCTGGTACAATAGCTTCAAATCAACAAACATGATACATCACATAAACAAATTGAGAGACAAAAATCACATAATCATATCAATTGACCTGGAAACAAATGACAATGAAAACACAACAATCCAAAATCTATGGGACACAATGAAAGCAATCCTGGGAGAGAAGTTCATAGCTCTACAAGCCTACTGCAAAAAACAAGAAAAAATGGTAATAAATTATCTAACCCTGCAACTTAAAGAGTTAGAAAGAGAGCAACAAGAGAAGCCCAGAGTAAGCAGAAGGAAGGAAATAATAAAGATCAGAGCAGAGATAAACAACATAGAGACAAAAAATAAACAATAGAAAAGGTCAACAAAACCAAGAGCTGGTTCTTTGAAAGGATAAACAAGATTAATGACCCTCTAGCCAGGCTCACCAAGAAACAAAGAGAGAGGACCCAAGTAAAGAAAATCAGAAATGAAAGAGGTGAAGTAACAACTGACCCAACTGATATCCAAATGATTGTAAAAAAATACTAAGAACACCTCTACTCCAACAAACTGTACAACCTCAATGAAATGGACACATTCCTAGAAAAACACAAGCTTCCAAAACTCAATCAGGAAGAATAAAGATACCTAAATAGGCCAATAACTACTGATGAAATTGAAACAGTAATCAAAATGCTTCCAGCAAACAAAAGCCCTGGACCAGATGGCTTCACAGGAAAGTTTTACTGAACATTCAAAGAAGTACTAAAACCAATCCTTCTCAGACTATTTCAAAAAATTCAAGAGGAAGGCACACTTCCAAGCTGTTTCTATGAAGCCAGCATTACCCTAATTCCAAAACAAGATAAAGACACCCCAAAGAAACAGAATTAAAGGCCAATATCCCTGATGAACATAGATTCTAAAACCCTCAACAACATTCTAGCAAACTGGATCCAGCACTACATTAGAAAAATAATACACCATGACCAAGTAGGATTTATTCCAGGAATGCAAGGCTGGTACAATAGCTTCAAATCAACAAACATGATACATCACATAAACAAATTGAGAGACAAAAATCACATAATCATATCAATTGATGCAGAAAAGGCATTTGACAAAGTCCAATACCCTTTTCTGATAAAAACACTCAGCAAAGTGGGAATAGAAGGGTCATACCTTAACATAATAAAAGCCTTATAAGACAAACCTACAGCCAACATCATACTCAATGGACAAAACTAAAATAATTTCCCTTAAGAACAGGAACAAAGATGCTCACTTTCATCACTCCTTTTCAACATTGTACTGGAAGTGCTAGCCAATGCAATCAGACAAGAAGAAGAAATTAAAGGCATCCAAATTGAAAAAGAAGAAGTAAAATTGTCATTATTCGCAGATGACATGATACTGTACATAGAAAAACCTAAAGACTCCATCAAAAAACTATTAGACTTAATAAATGAATTTGGCAATGTAGCAGGATACAAAATTAATGCCAAGAAATCGATGGCATTTTTGTACACCAACAGTGCACTTACAGAAAGACAGATTTTAAAAAAAACAATTCCATTTACCATTGCACACACACAAAAAATAAGATACCTAAGAAAAAACTTAACTAAGGAGGTAAAAGACCTATACTTGGAAAAATACAGGACATTGAAATAAGAGATAGAGGAAGACATAAACAGATGGAAGAACATACCGTGATCATGGATTGGTAGAATCAACATCATTAAAATGTCCATACTACCCAAAGCAATCTACAGATTGCTTCTGTATGTCCTCTTTTGAAAAGTATCTATTTAGGTCTGTTGCCCATTTTTTGGATTGGATTATTTATCTTCCTTTTGTTAAGTTGTATGAGTTCCCTATAAATGTTGGAGATTAAACCCTTATCGGAGATAACATTGGCAAATATGCTTTCCACTACCCGTTAAAATACCAACAGCATATTTCACAGACCTAGAACGAACTCTCCAAAAATTCATCTCGAATAAAAAAAGACCCCGAATAGCCCCAGCAATCCTGAGAAAGAAGAAAAACCCGAACCAATATGCTCAATTAATATTTGACAAAGGAGGCAAGAACATACAATGGAGTCAAGACAGTCTCTTCAATAAATGGTGTTGGGAAAATTGGACAGATACATGCAAAAAAAATGAAACTAGCCCACCAATTTACACCATACACAAAAATAAACTCAAAATGGATAAAGGACTTAAATGTAAGACAGGAAACCAAAAAAGTACTGGAGCAATCCAAAGGCAACAAAACAACAAAATCTTAGACATATGCCGAAGCAATTTCTTCACTGGTACAGCTCCTAGGGCATTGGAAATTAAAGAGAAAATAAACAAATGGGACGACATCAAAATAAAAAGCTTCTGCACAGCAAAAGAAACCATCAACAAAACAACAAGCAAACATGGGGGAACATATTTGCCAATGTTATTACGGATAAGACTTTAATCTCCAATGTTTACAGGGAACTCATACAACTTAACAAGAGGAAGATAAACAACCCAAATCAAAAAATGGGCAACAGACCTAAATAGGGTATTTTCAAAAGAAGACATAAGGAAGGCCAAGAGACATATGAAAACATGCTCAATGTCACTAAGCATCCAAGAAATGCAAATCAAAACCATAATGAGGTACCATCTCACACCTATCAGAATGGCTATCATCAACAAATCAACAAATTACAAGTGCTGGTGAGGATGTGGAGAAAAAGGAACCCTCGCACACTGCTGGTGGGAATGCAGAATGGTGCAGCCACTGTGGAGAACAGTATGGAGTTTCCTTAAAAAACTAAAAATGGAACTCCCACTTGACCCCACAATCCCACTTCTAGGAATATAGCCCAAGAAACTAGAAACACCATCAGAAAGGATATATGCACCCCTATGTTCACAGCAGCACAATTTACAAAAGCTAAGATTTGGAATCAGCCTAAATGCCCATCAGCAGATGAGTGGATTAAAAACTGTGGCCCATCTACCCAATGGAATACTATGCTGCTGTAAAAAGGAAGGAACTCCTACCATTTGCAAAAGCATGGATGGAGCTGGAGAGCATTATATGCTATGTGAAATAAGTCAGTCAGAGAAAGATAAATTTCATATAATCTCACTCATTTGTGGATTATAATGAACAACATAAACTGATGAACAAAAACAGATACAGAGACAGATGCTCAAACCTCAGAGGGAAAGTAGGGGAGGCTGGGGGTAAGAGGGAGAGATCAACCAAGAGACTTATATGCATGCATATAAGCATAACCAATGGACACAGACAACAGAGGGTGAGGGCAGGATTGGGGTTTGGGGGGCGTTGGGGGGATAACCACACATTTGTAATACCTGATCAATAAAAAAATGTATTTTACCTTTTGTTCTTCCTTTGTGATCTACAATAATAATCTTCTTCATGTTGATACTTTCTGCTGTGTTGCTAACAATTACCTGAAAGAGAAGTTGGGGTGCTTCACTAGGCTGGAAAAAGTTTAGCTACATCAGAAAGCAGTCTAATTAAGCAAGTTTATTTTATATCTATAAAAGGCTAAGTTGACCCATGCATGCATGATACATATACAGCTCTTGCTGGCACCAATCGCATGTGTGTGTTTCAATCTGTCATTGTTGATCATGAATTTGATTGACACTTCTATTATAGAGAAAGGGCAAATAGCAATATTAAAATATTTCTTCTAATTAATTTCCTCTCAATGTGCACGAATTCATGCACCAGGCCACTAGTGTTGGTTATAAGAGAAGCTGTGAAGTTATAAAATAGATTAGCAAAAGGCATCACTCTCATAGGACACAAGAGTAGTAGCGATTTATCATTTCCTGCTGTCAACTATCCAAGTTCCTATTTTAACACATAGCTGTATCAAGACACTGACTGATTTTATTCTCTTATAAATTGAGAGAATTTATCAGTAAATAAATTGAATTTATCAGTAAAAAAAACCCATAACTTAGTATACACATAGACTCTTATTGTGTTTATCAGTTGTTTGTCCACTTCATTTCTGGGTAGTATTTCATTGTATGAGTATAACACACATTTCCTTTATCTTTCCACCAGTTGATATACATTTGTGTTATTTCCAGCTTGGAGCTATTATGAATAAAGCTATAAATATTTGCATACAATTTTTGTTAATGAATCTCAAAGGGGTTATTCTAAGTAAAAAATTCAGGTACAAAAGACTACATATTGTATAATTTTATTTATATGTTATTATAGAAGAGGCAAACTCACAGTGTCAGAAATTGGATCAGTAGGGAGGACAGAGAGTAGAAAGAAGCACAAGGTAATTTTGGGGGTGATGAAAATGTTCTATATCTTGACTTTGGTGATGTTTACATGATTAATAATATGCCAATGTTCATCAAATTGTGCACTTGAAATTGAAGAAATTTGTTCAATGTAAATTACACAATAAAACCAAGCAAAAAAAAGAGAGAATCAACTGCCTCATAGTTTACAAGACAGCCCCTCTCACATTCATGCTAGTTCATTATATTATACAGGGAAGTATTCATTGCTCCTCTTCTTCTCCTTAATACCTTCTTCCTTTTTGGATTTTTTTTTAGCTGATTGGGAATGGGAAATAATGTGGTTGCTGAGCCAGACACTTCTTCATGGCCTTTCCCTCAACTATAGAAAAATGCAGCTGAAGCTTTCAAAACAATGTTTATAATGACTAAATTCTAAGTCAAGGATGATTCTAATTCTCAGTCTCCATCTGGCAGGACTAAAGGGGATGGTTTCATTCTCTCAATTACATAATATTTATGGTTGTACCCACAGTGCCTATCATAGTGCCTGGCATAGTAAGCATTCCATAAATATTTATTGACTGAAAAAATATAGTTAATCGGCTCATTCTGTTTTAAAGTGTTCTATTGAAAAAATATTTAAGCTTGAAGAGAAAACTGCCTTAACTACAATACAATCTATAATAACAGACTGCTAGACTCTTTACAAATTATAGTATGTGGTGCAGTTCTCCAGTCAGATATCCTCATCAGGACGACCAAGCTACTCTTTTCCCTGTTTGCTGGTAGTGGGGCTATTAAGGCTCACAGCTGAGTCCCTCTCTGGAAATTGCCCTTGCCCTAAAAATGCAACAGTGCCCAAAGTTACATCCCCTCCCTCGACGAAACTTGCATCTAATTACTGGTTAGTGTTGGGGGACAAAGTCCTGGCTCCCTTGCTTTAATTCAAGACAATTATGAAAGAAAATTCCAGTTCCAGAGATTCCTATGGGAGAACCTGAAGCCTGACTGCAACCATATCAAGGTTTAAATCACCCCTCTGCTCATCTGGTTTCCCTAACTCCCTTAAAGGTGCTTCTACGGAGATCATTTTTCTAATAAACATCCTGTATGTAACTATTTGTTTTCTTGGGAAACGTGACTCAAGACAATTCATATTAGTACAAGTCCTAAGAAGCAGTCTCAAATATGAGATTTTTAGAGCTAGATTACTCCCTGGTTATATAGACAGGAGGACTTCATCTGTGGTGCTAGAAGGCATATTAATAGTCACTAACATGATATAGCAGTGCAATCCACTGGTGGTAAACTGAAATGAGATAAAGGATGGAAAGGAATGTAGTGGTGTGCACAATAGTTCAGCTGTTTGGAAGGTATAAGGTGAGTAGTAATTATAAGGAATATGGAATTGGATAACTTTTGTGGATATTACTGATGCACTGGAGAAAAACAATGAAAGGATAAGGGTTAATCACCCATTTAAGGCAAATCATGAAAATCAGAGGGCTTCCTTGGCAGCAAAAAAAGAAACTCATCTTCTCCAGCTGGAGGGCAGAAAAACCTGAGGATATGGTTCAGACTTAATTATAAGAGTAGAGGAGCTTGAGAAGCTGGAATTCTCAACCCTGTGTCGAAGACAGGTCAACCATAGGAAGGGAAAGGGACTCTGGATCTTGGGATGAGGACATTTCAAGAATACTTGAAATCCACCCAGCTGGCCTGGCTCAGTGGTTGACACTGATCTATGAACCAGGAGGTCACGGTTCGATTCCCAGTCAGGACACATGCCCAGGTTACAGGCTCAATCCCCAGTGTGGGGTGTGCAGAAGGCAGCCAATCAATGATTCTATCTCATCATTGATTTTTCTATCTCTCCCTCTCCCTTCCTGTCTGAAATCAACAAAATTATATTAAAAAAATAATACTTGATATCTTGAATTCCCAGATTCCCCTGAACCCACTGGGACTGCAAAAGTGGTCCACTGCCCTCTGTTGAAGTAGCACAGGTTTCTTCTGCCTTGCAAGACAATTCCAGATCCTCCTACAATCAATCCCCACCTCCCTTTCTGGCCAACACACAAATAAGGTAAAGTCACATTGGGGAAAGTATTGTGCTGGAAAAAGAAGGGAAAGGTGACTATACATTGAATGAACTAGAAGACCTAACAGGAGAAAATATATGGGGCTAGACCCTGGTGATGCTGAATCAAGATGGGCACAATGTAGTTAGAAGTGGTAAGTTTATGAATATGGCAGAAATCCCCCATTATTGAGGATTTAGTAATCTAGCAAAGGCAGGATATGACATGCTACTAGGATGGCTGAAAATTTCTCTCTCTCCAGACTCAGGGAACTTAAAAGTTTAAATAGAGTCAAATATGTATGTGTGTTTTTAACTATGGAGAGTGTACAGTACTATTATATCTACCACAGTGTTCTCCAAAATTGCCTGCAAATAAGAATCACCTAATGTACTTGTTACGGAGATCTGGGCTCTAACCCAGAAGTACTGAAGTTGAATTTCTTGGGGGAAAGATATGGTAATTTATGTAGTTAACAAGTTGTCCCAGCTGACTCTTAGCAAGCACATTTTGAAAACACTACATTACTGCATATTTCCCCAATTTTATCTGTTCCAGATGACAGGATTCAGGTTATCTGGGGTACAATCAAACCCCAGAAGGTAGCACTGAATTCTGAGAATAGAAAGAGGCCCTGAAAGCAATCAAAACTTAATCCCCCTGATTCTAAGCTATAATTTATGCAATGTTTTTCCTGAAACCTCTCTGAAAAAATATCCTGCAGCCTTATTTAGAAAATCTTGTCCATTAAAGCACAGGCATACTTTGGAGATATTGCGGCTCCATTCCAGATCACTGCAATAAAGTGAGTATCGCAATAAAGGGAGTAATCTTTTGCTGGTGGAGGTTCTTGCTTTCAATTTGTAAAAAAAAAAAGCAACATTCGTGAAGTGTAATAAAGCAAAGCACAATAAAACAAGATATGCCTGTATGTGTATCTAAACTATCTCCATGGTCTCTGTCAGACCCAATAGAGTTTGAACACCTGAGCTTTTTCTTAGGCTATATACTACACATCCCACCCTTCCCAGCTACACACATAAGCTTAACTGGAAATGTCCTGCCCAGTCACGGTCACAGAGCTGGCTGGCCTAGCTGTAGCGCTGAAAATCAGTATGCTCCCTCCATACTTCCCAGAACTCTTGCAGTAGAGGAGGGCCAAGTGACTAGTTCTGGTCAATGGACTATGGGCCAGTAGTGTACCATGACCATGGAGGTGGAAGCAGTCTGGCAGGGTGCACATACGGCTCAGTCTGTAGAGGATTTAAAACCAACTTATTGCCCAACCAGCATGGCTTGGTGGCTGAGCTCTGATCTATGAATCATGAGGATGCAGTTGGCTTCCTGGTCAGGGCATATGCCTGGGTTGTGGGCTCCTTCCTCTCTGAAATCAATAAAAATATTTATTTTTTTAAAAAAACAACCTATTAACACCTTGTTGTGGCAATTATAAACAATATCACTAATATATTATTCTCCCCTGAAAAACATATTTTGGTGCTCTTAAAGTTTGAAAGAATTGTGGTTATTGTTGAATTTTAATAGTATATCTTAGTCTCAAAGTAGCATCTCTAAGAAACATTATATTCTACAGGGAAGTTAATTTGGAGAACTGCCATGTATATAGTCAGTCCTGACACTTTTAAATTGGCTTTTACTTCAAGATTCTGAAATTATTTTTATCTTTATAAAATAAGAAAAACCCTTGTTAATATAGAATGGTTGATCCTCAGAGATCTAGTGTAAAATTAATTCTTTTTTATATTATGAGATGGAGACCTACACAAAGTAAGCAACTGCTCAACATTCTCCAGTTAATAAATGAAAGGGACACAATTTGAATTCAGTTCTGTCATGTGATCAGAATTTCTTCTTATTTACATTGCACACTTAAAACTATTTCCAAGTCATTCTTTGTCTTACTACAGAAACACCCTCAATTGTTTTAAGAACATCAAACAGGTGAAAATGAACCTCTAGTTAAGTTCCTCTTATAAAATTCATGGCAAAAAAATGTCTCCTTACTGTAGAATATATGGATACAACATAAAATAAGAATTTTCACACAATTAGACATAGACTTGAATGTAGCCTGTATAGCACTCTTTTCTGCTGATTCATAGCCTACAATTCTAATGGGAACAGTGCAAATGTAGTATGTCTGTTTTGCTTGCCTTTTGAAATTTAAATGTAGCTTTCTCCACAAACTGCTGAGATTATCAAGGTGTATGACCCTTGTCCGCTTGACAGTCAAATGAATTTCAAATTTTTGCACTCATAAAAGAATGCATTGCTTCAGTGTACAAATCATTTGAGTGGCTTGGGATTGCTTTAATTTATTAATTTTAATATTTAATGCAATGCACTGTGATGTCATTGGTAAGTAAACTAATGAAGTCCCTATATCCAGATAGGTGAAACTTTTTCAAGTAGCATATTTCTCTTTTCTTCTGAATAAAGGCAACATTGATAATTTTGAACTATTCTAAGAATAAAGAAAATTCAAATAATAATATAGAACCCAAGTATCTAGTATCTAAATATAAAATGTGAATATTTACCCATATTTGCCTCTGATTAAAAATATATTATGGAAAATACACATAACATAAAATTTGCCATTTTAACCAATTTTAACTTTTTATTTTCTCATAGTGTTTTTAGTTTATTGTACAAAGGTTTCAAATTTTTATGTAGGCAAATTACCAATCTTTTCCTTGTCAGTTTGAGCTTATTTTGCTTAAGTCCTTTCATACCTGGTGGTTATAGACATATTCTCCTGTAATTTTATCTAATGAATTTAACGTTTGATTATTTATTTTTACATTTCTATCTTTAATGTATCTGAAATTATCTTTGAGTGTGCTATGAAATAGGGATACACTTTTCCCCCATATTGGAAGCCAATTGCCCCAGCATCATTTATTTACTACAATCTTATCCTTTCTCCTTAGAGTTTTACTGCCTCCTCTGTCATGGACCAAGTTCTCTTGTGCGTTTTCATCAGTTGCTGAGCTCTCTAATTCTATTACATTGGTCTGCCTATTCCTGTTTTGATAATACATTGTGTGTGTGTGTGTGTGTCCTCACCAGAGGATATGATTTTTAGAGAAAGGGGAGAGAGAGATAGAGAAATATGATTGGTTGCCTCCTGTACATGGTAACTGGGGATCGAACCTGCAACTTAGGCATGTGCCCTGACTGGGAATTGAACCCGCAAACTTTTGTACACATCCTTTCTGTGTATGGGATGACACTCCAACCAACTGAGCCTCCCGGCCAGGGAAATACATTATTTTAATACCATTTTGTAAGAATCTGTGATATGTAATAGGACTCCTTAAACATCTTCATAATTATCTTGGATTTTGTTGGATTTTTTTTTTAATTTCATGTTAATATATGTTTAACAGATACAATGCACTTACTATATAACAGGTTCTGTGTGATGTGCTTTAAAAAAAGTAACTATTTTTTTCCTTATAGGAAACAACTCTATGAAGTACTACTATTATCATCTTCATTTTATGAATGAAGAGATTGAAGCACAGAGAGGTTAATTAATTGTCCAAGGTCACACAGCTTATAAGTGGCAAAGCCTGAATTTGAAACCAGTCAGTCAGGCTCCAGAGTTTATGATTTTAATCACTATGCTGTGTGCTCTCTCATGTGAATTTTTCATTATCTATGAAAAATCCAATAACAAATTTAATTAAAATTGTATTGAATTCATATACTAATTAGGGAAGAATATCATTTTGATAGTGAATCTTCACATGTATAAACTAGGAATAGTTTTCCAGTTACTGAATGTGGCATGGACTGCTGGTTTCCTATACAATACCCATACTGCCTTCTTCCTAAGTAACAAAACTCCAATTTTGTTCAGGGTAGCAATATCCTCAGGTGGAAAATTACATTTCACAGCCTCCTTGCAGGTAGGGAAGCCAATGTGACATATTTCTGATCAATAAAATGTAAGTGCAAGTTGCTGGACAGGGTACAAAAGAAAGCTCTTTAAAAAGAGACACCAACATTCCCTCCCCCTTTCATCCTTCTTTTTCTTCAGGCTTGTAATGCTTATGTCATGCTGGACACTGAGCAGCCATCCTTTGTTTATCTATATATATAAAGAGCCAGGGGCCATCACAACCGAACAGACAACCGAACAGATGACCGAACAGGCTGAGTGGAGTGACAAGGCCAGCAGGGGGGTTTGTGAGGGATTACAAAACAACTGAGCAGCACGCTGCATGGGGCTGCCAGGCCAGCAGGAGGGTTAGTGAGGGATGACCAAATGACTGAACAGCAGGCTGTGTGGGGTGACCAGGCCATCAGGAGGGCAGTGGGGGGTGACTAGGCTGGCAGATGGGGGCAGTAAGGGGTGACTAGGCTGGCAGGGGGCACAGTTGGCAGCAATCAGGCCAGCAGGGGGTCAGTGAGGGGCGCCCAGGCTGGCAGAGGGAGGCAGTGAGGGGCGACCAGGCCAGCAGAGGGGGGCAGAGGGGCAACCAGGCTGGCAGAGGGGGGCAGCTCAGGAGGGCAGTGGGGGGTGACTAGGCTGGCAGATGGGGGCAGTAAGGGGTGACTAGGCTGGCAGGGGGCACAGTTGGCAGCAATCAGGCCAGCAGGGGGTCAGTGAGGGGCGCCCAGGCTGGCAGAGGGAGGCAGTGAGGGGCGACCAGGCCAGCAGAGGGGGGCAGAGGGGCAACCAGGCTGGCAGAGGGGGGCAGCTAGGAGCCAGTCCCAGATTGACAGGGGCAGCACCGCTCAGCCTGAAGCCTGCCTCCCTATCAGTCAGACATCCCCCTAGGGCTCCCAGACTGCAAGAGGGCACAGGCTGGACTGAGGGGACCCCCCACCCCCCCATGCACGAATTTCATGCACCGGGCCTCTAGTGAAGATAATAAAAGTCATACACTGAGGATGATAGAGTGGAAAGCTCAAGGAAACTTAGGTCCCTGAAACCATTATGTAGTCATTGTACCAGCCCAAATCAACCTCCTCCAGGGTTCATTTTATATGAAAGTAAAGTAAATTTTTAAAATTACTCCACTCTTAATGTTTCCTGTCATGAACAACTGAGCACAATCCATAACTGATACAATAAAGTCTTCTTTCATGACCCATGATGATTAATTTTGTGTCAACTTGACTGGGCTAAGGGATGCCCAGAAAGCTATTTTTGACTCTATCTCTAAGGGGTGTTTCTAGAAGAGATTAGCATTTGAATTAGTAGACTGAGTAAAGAAGATGGCCCTCACCAAAGTGGATGGGCCTCATCCAATTATTTGAGAGTCTGAAAGAGCAAAAAGATGAAGGAAAGGCAAATTCACTTTCTACTTGGGTTGGGACATCCATCTTTTCCTGCTCTCAGGCATTGGTGCCCCTGATTCTCAAGATATTAGACTCCTACTGAAACTTAACACTATTGCCTGCCCTGTTTCTCAGGCCTGTGGATTTTGATTAGAACCAGAGTGTACCAGCTGGTCAAGGCTTCCCTGAGCCTGGGAACCCTTATCAGCCTCTGAGCCTGGGAATCCTAATCAGGCCAAGATACCATGAGTGGGTACAAGGACACAAGGTACACTGTGCTTTCTGTAGCAAATATAATTGATGTCACTGTTGGCATGAAGCCTTCTTTGTCTAAATAGTGTAAAAGTAGGTTACTGACCAGCTAGTTAGCTGGAGTAGGCTGAGGCAGGAGTGAGAGTCTGCTGGAGTATCATGAGAGAGCAGCTAGGATGGAGTGTGTGAAGAAGTCTGCTAGAGAGAGAAGCTGGGAAGGAGAAACAGGAGAAGCTGCTGAGCCAGAGAGCTCAGGTACCACTACGATGTGAGGAGGTGAGTCTAGGAGGCAGTGTGTGGCTGCTCAGTTAATAGCTGTGGGTACAGAAACTGATACTGCTTTGTGGGAAAGATGTATCTGTTCACCAGCTGGTGTCCAGCTGCCTGCTTGTATGGACTTTGCTGTGAGGACTGTTCTTGCCTGATGGCTATATGGCCACTGGCTTCTGCAATAAAGACTCATTCTTATACACCTACAACCTCTCATGGCTTCTCCATCTAAGACCCAATGTCCTAGGAGGTCCAGCCCCAGGCAGAGGGACTCAGACCCAACACCTGTTGTTACTAGTGAGCAGAGGATAAAGGAGGAACTTGGACTAAGTTCCCAACAGTTAGTACAGTGGGCAGGGTTCAAGCAGGAACCAGTCTTGGTGTAGTCAAATGGGAGAATTTAGAAGAATAGGTGAACTCAGAGCCAGTCAGACCAGCAGAGCTATGCAGTGCTCTTGCTGCTGGCTTTGACAGAACTGTACCACCAGCTTTCCTGAGCCTCCAGCTTTCACACTGCTGATAGTGAAACTTAGCCTCCATAGATGCATGAGCCAATCCCTCATAATAAATCTCTTTCTATATGTATCCTGTTACTTCTGTTTCTTTGGAGAACCCTAATACATTGCCTTCAATAATATTTGCAATTTTCTCCACAAAGTTACAACTTTTGTTAGATTTACTACTAGGTGGTCTTAGTTTTTTGTTACTAAAAATAAAAACATTTTTGTTATGATAGTTTCAAATTAGCTGTTGCTACTTAAGTTATAATTTATTTCCCATTAATTGTTTACCCTAAAACATTGTTACTTTCTTGGTTCTAATAATTGGTAGAGGTTATTGAAATTTCTGTGTGAATAAAGACAATTGGATTACTTTGCTTTTATTCTTTCCTTTCTCTTACCTTTTAAAAACTTTTTCTTCTCTTATTACAATAGACCTTCCATTACAATGCTAAGTAGAATGGTTTTGGTGGATCCCTTTATTGGTTAAGGGAGTCTATTTATAATGTATTAGGAGCTTTTTAAAGTTATGAATGGACGTGTTTGATCAGATATGTATTCTATATATCTTGAAATTATAACATTTGTTTTCCTCTTAGTCTTTCAATATGTTTGTATGGTCAATTAAAATGATAGATTTTGAAGGCTGAGCCATTCTAAAAGATTTGGACCTGTGGCAAGCTTCCTCACAATATCTTTAGGTATTATAATCTATTTTGTCAGATGAGCCATCCTTTGAAGGTATTTCACTTTATGTAAGTTTTAGTTTCTCTTCCTCCTATAGATTCTGGGTCACATGGCAGCTCCATTTGTTTTGGAAACCTATTTTCCTACTAAATCATATATAAAGTATTGAAAATTTTATGGGCCACTGAAATATCAGCTCATATTTAATGCCAAATTTTAAAACGATCTTTTACTTTCAAGTACCTGAAGATTTTTTAAAATTTACCTATATAATAAAGTTTATATTTTGATATATTTAATCTCATATTTCTATGTGTTTCTAATGAGACTCTGACATGTTACTGGAAACTGATTTACTAGATATTTAATTAGGTAAAAAATCAATAGTGTCTTATTTAAAAGATTGCTTAGATATAAGGGAAGTAGTAATTCTGTCTAATATCTCTTTATATCCTGGGTATTGAACTGGTGGTCAATGGGATTCAAGCAAAGCACACAGGCTTTGTTTCTTGGTAGTTAGTACGGTGCTTCTCTTAAAATGGAATCAGAGCATTTACTTGATTTGCCCAGCCATTGAGGACATTTCAGTTCATGAGTCTTTTCAATATATTAAAAACTGCAATTTTCAACCCTAACCCATAATTGTAATATTATTTTCTAGAAATTACAAAGTGCCTATTATATACTAATAAGTGCATGTCAAATCTTTTTAAAAAATGTACATCTTTTAATTCTAATAAAAACCCAGCAAGGTACATAGTTTTATCCTATGTGATAGATAAGGAAGCTGCGTTTCAAGATTGTATCACCTGCTCACCAAAACCAGATCTGTTGTCAAATCATGTATTCTTTTTAAACTAAATCCACCAGCAGTGTGAATTTTTTCTTTTCTTAAATTTCATGTTATACTTACACTACTTAAGAGATGATATCAATAAGTAGCTTTAAGTGGAGTCAGAAGCCATTATTTCTCCATTATGTACTTCAACAAATTTTATAAAGTACTTTCATGATTGCAATTGATTAAATTCAGAATCTATGCTCCTGGTGGTCTTTAATGTCTAGAATTTCATCTCTTCTCCCATCAGGTAAAGGAATGAATGTAATACAAGTCCTATTCCTGGATATGAATGATGTGTACGGTCAACAGTTGACATTTTGAAAGAGAATTCACAGGTTAATTCACAACCCAACCCCCCTCCAAATAACTATTGGGTTAATCTGTATTTGAGATCTTCCAGAATGACTCTCTGGTACTAAGGTATTAAAGCATCAGAGAGTGGTCCTCAGAAGGGATATTTGCCATTTCATCACTCAAAGCTAGATTTTTTCTGTAAAGTTAAACATACAGGCTAGATGTAAAGAATACATAACAATCCTCAACAAAATCTTAGCATCGGATCCAGCAGTACATCAGAAAGATCATACACCATGACCAAGTAGGATTTATCCCAGGCATGCAAGGATGGTACAATATCTGCAAATCAATAAACATGATACATCACATAAACAAATTGAGAGAAAAAAACCACATACTCATATCAATTGATGCAGAAAAAGCATTTGACAAAATCCAGCACCCTTTCTTGATAAAAACTCTCAGCAAGGTAGGAACAGAAAGATCATACCTCAACATAATAAAAGCCATATATGACAAAGCCACAGCCAACATCATACTCAATGGGCAAAAACTAAAACCATTTCCCTTAATCCTACCAGACCTGAGGCCCTGAATCTAACTGTCCCCTATACCTGGGCTCCTGAGCATTAAAGAGAAAAAACCAACATGATATAGAAAAATGTTAGTTACATGCAAACAAGTGGTTAGAATAAGATGGAACTTGGAGACATTGTAGAAAATAGGTCTACCTTTCATCTA
>NW_005353947.1:142889-143352 GCF_000412655.1 Myotis brandtii | reverse complement strand
TGTTTCTCACTCTCTATCCCTCTCCCTTCCTCTCTGTAAAAAATCAATCCTATCTAATAATAGACAAACATGGTAATTGATTGTACATTTGCTACGCCTCCCATTGGCTAATCAGGGTGATATGCAAATTAACCGCCAACAAAGATGGCGGCTAATTTGCATATTGCAGGCAGGGTGGGACAGCCCAGCCGCCAGCGTGAGCCACCATGATCAGGGGGAGATGGGGGTCCCCTGCCCAGGCCTGCCACCTCTGGCGGAGGCATCAGGCTTGGGCAAGGGGCCGATCCAGTGATCAGAGGGTGATGGAGGTCCAGAGATGGGGGTCCCCTGCCCAGGCCTGCCACCTCTGGCGGAGGCATCAGGCTTGGGCAAGGGGCCGATCCAGTGATCAGAGGGTGATGGAGGTCCACGCCTCTGGCCGAGGCATCAGGCCTGGGCGGGGGGCAGAGCCGGATCGGAGGGG
>NW_005353947.1:108155-141637 GCF_000412655.1 Myotis brandtii | reverse complement strand
GACTTGTATGCAGGCATATAAGCATAACCAATGGACACAGACACTGGGGGTAGGGGAGGGTGGGGGAAGTTCAAGGGGGGAAAAAAGGAGACATATGTAGTACTCTTTGTAATACTTTAAGCAATAAAAAAAAAAGACTTATGCAAGGAAAAGCCCAGAGGTAAAAAAAAAAAAAAGAAGAAGAAGAATACATAATAGCAAGATGGAGGAAAAGTGCCTTTCAACGAAGGTTTTTGTTTTGTTTTGTTTTGAAGAAACTTAAAACAAAATAAATTTCCAAGATTTTTAAAAAGACATGTAAGATATATTTTTAAAAATATGTTTTATTGATTTTTTTTATATACAGAGAGGGAGGGAGAGGGATAGAGAGTCAGAAACATCGATCAGCTGCCTCCTGCACTCTCCCCACTGGGTATGTGCCCATAACCAAGGTACATGCCCTTGACCAGAATCGAACCTGGGACCCTTGAGTCCACAGGCCGACGCATACACTGAGCCAAACCAGTCAGGGCATAAGATGTATTTTTAATTAAGGAACAAAGCTATGCAAAGCAAGGAATGGGGAGATGAATTTAAGCTTTAGATAGAGAAGAACCTTTAAATATTTAAAAAAATGAAATATGCCAATTTAAAATAAGTAAACATTAAAGAAAATAACATAAATTGAATAAAGAATATGGCACAATGATTTGATGGCAGAGTAAATAGATTCACAATGATTCAAGTATAAATCTAAATGTTGCTTCTTGTATATGTCAACTATGACTTTGAGCTAGCTTAAGAATCTCAGCTAACATAATTGTTCAATTGTTTATTAACACATCACCAATTCCAAAGTATTCTGGTAAGGATTAAATTGGATAATATGTGCACTGGGCTTTTGTTTACTCCATTGTAAGCAATTGATAAATGCTTTTTAGAAAAATTCCCTTTTACTCTCCTTAGTGTAAACAAATACCTGTACAAATAGGACAGCATCTAATTGACAGAACACCTGATTTAAATTTAGAAGAGTTGGTAAATGGCCTTGGGAAAGTCAGTTCACATCTTTGGTCTTCAGATTACTTGTCTGTAAAAATGAGTATTGATTCATTTGACCCTTGTTCAAAGTCACAGCTATCAAGTGTTAGATCCACACATAGGTGTGACTCACAAGCTGGGCTCTTTTTTGCTCTAAAATTGCCATCTTATGGTATCCTTTGGGTTTGTAACATAAAAGAAAGTGTACTCTCTAAATGCCAACCCTATTGCCAACTCATTCCTGATCATCAAAAACAAACAAACAAACAAAAGATGATGCAATATGCCAATTAAGACTAGGTGGATGTTGCACTCACCTCGTCCCAAAACCAAATTGGAATTACAACAAAAATATAGAGCAAGCAACCTGAAAAACCAACTGAAGACTAGCTGAAGAGAAGGCGTATAAGCAAGACTTACAGAAGAAGGAACATCAAAACTGGTAGAAGGGCAGAGATGTGAAAAGGACTGGCCCTGCTCCAACAGGTAGTGGCTGAGATTCCAGAGGAATGTCTCAACTGTGATGAGTTCCCCCTGATAAGCATGGGATCTAAAACCAGAGCATCAGAGGAAAAAAGAGGGGCCCACATAACATATGGCTGTGAAAATCAGTGGAGATTCTGTCTACCAGGGAGAGATAGGAGTTGGCTAGAGACACAGGAGCCCTTTTAAAGGCCTAAGGCAGTGGTCGGCAAACCGCGGCTCGCGAGTCACATGCGGCTCTTTGGCCCCTTGAGTGTGGCTCTTCCACAAAATACCACGTGCAGGCATGCACGTACAGTGTGATTGAAACTTTGTGGCCCATGCACAGAAGTCGGTTTTCAGCCTGGGCGAGTCTATTTTGAAGAAGTGGCCTTAGAAGAAGTGGGGGGTGTCGGTGACAGGAGATGCAGCACAGGGGGGCCGGGGGATATGAAGCGCGGGGGAGGTACGTTGTTTTCAGGTACGTTTGCTGAGTTCGACCCCTTCCAACTATCCCATCCACACTTGTCTATCTGAAACAAGTATACAAGACGAGTGTGGATGGGAGAGTTGGAAGGGGTCGACCTCAGTGAACGTACCTCAATCAGATTGAGGACGTTTTTAGCAAAGGCCAGCTTAGGAGTACCCTAATTAAGTTAATAACAATGTACCTACCTATATAGTTTAAGTTTAAAAAATTTGGCTCTCAAAAGAAATTTCAATCATTGTACTGTTGATATTTGGCTCTGTTGACTAATGAGTTTGCCAACCACTGGCCTAAGGCACAAAATCTCTTTTGGAGTAACTCACCCTGGGCTCCAACAGAGAAAGGGTGGAGTGGACTAGAGGAGAGACTGGGGTTTGTGGTTCTGGGAAGAGAGCTGAAGGGACAGCTACTAGGATCTCTGTGCAAACTTCAGACACCATCTTTCTTGGGTGGAGCACTACCCTCCAAATGGCATCAGTCTAGTGGGAAGTAAAGCCCTACCTACTAAATTCCCTCTTGCCCTACCCAGGAAGCTTGCTCCCTGCTGAGAAGTCAGCTATCTTGGTCAGGGTATATAATTCTGGAAAGGCTCAGGGGTTGTCAAGGACTGAGTTGTATGGCTTTGAATTCTCCCGACTTTCCCATGAAGTTGACTGGAACCCCCCCACTTCAGGAGATCGGCAATCCCACTCTCCAGGCTCCTGGTGGCCCCACCCTTCTGAACCCTGGTGGCTCTGTCCTGCTGAGGTCTGGACAGAATCCAAGACAGTCTAAGTTGTATGGCTCTGGGCAGTGACCACTCCCCCTACCTTCCCTCAAACCTTACTGGCATATCCCCCTCATGGGAGATCCACTAGCCCAGTGGTCGGCAAACTGCAGCTTGTGAGCCACATGTGGCTCTTTGGCCCCTTGAGTGTGGCTCTTCCACAAAATACCACATGCGGGCGCGCATGTACAGTGCGATTGAAACTTCATGGTCCATGCGCAGAAGTGGTATTTTGTGGAAGAGCCACACTCAAGGGGCCAAAGAGAAGCATGTGGCTCATGAGCCGCAGTTTGCCGACCACTGCACTAGCCTCATCATCCTGACTCCCAGACGCCCACCCTGCTGAGATCAGGTTCTTATCAGAATCTGAAAGAAACTGAGTTATGTGGCTCTAGGACAAGGCCCATTTTCCTCTTGCATGCCTGACTGGTGCAGAACCCTCTCTTCACAGAGCCAAATCTTGGTCAGTGTGGGACTGGTAAACTCTGCTGGCCTCACGCTGATGACTACTGGAGAACATGCCCAACCACAAAGGTCTACAGGCACCTGGCAGGTGGCAGCTAGCCTTGGTGTACCTTGGGTCATTTGCTGAGTACCCTCAGACCCAGCACTGGCACTGAGTTTGAACCTGTATCAATCTGGTGAACACCCTTCACCCTTTCCTATTGATTCACTAACAACCTACCTCATATAAATTGACCCCATGCACGAATGGGCCAATAACAATCAAGACTCAATTACAACAGGAGGGCCCACATAACCCACACAGGAACATTCCTCGAGCATCCAGCTCAGGTGATAAAGGAGACTGTGCCACTGGGTCCCACAGGACACCTACTACACAAGGCTACCCTACAAAAATGGGAGGCATAGCAGATCAACCTAATATACAGAAACAAATTCAAAGAGGCAGCCAAAATGGGGAGACAAAGAGACATGACCCAAATGAAAGAACAGGAGAAATCTCAAGAAAAAGAGCTAAACGAAATGGAGGCAAGCAATTTATCAGATAAAGCATTAAAAAAATGGTTATAAGGATGGTTAAGGAACTTTGTAAGAATTACAACAACATGAAAAAGCACATAGAAACCATTTAAAAGAACCAATAAGAAATGAAGAATACTTCATCTAAAATGAAGAATACTCTAGAAGGAATAAACAGTAGGTTGGCTGAAGCAGAGAATGAAATCAGCAAATTGGAAGACAAGGTAGCAGAAAATACACATTCAGAGAAATACAAGTACCATATGATTTCACTTATATGTGGAGTGTAATGAACAAAATAAACTAACAACATAGGAACAGACTCATAGATACTGAGAACAGACTGACAGCTGTCAGAGGAGAGGGAGGATGGGTGTTGGGTGAAAAAGGTGAAGGAATTAAGGAAAATAAACCCTCATAGGCACAGAGAACAGTATGAAGGTGTGTGTGTTGGAGGGGGGGAGTGGGAGGTAGTAAAGGGTAAAGGGAAGATAAATGGAATGGGAGGAGACTTGGGATAGTGAACACACAATACAATATACAGATGATGTATTATAGAATTGTACAGCTGAAACCTATATAATTTTATTAACCAATGTGACCCTAATAAATTCAATTAAAAATTGAAAAAAAGAAATATTATAGCATATACTATAGCAGGAGTTTAACAGAATTTTCTCAAATATTATTCTTTATTATTAGTTCATAAGGGCCATGGATTTCCATAAATATTTTCCTATGAGCATACATGCATGCATACATACATACATTGTTTATTTTCTCTGATGAATTGGTTATTGGCACAAAAATTTAAAGGTCAATATTTACAAGGTGACAAGTAAACCTTGGCATTTTGCAACCCAACTGCTGTGTGACCATAAGCAAGTCACTTTACCACTTGGGTCCAATGGTGAACAGAGAGAGAGAGAATGAACAGAAGTGAGTCTCAGGCAGAAATTTTATCGTCTTTGATTACAATCTCAGAAGTTACACACTATCACTTCTGACAAGTTTCTCTGAAGCATACTACACCTAAAAGTAAATATCACCCTTCTTATCCTTCACATAATTGTGCCTATGTACCACCATGAGAAAACATGTTTAAACAATATTCAATTGACTCTACCTGACTTGTTATAAACAAACACATCTTGCACACCTATATACGTGGTGTCTTTGCAGTGTCAATTAGATAATGGCAAATTTTCAATACCTTTTGGCACATTATTTAAAAGGCTATGCTTCATTTTCCTTCACTGAAGATACTGCTCAAAAGAAGTGTTTATGCAGACCTCTCAGATAAAATAAAAGAGAACATGTTCATTTGTAACTGTCAAATTAATTGCAAATTATTTTTTCATTCAACTGAGAACAAAATAATTTCATGACAGTAAAATTTTGCTACACAGCAAAGTCATGGTGAAAAAAGACAAGGGTGAATTAACTGAACCAGGTGCCACATTCTGACAAATTTAGCAAGGAAATGGACAGGCTAGTTGGCTTAATATTTTTTGTTAAGATGGAATACATTAAAAATAAGTCATCTACAAATAAATCAATGTCTGTTAAAAATATCAGAAATGATTAATGATACTTTAGAAGAACCAGTCTTTTTCTATCAATTTGTCTTCCCTTTTGTATATGGCAAGAGCAAGGCTTTTAAATAAGTAAGAAGCAATATATAAAGTATTCCTCATTTAGACTTGAGTTCACATTCTCTTGTTACACCATATGAGACAATGAATATGTTGACTTGTTTTGGTGGCCTAAGCAGATGTTTTCAAGTTTTCAGTAAATATAAATGCATTAGCCATTTTGACTGATACTCCAGTATAACAATCCTAATATCAAAATGAATATTTTCACCAATCATTCAATTGTTGGCAATTATATCACTCCAGATATATTAGGGTATACTTCAGCAAAATAAACAATACTCCAAATCTCACTGGTTTAAGATAAGAAATATTCATTTTAAATGCATATGACATGTTCAGTGTGGACAGGATGGGCTCTATGTATATTTTAGTTACTCAGAGATTTAGGCAAATGGAGCATCCACTATCCCAAAATTTGCTGGTTATTGTCCCAGATGGAAAAAGCAGTGTTGGAGGGTCTTGCATTTCTAAAGAAGGATCAGATACATTGGCCAGTTCAAGTCAGTCCCATCCAACCTAAAGAAAGCCAGAAAATGGCTTTGTATACTCAGAATGGGGAAGAATCAGAAATATTTGGTGAACAGCATTCAAGGGGAACAGAACTTAATGATTAAGATCAAATAAATTAGATCAAAGAGCCAGGGAAAGGTGAGCAGAGATGAATGAAACAGAGTAGAAGAGAAGTCCTAGGTAAATTCATCAGATGGAAGCTACTTCCTCATCCAAAACTCTGTGCAGTATTGGTAGGGTATGTACTCTTTCTAAGATAAGTAGAGTAGATACATTTAGAGCGCCAGAAATGAAACAACATAAGCACTTAAAGAACAGCTAACCACGTAAGTGAATCACTCTTCTATAGGCCCATACAGTTCCCCCCATTTGTAAAACAAATATCAGAATGATGCTATAGTTAAGAAAAGATAAGTCATCATATTTTTCTTATGGAAATAATTTTTCATATTTTATATTTATTTTAGAGAGAGGAAGAGAGAGTGAGAGCAAGAGAAAGATTGATATGAGAGAGAAACATCAATTGGTTGCCTTGTACATGTGTCCAACTAGGGAGCAAATTGTAACCTGGGTATGCTCCCTGACTGGGAATTGACTGCCACCTTTTGGGTATGGGACAATGTTCCAACCAGCTGAGCCACACTGGCCAGAGCTTGATGTTTCATATTTTTATGTTAAGTTAGTTTGGAACCCAGTATGAGATAATGTTTTGTTTTACTTTTGATTTTGGACATAAGTACAGAGAGTTGAGGTATTCGCCTTATCATATTGAACACAGCAAGGTCCCTCTTCTCTTTTATTTTCCCATTTCATTTGCATTTTTGTTTCTCATTCCCTTCCCTCCATAGGGAACCATTCCAATCGGTTTGATACACACCCATTTTGTTTGTATAATTTTGCAAAGTGTGTATTATTTTGTGTGCATGCACTTTGAATTTATAAAAATGGTATTTTACTATACTTCACTTTGTTCATTAAAGATCATGTTATGTAAAGGGTTCATAAAGTGCAAAATGGGAGATATATGGGGAAAACTTTGCTGTTCACATTAAATAAAACTTAAAATCACCAAAAGCAAAAAAAAAAAAAATTCTGAAAACTTCCAAGGAGATTAAATACAAAAACAATTTATAATTTTTAAGTAAGAAGAAAATACATTTAGAAGGGCCATGGCTGCGAGAGAGAACATCGATTGGTGGTCTTCTCTATGTGCCCCAACTGAGGATTGAACCCACATACCTAAGTTCAGTTCACTGAGAACTGAACCTGCAACCTCTCAGTATACTGGATGATGCTCCAACCACCTGAGCTACCCAGCCAGGGCTTTAGTACAATATTAATAAGGTAAAGAGAAGGGGGAAGGATTAAAGGTGTATGAGAATATATTCATATATTTTTAAGGAGGATCACATACATATATTTATAAGTCTAAGAAATCAATAGAGAAAAGTTAATATGAGTGTGGGTCACATAGCACGTGGGCCATCTGAACAAAAATAAAACGTAAACATTTTATTATTTATTTATTATTATGAGATGGTATAAATTTATTCTGAATCAGATTAGATTGTGTTCAAATGGCTCAATTCTTTACAAGTCATAATTCTTTAAAATATGTTAAAACAGTTAAACAGTCATAAAGCTTTTTCCATAATTACACTTGATACACATCATTTTAACTATACAAAAGGCGATGCTGGCATAGTTACTGGGACCTGAAGTATGGTGAGGGGATTGGCCTCAGTTAATTTGGCGAATGAGGAACCCACACCTTCAAGGACCTTCTTTTTTATTGTGCCACTGCTCTCACTCCTTCAGTGTCTCTTGATGTTGAATGAAACAAAACCTACCACTTAAGTTTATATTACAATTATCTGACTTGTCCCTAGCATTCATGTTCTAGAGCAGGGGTCCTCAAACTTTTTAAACAGGGGGCCAGTTCACTGTCCCTCAGACCGTTGGAGGGCCGAACTATAGTTTAAAAAAAAACTATGAACAAATTCCTATGCACACTGCACATATCTTATTTTGAAGTAAAAAAACAAAACAGGAACAAATACAATATTTGTATTTGCATGTGGCCAGCGGGCCGTAGTTTGAGGACCCCTGTTCTAGAGTTACAAAACACAAACACTGTGAGCCTACTTGACAGTTAAACACTTCTCCCTCTCCAGTGTGGACTCTGATGTTTGGAAAGATTTGACTTACTGCAGAAGGTTTTCCCACAATTATTACACCAACTAGGGGCCCAGTGCATGAATTTGTGCACCTTAAAAGGAACTGTGGGCCTCAAGATTGCAGTGGGCACAGGGTTGGGTCTTGGCCCATCCTCTGCCCCCCTGCCCAGCCCCTCCCTCCACAGCCCCTGGTTCCCTGTCTGCCAGCAGCCCTGCTCCCGCTGCCACCACCCCCATGCGCTGATGGTGCCAGCCCTGCTCACACCCAATGATGGCACAGAGCGATTGGGGCTGGCGCCAGCAGTGGGTGCAAGCAGCAGCTGCTGCCATGATCACCCCTCAGGTGGAGAAGGCCTCAGGGGAAATCGGGGCCAGCAGCCGCTGCTTGCACCCACTGACAGCACTGAGTGGTCAGGACCTGCGCCAGGTGCTGGCAGTGGATGCGAGCAGGGCCGGCACCGGCATCGGCAGTTGGTGCGAGCGCCAGGCAGGACCATGGCGCACGGGAGCAAAGAATTTTCAGTAACCATCAGAGGCTTGCCCAGATGTCAGCGACTGGTGCCCCACCTTGGTCTGGCACCCTTGCTCACCTTCTCCATTATCCTGCCATGGTCGATGCCCGCCATGTTCTGTGCTCTGCCACCTGCTGCTGATGCCCGCCATGGTCCACGCCTGTCCCCTGGTGGTCAGCGCACATCATAGCAACCAGTTGGTCAGTTGTTCCACAATTAGGTCTATTTGCATATTAGCCTTTTATTATATAGGATGGAGTGGGGGTGCTAAACCTGGGATTCATGAATGAGCCTCAAAGGGATCCATGAATTTCCTAAAACTGGCCGGTGGCTCCTAACCGCTCGCCTGCCTGCCTGCCTGCCTGATCGCCCCTAACCACCTCTGTCTTCCTGCCTGATTGCCCCTAACTGCTCCCCTGCTGGCCTGATTGCCCCTAACTGCCTCTGCCTCGCCCCACACCCAGGACCTAGGATTCCCTCCTCTGGCCGGTCGCAGGTACCCAGGACCCAGGTTTCCTCCCTCTGGCTGGCCGCAGGCACCCAGGACCACAGGGAAGGTGGCTTGTCCCTCTCCTGGGCTGCAGCTACAGGTGCTGGTGCCTGGGACTGCAGTGTAGGCAGCCTGTCCCTCTCCCAGGCCACAGCCTGGCTGGTCCCCATTCCTCTCTCCCCAGTGTTGAGTGTCTGAACTGTTACAGCGTGAAGGCATGAGGGCGTGATGACCATTTGCATATTAGCTCTTTATTATATAGGACCATACAGAACAAAGGGTGAAATATTTAATTGTAGCAGTGTTTGACTATATTCTGCACAGTGAGAAAACCTGAAGTCATTTTCAAGTTCCACCATTTCTTACTTCTTTTCAGTTGGGTCAAGTTTCTAAACTTTCTAAATCTCCATTTTCCAGCTAATGAAAAGAAAATAGGATTCCACCGAGTCTCCTATCTACCTACTCCAGGACTTCTGTAAGGATCAAATGAGATGAGGCATGGGAAAATGCTTCACAGACATTTGGTTACAGTGTGAAATGTTTGCAACTGGCTATAAAGCAAGCAGTGTTCCTGGGCTGAAGAAACTCCAGAGGCTAGTCGCTAGAGAGAGGAAGCCAGGTGTTGCTATGTGACGTCATTACCTGGTGCCCACAGCCATCGTTACAGGGCTGGGCTGTGGGCGGGCCGCATTTTGTTCCATGGGGTCTCGGCAGTGTTGGCTGTGATTTGTTGGGCTGTTGCTCTGGGGTGGTGGCGGGGCCTATGTCCCACTTGGGGGAAGCCGAGTGTTGCTTTGTGGGCGCCAGGTCCGCAGTGCCATTTCTCTGTAAATGGCCAGTGCACGTCACACTTAGCATATTAGCCTTTTATATATATAGAGAGAGATAGGGCTTTTCCCCCAGTATGGATTCCATGTTTATTAAAATTGGAGCTGTAGTTGAAGGCTTTTACACACGCTTTAAATTTATACGGCTTTTCTCCAGTGTGGACTCTCTGATGAGAACTAAGACCTGTGTGCTGACTAAAGCTCTTCCCACATTTATTACACTGATAAGGTTTCTTTCCAGTGTGTATTCGATAATGTCGAATGAGGCTGCCTTTACCACTGAAAGCTTTCCAACAATCTTCACACTGATATGGTGCCTCTTCAGGATGCATTCACTGATGTTTAAGGAGATCTGAGCTCTGATCAAAGTCTTTTCCACACTTATAGTCATAGGGCCGTTCCACCAAGTGTGTTGTGTAATGAAGAGTAAGGTTTGAGCTGAAGGCTTTCCCACATTTGGTGCACACATAGGATTTCTCCCCAATGTGTGTTCTCCAGTGTTTAGTAAGATTTGAGCTGTTGCTAAAGGCTTTTCCACACTCAGCACATGTGTAACATCTCTCTCCTGGGGCGGGTTTAGTAGGCATTAATTCTCTACCTTTCTTGGAACCTTTGTCTAGAAAAGGGGTTTTTGTTTCTCTTTTCCAAGGTTTACCCACTGCCTTTCTAACCTGGCCTCAAATTTATTGGCAATCACCATGGGAGTAATGTCCTTTTTGAATTCTTCTGCATGAGATTCTTCAGAATTTTTCTGCATATCGGTTGATTCTTTATTCTGGGTGTTCGATTTACAATCTTGATTCTGTCTTAGCTCTGGAGTGAAATCCTGTTCTTCACCAATCTCTTGGATGTACAGGGGTCCCCAAGATTCATATTTGGGACTTGTCACCAGAGGCTAGGTGCTGCTCAGGAATTGCTTTGCTGTTCCTGAAGAGGACATCTTCTCCCATGCCTGTTTCTGTTCATTTGGAGGAGGTGAAACCTGCTGTTCTGGTTCATCCAGTTCTCGCTTCAGGTCTTCCAGGAGAGTGACAGCCTCTTCAGCACTCTCTGGACAGTGCTCCTGTCCCAGGCCTGCAGCTCCCGGGGCAGGATGGTCAGGAAGTGCTCCACCACCATCAGCCCAGGATCTACTCCTTGGTGTAGATCTTGGGCCTCAGCCACTCACAGCAGAGCACATGGAGCTGGCTCAGGGCCTCCCAGGGGCCAGGTATGTCATGATACTCAAAGTTCCTGAAGTGCTGGCTGAACATGTCCAGGCTAGGAAAGCACTTCTCTTTCTCCTTCTCCTCACCTTTCACAATCCCAGGCCCCACCTGCTCCTGTAGAGGCTTAGGGCCCAGACCTGTGGCCACACGCAGTACCTTGGTCATCATATGGACTCCAGAAACAGCCTCACTAAAGATGGGGCTCTTTGTAGAAGGAATATTGGTTCCTTTGGGTTTCTGGTTCTTCAGGGCTACAGGCTCAACCATAAGTCAGAGTATCAGTTCAAAACATATACATTTTAAATCAGCAGAATAAAAAGTGAAAAGTGATTCATGCAGTGGAATTTATGAAGGGAGAAAAAAAGAAAGTATAATAGATGAAAATATATAATAAGATGGCAACTATGAGCCTTAATAAAACTAAATAAATATAAATTGGTTAATCATAGCAACTAAAATACAGTTCTCTGAATTTTTTTTAAAAGGTATTCTGAAAAAAAAATTGTTAAAATTAAGACACCAAGATTTTTAAAAATGGGTATGTAATACTGCTAGACAATTATGAATCAAAATAAAACTAAGATAGAAATCTTAAAATATAAATTAAGCTAAAACATCATAAAGAATAAATAAAGATATGATACATTGATCAAAGGAAAAATTGGGCACGAAGATTATCAATAACATGTACGGACCTAACAATACATTGACAGAGCAATTGACAGAAATGTAGGAAGATTTCTAATATCCTTCTCAGAGAGAACAAGCTAGTGGTGTGCAGGAGGCAGCTGATCAATGTTTCCCTCTCACATCGAGGTTTCTCTCTCTCTCTCCCCCTCCTTTCTTTTCTCTCCAAAAATAAATTTTAAAATTAAAAAAAAAAGCTGTGGTACATTTTCACAATGAAATACAACTTGGCCATAAAAAAGAAGGAAATATTATATTTTACAACAACATGGATGGACCTAGAGAGTATTATGCTAAGTAAAATAAGCCAGTCAGAGAAAGACAAATACCATATGATTTCACATATATGTGGAATCTATGAACAAAATAATTTAACAAACAAAATAGAAACAGAAGCATAGGTATATAGAACAATAGAATAGACTGACAGCTGTCAGAGGGGAGGAGGGTTGGGAGCCTGGGTAAAAAAATGGTGAAGGGATTAAGTAAAAAATTATATATCACCACAACAATGTGATAGCCAGAAAAAAAAAAAAGTGGTCAGGGAGGTAGAAGTCAGCAAAGGGGGGATAAATTGGGACCGAGGGAGACTTTACTTTTGGCAATAGTGCACAATACACTGTGCAGATGATGTTTTGTTGAGTTGTACCCTTGAAAGCTGTATGGTTTTATTAACCAATGTCACCCTAATAAATTCAATAAAGAAACACAATAAAATTGCAAAAACAGTTATGAAAAATACAATTGCATTTGTTACAAAAGGCAACATCCACAGCAACTTTTCAGCAGCATTAATAGCAATGCAGGCTCCTGATTTCCTGCTACACAGCAGTGGCATGGCAGTGACAACTTTCATCAGGTTAGTAGTGAGTATGAGTTGTAGGCTCCAGTCCAAAGGCAATAGCATCTTTCTGAAAAGTGGTAAACCCTCTTATTTTTTTTGCTTTTCCAGTCCTTCCAATACTTTTGTAACTAATCTCTTGCTTACAATCTCTGTTTGATATGTCTAGAGTGGTTTTCTGAATATACACACGGACTAATACATATCACTTATGACTATACACCATAGGCTAAACTCAGCCCCCAACCTATCTGAAGGAAAGCCTAAGAAATACAGCCTTTTCCCTGTGTTCCCACGAGGTGGAAATGGTGGGTTGAGCTCAGCATTTACTCTGTCACAGTCTGCCCGTCAGGTCAGGAAACTTCAATTTTTCTTCCTACACACTCATTCTTTTTCCAAGGGAGACAATCTGCAATCTAATCTGTCATTGTATCTGGCCCAACATCTAGGATGTGGCTCCTCTTGTTCCAGGGACCTATGCACTAAACAGACAAATCTGCTATGCCCACCTCATACACCCAATATACAATGGTGAAGCAGGAGCAGGATAACTATGATAAACATCCCCATTAAAAAAGGGGAATGTGGGAGACACAGAGAAGTTAACAGCTGTCAATAGAACTTCTGAATGACTGCTGAAAAATATGCTAAAAGTCTGCCTCCGAATTTAGGGACTAAGGTGATGTTTCTTACACCCTGATTGTATTCTCTGGAAGAATTTCCTTGTCCACTGTTCCCAGTGGTATCTGAATTTACCTTCTGGCAGTTTCTTGTTCACACTCCCATTTTTTTTGCCTGGCCACACCTGAAGTACGTGTTGGGAAAATATGCTGAAACTAAGAACTGTATAACCTTCTCAGAAATTTGTCAATTTTGCAAGGCTGGAGGTTGAAAAGTCCTTTTAAGTTTGAAACTATCAAAAAAAAATTATCAAGAATTGTGCTTTCTTGGGCAATAAAACTGTCTCACAGACTTAGTAGAGTTCTGAACTGTTTGCTTCTAGCCAGTTCTGTGTAGCCATAACCACACCAAATATTTCATTTCTAGACATATTTCATGGATATGCTTTATTTAGCTGCTTTTCATCCTCATGCCCACCACCTTCACCTTAGCAAATTAAATGCAGGTCACCATGTTAAATTTTAATTTCAAATAAACAATTATTTCTTTTTGTATAAGTATGTATCCTGCAACATGTAGCCCATGCCCATACTTATACTAAAAATATTTGATATTTATCTGAAATGCAAACTTAACTGAGTATTTTGTATTTTATCTGGCAATACTACATAGTGGAACTCATGACCTAAAGATGGACATGCCAGTGAAGAGAGTAAGCAGAAAATATGGCACAGAGAGTTTTATTGTCAGGCTTGAAAATGCTGTATATTGCTTATGCTTACAAATCATTGTCCTGAAGTCAATCACATGTACCCTAGCCAACTTCACACAGAGTTCATGAAATGCATTTTTCTGTGTTCCAAAAGTAGAAATAGTATTGTGAACACGTAACATTTCTTTTTTTTTTAATCCTCACCTAAGGATATTTTTCTACTAATTTTTAGAGAGAGAGAGAATGGGAGGGAGGGAGGAGGGGGAGAGAGAGAAAGAGAGAGAGAGGGAGAGAGGGAGAGAGAAACAATGTAAGAGAAATACATTGGTTACCTCTCCCACAGGATAGAACCTGCAACCAAGGTACGTACCCTTGACCAGGAATTGAACTCACAGCCCTTAGGTCTGAGGGCCAATGCTCTAGCCACCAACCTAACCAGCCAGAGCCATAACATTTCTTATACAAATACTAGAGGCCCGATGCATGAATTCATGCATGGGTGGGGTTCCTCAGAGTAGCCTGTGGAGATCAGGCCCCAGATTGTGCCCCCAGCCTTGAAGCCCCACCTGGCACCTCACCTTGGACTGGCGCTACCCGCTCACTTGCTCCATCATCCTGCAGAGGTCCTGCTTTTGTCAGGGCCCATCGGGGCTGGCAGCGCCTCCACTGCAGCCCACTGCCAGCACCATGTCACCAACGCCTGCCATGTTCTGCGCCGCCCCCTGATGGTCAGCACATGTCATAGCAAGTGGTCAAGCTCCCAGTCTCCAGGCTGAATGACTGAACGACTGCCTGAGGGCACAATTTGCATATTAGGCTTTTATTACATAGGATTATTGAGTCTCAGCTATTAGATATATAGATAACCCTACACTCCACAAATAATGGACATGCATTATTTTTAAACACACATAAATTATTAATAGAATATACCATACATTAAGCCATAATGACAGCCTTCACACATTTCAAAGTGTCAGTATCTCACAGGCCATATTCTCCAAACTTAGTACAACCAAGTTGGATATTTAATAACAAAATATGTCTTAAAAGGAATCCTACAATGAAAAGAGGAAGGACTCAAAGCAGAATACTTGAGTGAAAAGGCAAACCATAAATTGGAAAAAAGATAATTTGCAAAGTACATAAATAAGAAAGAGCTTGTATAAACACTTCTATAAATCAATAAGAAAAAAAAACACAACTAATAGAAAAATGGGCAAAAGACACTCATTTAAAAAAAAATGGCCAATCAGCATTTTTAAATGTCTTCAACCTTACTGGTGATCAGGAAAATGAAAAATAAATCCACAATAAGACACCGCTTCATGCACATATGAAAGCTTATTATTTGAAAGACTTAATGTGCCAAATGTTTGTAAGAAAAATTGGAATTTATACATTCCTACTCCACATGTAAATTGTTAATTCTTTAGAAAATGACTTTGGTAGTATCTATTAAAGCTGAACATAAATATACCCTATGAAATAGCAATTCTACCACTAGGTATAGATCCAATAGACTTGCATACCTATGTTCACCAAGATTATTCATAGCAGTGATATTAATAATAACCAAAATCTGGAAGCAACACAAATGTTCAATAACTATAGGATGACTGAATAAATTGTAGTATATTCATATAATGGCATATTGCGGGACAATGAGGATGAATGAACTGTCAGTACATAAAAAAGCATGGATAGTTCACACAAACAGTGCTGAAAGAAACCAGGCACAAAAGAGTACATAGCATAAGATTATGTATCTACAAAGTTTGTTTGTTTTTGTTTTGTTTTGTTTTGTTTTTTTTTTAAATATATTTTATTGATTTTTTGCAGAGAGAAATGGAGAGGGATAGAGAGTTAGAAACATCGATGAGAGAGAAACATCGATCAGCTGCCTCCTGCACACTCCCCACTGGGGATATGCCCGCAACCAAGGTACATGCCCTTGACCGGAATCGAACCTGGGACCCTTGAGTCCGCAGGCCGACGCTCTATCCACTGAGCCAAACCGGCCAGGGCTTGTTTTGTTTTTTAAGGGCAAAACTAACTATAGTGATACAAGTGAGGATAGAAGTTGCCTTTTTGGAAGACAGGACTAGAAATGGGCATAAAGGGGTCCTTCAGGTGCTGATAGTGTATTTCTTAAGCTGAATTTTGTTTGCATTGGTGCAAAGCAAAGAAAAAATAAAAGGAATACTAAAAGACACGAGATGAAAGACTTAGAGGGGATATAAAGAGAAAGGGAGAAAGAAGAAGAAAAAAGTGGCAATATGGGAGCAAGAAGGAAGCCAAAAACACTGGTATAGGAATAAAAAAGAAAAGGAAACAGAAAATAAACGAATTTAAAACGTAGTAACAATGAAATTATTTAATATAGATAGGAAAAATTAGATAGAAAACAAAAAGAGAAAAGGAGAGAAAAATAAAGTGAGATAAAGTAATAATAATAGTAAAAAGAGAATAGAATCAAAAGGAAAGAGAAATTAGAGATATGCAAGAAAAAAGAGAAGAAAAAAAGAGGAAAAACAGACAACAAAAACCTCTCTCTCTCTCTCTCTCTCTCACACACACACACACACACACACACACTCACACTCTCAAAAACCTTTGGGTCCGCTGTTTGTGGTGCTCACTGGATTTTGCTCTGATGTTGTTGAATCTGGTTCCTTGGTGTGTCTTTCCTGGGCTTACTGGGAGCTTCTCTGGTGCAGGCCAATGTGAGTCACTATCCCTTTCTAGCCCTGAGCAACCTGACTGAGGCCCAATAGGTTGAAGCCCCTGGTAGTCCAGCAGCCAGGACCTCAGCCCAGAGGCTAGGTCTGCTTTGAGTCTTGTCATGAGTGTCACTGTTCTGATCTGTTCTCCCTTCCCCTACGGAGCTGGGCTCTGTAGGGGTATCCTGGTCTGGGCCTGAATGGTTTGATCAGACTATGTTGGGAGGGGTGCCAGTAGCTTGTTGGACTAGGGGTAGGAGGAGCAGGGCTGGGGTTAGCTCTTCCTCTCCTTCCAATACCTCAGCCCTGACTGGCTTGCTAGAACCTCCTCTTTGCCACTTGCAGGAGCACAGATTTCCAGCCCTGGGCTGTTCCCCCTTGCCTCAGGTCACTGCAGGTTGGGTTAGATACAGCTGTTTTGCCAGTGGGAAAGAGAGTACCTCTCTTCATTCAGTTGGGCAGGGCTGTTCTATATTAGAACAGACAAACTTTAAATTATTATAGATTTCTCTATAGAATGACAATCCTATATAATAAAGAGGTAATATGTAAATTGACCCCAATGCCCTCGCATCACAAGATGGCCGCTCCCATGTCGTCACAAGATGGCCATCACAAGATGGCCACCCCCACATCATTACAAGATGGCTGTCCCCACATTGTCACAAGGTGGCTGGCAGGGAAGGGCAGTTGGGGGGACCAGACCTGCAGGGGAGGGCAGTTGGGGGCAATGAGGCTGGCAGGGGAGCAGTTAGGTGTCAATCAGGCCGACAGGGAAGCGGTTAGGGGGTGATCAGGGTGGCAGGCAGAAGCATTTAGGGGCAACCAGGCAGGCAGGCGAGCTGTTAGGAGCCAGCAGTTCCAGATTGTGAGAGGGATGTCTGACATCCCACAAGGGGTCCCAGATTGGAGAGGGTGCAGTCTCACCTGATGGATCCCCCCACCCTCCAGTGCACAAATGTCATGCACCGGACCTCTAGTAATACTATAATCTACATTCTCATCAGCAATGCCTGAGAGTTCCTATATTTACGTATTTCTGTCAATAATTAATTTTATCTTGCTTTCTAATTTTTGCCAGGCTAACAGGTATAAAATGATATATTTTTGCTGTTCTGTGTTCTGATGACTATAGAGTTTTTAAAAAATTCAAAATGGATTTTGATTAGGATTGAAATTTATAAATTGAGGTTTGATTGGTTGACCTTGTCCCATGCCACATAGTCTTTAAAAAGGTAAAAATTGTCCAGCCGGCATGGCTCAGTGGTTGAGTGTTGACCTATGAACCAGGAGGTCATGGTTTGATTCCCTGTCAGGGCATATGCCCAGGCTGTGGCCTCGATCCCCAGTGTGGGATGTGTAAGAGGCAGCCAATCAATGATTCTCTCTCATCATTGATATTTATATCTCTCTATCCCTCTCTCTTCCTCTCTGAAATCAATAAAATTATATTTAAAAAAAAGGTAAAAGTTGAGACAAGACTATTGGCTTTGGCAATTATCAGATAATTGTAATAAGCAATTTCTATAATATAATGAGGAATTAATCCAGTTTTCAAAATTGAATAGAGGAAAAAACCCTGAGGTATTAACATTCTCAAAAGTTATAAAATAAGCCCTAGCTGGTTTGGCTCAGTGGATAGAGCATCAGCCTGGAGAATGAAGGGTCCTGGGTTTGATTCCAGTCAAGGGCACATGCCTGGGTTGTGGGCTTGATCCCCAGTAGGGGGCGTGCAGGAGGCAGCTGATCAATGATTCTCTCTCATCATTGATGTTTCTATCTCTCTCCCTCTCCCTTCCTCTCTGAAATCAATAAATATATTTTTTAAAAAAAGTTATAAAATAAAGGTATAGTAGCCTCAGCTAAATGACACAGAGAATTTACAGTGATGAGAATCACATTGTCCAGTTAAAATAAAGGAGAATAAAAAACGTAGAAGGATCTAAATTTATCAATGGTTTGTTAATAATAAAAGGGAAAATGGGCACTTGATTCATCCTATGAAAGGTGGAAAGAAAAGGAGAGACTACTAAAGAAAGTGGGAATGCTAATTCATGGAAATACTTTGCTGTTTACATAGGTCAGTCAAAGTCACAGCTTAACAACTGAGACCATTTGAAATGAAATATAATGTACATTGCTTATCAGGATAAATAATATGAATTGGATGCACTGTATTCATTTTAGCATAGATTTAAAGCTTTATAATAAGGTATATTTATATTCTAAAATAATATTTCCAAAAATCATAGCATTATTGTGTCAAGTGGACCAATACATTATATCTAATATTCTTATCAGATTCATCACTGCAACTCTCCAAAAGGTACTCTGCTTTTTCTAATCAAGGTCATGTGGAAGGCAGGAAAATATCATTAGTGCAATTAAATCCACCCTTGACATTTATGTGTCATTTAGATCTTCCATATGATAAATTCTTATGGAGTCTTGAGAGTCTTACAGGATATTGGTAGGAAAGGGTGTAGCACTGTCCACAGCAGTAAACCTACCCAATTTTAAGTACCCCTGTGACCAGTTATATTTTTACTAAATATTTTCATTATTTTCTAAAATATATAAGAATGTGACCTTTTATAATTTTTATAACCAGTAAGTTATATTCTTTACTGTTCTAAACCTTATATTTCAGTGTAAATATCCTGAGAGTGAACATGAATGATATTCTGGAGAAAAACTGGGGTCTTCCATTGTATTTCATTTCTAAACTACATTTATTTTCACTAATGGAAGAGAATGCTGATAGGCCAGTTAAGGTTATAAAGAAGTCTATTTTCTAGTTCTAAAACACATTGATTAATGATAGGAGACTTAAAATTGCTCATGGGAACATGACTATTTTAGGTAGCAGAATCAATGTCCTAGGATTTTTCAAAAAATCATTATCAAAAGTCTATGCTCAGGAATCTCACTTATATGTGAAATCTAATGAACAAAATAAACTGATGAATAAAACAGAACCAGAGGCATGGATACATGGAACAGACAGAAGAATCTCAGAGGGAAGGGGGGTGGAGGGGGCATAGGGGTAGGGGAAGAGATTAACCAAAGAACTTATATGCGTATATGCATTGCCATGGACACAGACAATAGGGTGGTGAAGGCCTAGGGTGGGGGCGGGTATGGGTTAGAGGTTAGAAATTCGGGGAAGGGGAAAACATCTGTAATACTCTCAACAATAAAGATTTTTTTAAAAGTCTATGCTCAGAACCAAGAAGAGACACATGTTCACCAAACCAATCATATAGGATGTCCAACTTCTAGTTCACCTGTTTGCAGTTTCCTTATGTGAACAAATTCCAATCACAACATACCTGAAGCCTTCCTTTTCCCCCACTGTATATCATCATTTGGATGGTCTCCATTATTTCCACAAGACAATGAGTCTTGATTTGTTCTCTCACATCAAGTGGGGCACTTTTTATTTGATGCCTTTTACCCCAAGAGGAAAGAAATCTTGTACACCCTAATCTACTTCTTATTTGATGCCTTTTACCCCAAGAGGAAAGAAATCTTGTACACCCTAATCTACTTCAAGATCCAGATGCTTGGTTCAGCTTCACTTGCAGAGAGATAATTATCTTGTTTCTGAGAACAGATATATTGTTTTAATTTCTCTTATCTCTCTGATCTATGCTATATATGTGTCAAGAATAGAGGACTTCAAAGCATGAACATGTGATACCATCTTACATAGAAGTTCTACATTTAGTATATAACATTTTTTTTTACATCTGACAGTTAATAGACAATAGTTATGGCTTCCCTGTTTATGAGCTGACACACAGATACTAATCATTATATTCATGAAGGTACAAGATGCTGACATTTTGTTAATAAATATATTGGTGATAATTGTCATAAAATAATGGCTAATAGTGTGTGTTCAATGACCATTTCTTAAAAATATATTTTTATTGATTTCAGAGAGGAAGGGAGAGAGCTAGAGAGATAGAAACATCAGTGATGAGAGAGAATCATTGATTGGCTGCCTCCTGCATGCCCCACACTGGGGATCGAGCCTGCAACCTGGGCATATGCCCTGACGGGGAATCAAACCTTGATCTCCTGGTTCATAGGTCAATGCTCAACCACTGAGCCACGCCAGCCCGGCAATGACCATTTTAATAAGGTGAAAGATTATTTCATTTTTCCAATTGATCAATCAGAAAAAATGTGAAATACAGAGATGTGAATACATAATCTATGTAAAATAATTAATGTGTAACAGTTACTGTAGACAATTCAAGATGGCAGCATAGGTAAATGTGATACCTGCATCCTTTCACAATGACATAAAAATTTCAACTAAACTACAGAACAATCATCTTTCAGAATGACCTGAAATCTGGCTGAATGGAAGCCCTACAACTAGAGAATTAAATAAAAAGCCACATTGAGACTGGTAGGAGGTATGGAGGCACAGAGGGCTGGTCCAACACCCATGTGTGACATATTTTTTTTCTTTTCTTTGAATTGGGAGGGATTTCTGGGCCATGGGAGCCCCTATGAGGAGCAAGGGGTCCATGTTCCACACTACACCCCTCAGCCCAGGGTTCCAGTGCCAGAAAGAGAAGTCCTGTAACTTTGGGCTTTAAAAACCAGTGGGGCCCTAACTGGTTTAGCTCAGTGGATAGAGCGTTGGCCTGCAGACTGAAAGGTCTCAAGTTCGATTCCGGTCAAGGGCATGTACCTTGGTTGTGGGCACATCCCCAGTAGGAGGTGTGCAGTAGGCAGCTGATCGGTGTTTCTCTCTCATTGATGTTTCTAACTCTCTATCTCTCTCCCTTCCTCTCTGTAAAAAATCAATAAAATATATTTAAAAAATAAAAAATAAATAAATAAAAACCAGTGGGGATTGAGGCTGAGGAAAATGGAGGGCTGCTAAGATTCCAAGGAGGTTCTTCTTAAAGGGCCTGTGCACAGACTTACTCATACTCCCTCTGAGCTCCAGCACTGGGATAACAGCTTGAAAGGATCCAGGGACATACAGGGAAGCACTAAATTGTTTGGCATCAGGACAAGAACTAGAGGACAGCTTTCTCCCAGATAAAAGTGCTGGCAGAAGTCATTCATCGTTTCTTTGCTGAGACCTCCTGGACACAGAGCCAACATGAAGATGCCATATCTGAATCTCCATCAATCTGGGTCACACTTTTCGCCCCACCCTGGTGATTCCCTAAAACCCCACCCCTCCATACTTGCAGGTTCAGCCAAGCCATTTCCAGTGGCTTTTCCATAAAACTAGTCTATTTTGCCTCATACTTTGGACTTTCCTAAAATCTCTCAAACAAGAAGCAGCTGGCCTCAGCATGTCCCATATATCTCGACTAAACTACAGTGGCTCTAGGCCCAGCACTAGTGACACTCTGCCTTGCTTCATAGCTTGTTTCTCCTAGGCACCTCCAAGCCCAACACAAGTAGTAGCCATATATCAATTGCTCTGTAGAACATGCTGAGTGGCCTTGGGCAGGCATAGGCAGTGGTTGACTTTGCACCTCCCAGAAAGCTCCAGAGCCAGTGCACCTGGCAGTCAGTTTAAACCACACCAGATTACAACCCTACCACCTCCACAAGTGACACATCCAAGGGGCAGACTCAATAAGTACCAAAGCCCCATTGAAGCAAGTCCTGCTCCATAGGGGTGTCTCCTGCACAGAAGCTCTTCCCCTGAAGTCACAGCTGGTCCTCACAGCCAATTGCCTGGGGTTTAATCCCTCCCGGTGAGGCTAACAGCAATTAAGGCTCAACTACAACAGGAAAGTGCACACAGCCCAAACAGGGGCATACCTGGAGTGGCTAGTTCTGGTGACTGGGGAGGCTGAGCCACTGGGCCCTAGAGGACACATACTACACAAGGCCACTCTACCAACTCCAAGAGACATAGCAGCTCTACCTAATACATAGAAACAAACACAGGGAAGCAGCCAAATGCAGAGACAAAGAAATGTCACAAATGAAAGAACAAGAAATCTCCAGGAAAAAACTAAATGAAATGGAAACAAACAAACTACCAGATACAGAATTTAAAACAATGGTGATAAGAATACTAAAGGAACTTAATGAGCACTTCAAGGAACTAAATGAGAACATCAACTGCATGAAAAAGGACCAGTCAGAAATAAAGGATACACTAACTAAAATGAAGAATAATTTATAGGGAATCAACACCCAATTGCTGAGAATCAAATCAGGAATTTGGAATATAAGGAATAAAAAAACACCTAATCAGAATAGCAAAAAGAAAAAAAGAATCCAAAAATATGAAGATAGTGTAAGGAGCCTCTGGGACAACTTCAAGGGTACCAACACTGGCATTGTGGTGCCAGAAGAAATGAGGGACAGAAGCTCTTCCCCTGAAGTCACAGCTGGTCCTCACAGCCAATTGCCTGGGGTTTAATCCCTCCCGGTGAGGCTAACAGCAATTAAGGCTCAACTACAACAGGAAAGTGCACACAGCCCAAACAGGGGCATACCTGGAGTGGCTAGTTCTGGTGACTGGGGAGGCTGAGCCACTGGGCCCTAGAGGACACATACTACACAAGGCCACTCTACCAACTCCAAGAGACATAGCAGCTCTACCTAATACATAGAAACAAACACAGGGAAGCAGCCAAATGCAGAGACAAAGAAATGTCACAAATGAAAGAACAAGAAATCTCCAGGAAAAAACTAAATGAAATGGAAACAAACAAACTACCAGATACAGAATTTAAAACAATGGTGATAAGAATACTAAAGGAACTTAATGAGCACTTCAAGGAACTAAATGAGAACATCAACTGCATGAAAAAGGACCAGTCAGAAATAAAGGATACACTAACTAAAATGAAGAATAATTTATAGGGAATCAACACCCAATTGCTGAGAATCAAATCAGGAATTTGGAATATAAGGAATAAAAAAACACCTAATCAGAATAGCAAAAAGAAAAAAAGAATCCAAAAATATGAAGATAGTGTAAGGAGCCTCTGGGACAACTTCAAGGGTACCAACACTGGCATTGTGGTGCCAGAAGAAATGAGGGAGCAAGAAATTGAAAACCTATTTGAAAAAATAATGATAGGAAACTTCCCCTACCTGGTGAAAGAAATAGACTTACAAGCCCAGGAAGTGCAGAGTGTTCCAAACAAGATGAACCCAAAGAGGCCCACACCAAGACACATTATAATTAAAATTCCAGGGGTTAAAGACATAGAGAGAATATTAAAAGCAGCAAGAGAAAAACAGTTAGTTACCTACAAGGGAGGGGCCATACAACTGTCAGCTGGTTTCTCAATAGGAACTTTACAGGCCAGAAGGAGGTGGCAAGAAATATTCAAAGTGATGAGTAGCAAGGACCTACAACCAAGAATACTCTACCCAGTAAAGCTATCATTTAGAATTGAAGGTCAGATAAAGAGCTTCACAAACAAGAAAAAGCTAAAGGAGTTCATCACCACCAAATCAGTATTACATGAAATGTTGAAGGGCATTCTTTAAGAAGAGGAAAAAGGAGGATGAGGAGAAGGAGAAATATGAACAATAAAATGCCAATAAATACATATCTGTCGATAATTGTATCTAAAAATCAAAATAAATGAACAAGGAATCTAATGAACAAAATAAACAGATGAAACTTTTAAAGTAGAGATTCAGTACACATGGATGATTTTTCTTGCAAATTCCTCACTGAGATTTCCCATTACAAAAGAGATCACCTGTTTAATGTGACTGACAATCACTTTTCCCACCAATTCACCCAAGCCTGAAAATTACACTGAGAAATGAATTCCTATGTCTTATGGTTTTGCTCATTGTTAGAATGCAAGCCTCAGGAAATCTTTTCATTGTGAAGACAATGAGAAGACTTTAGGAAAGTTACTTAACATCTGAGCCTCAGTTTCCTAAACTATAAAATAGAAAGTATGCTATCTAATAAAGAAGTTCTGAAGATTAAATGAGAATGTGTGCATTATGTGTGTATTCTCTTTATACATATATATTTATACATGTATACATATATAAAAGTAAAACATCTGTGCTATAGATTGAATATGTGTCCCCTCCTCCCAAATTCACATGTTGAAACCTAATCTCCAATATGATGGTACTTGGAGGTGGGGCCTCGGGAAGGTAATCAGGTCATATACGTCGTTATTAGGTCATACGTATAAGTGTCCTTATAGAATACATCCAAGAGAGCTCCCTTGTCCCTTCTGTCATGTGAAGACAAAAGGAAAAGATAGCCATTTATGAACAAGGAAGTGGGTTGTCACCAGACACTGAATCTGCTGGTGCCTTGATCTTGGACTCCCAGCCTCCAAAACTGTAATAAATTTCTGTTGTTTATAAGCCACACAGTTTATGGTATTCTGTTACAGCAACCTGAAGGGGCTAATACACTATGTGTCAGATTACATGCATAGTGCATGCTCCATAAATGGTAATTAAAATAGTAGGATTTTTGTTCAACTGTTGATCCTTCCCAGGAATGTTCAAATATGTAAATATTCTTGGTGTTTAGCACACAAGCTTTTAACTTGTTCCCACCTTCTCTACTCTGGTATTAATCTCAAATTGTATGTGAGTTCACCAAATCTTTTTCTAAGAAGCTGTTTTGATGAGGGAGGAAAATGATGAGAATACCAGATGTCCTCAGGGTAGAGGGAGGGCCACCACTGAGTGATAGAAGAGCTACTAAAGGAAAGGCTAGGAAAGATAAAGGTTACATGTACTTGACAAATTTGCCTTGTAATGTAGCAAAAAAACAAAACTCATATATTTTTTCTTTTTTCCATTTAACTGCTAATTACATGGCTTGCTTTTATATTTTCTGTAATGGAAATTGTGATGTATCCAAGATAATTGTCATCTAAGCTATAAAGGTGGTTAATTAGCTTATGATGTACCTTAATCAGGAATTCACACTCCAAAGGAAGTTATTAAGCACCTCAAACATGGATATAAATATTTAAACACGAGAACATGTTAATCAGCATAAGGGATGTTAGAGATAATTTTTTCATTGGTGAAATATGAGATATGTAGGTGGTTAGGACATTCATTGCTATGTCCCACTGTCCTTGCATAAACAAGGTTTAAAAATCTGGGAAGCCAGCAGCCTAACAGTTTGATAGAGGCCTTAGGTCTAAAGTCCCCTTCATTCTATGTCACCTTATTTCATTTAAGACTCTTTTCTGAACTAACAAAACTGGCTGATCCAGCTATCAAGTAATAGCCAAAAGAAGTATGGGCAGCCCTAACAGGTTTGGCTCAGTGGATAGAGCGTCGGCCTGCGGACTAAAGAGTCCCAGGTTCGATTCCGGTCAAGGGCATGTACCTTGGTTGCGGGCACATCTCCAGTAGGGGGTGTGCAGGAGGCAGCTGATCGATGTTTCTCTTTCATCGATGTTTCTAACTCTATTCCTTCTCCCTTCCTCTCGGTAAAAAATCAATAAAAGATATTAAAAAAAAAAAGAAGTAAGGGCAGAGAGTGGGACTCCTGAACCACAGGAACAGAAGTAGCAATCTTTCTGCCTGCTTTTGCTGACAAGTGTATGTTTGGCAAAATCAGATCTAAGATTTGCTTTCATATCACCTGATAGAAAGATTGTGGGGAAGCAAACATAAAGCACCAACTATTTCTAATTTCATGAGGCCAGTGAAAAACACCAAAGAACCTAACAATCGCCGAGTAGCTAAATTAGGTCAGTTTGTAATACTTGCTTTTTATTAACACAAATTGTCCTAAAGCAAGGTAGATATACATATCAAAGGCAAGGTTTAGTAAACAGAATCCATTGTCAGATTGGGGGAACTGCCTACGGCTGTTCAGGTGTTTGGCCAGTAGGAGGCAATAACATGTAGATTAAAATGCCCTCAGCTGTCTGGCAGCAAGCAATCATCTATGCAAATCTTTAGGTGTGGGGAAATGTCCTTAGCCATTTCCAGCAGGCAATCCTCAAGGTTTCATCAACCTTTTGATGAAACTTCTTGCATTTATGACATGCTGGAATTAGCTTCCGGCAACCATATGTTAACAAAAATAAAATTAGAAGTCTAGGAAATCTCCCTAGGAAGAAAGACTTGGAACATCCTTTATAAAGCCCAGAGTCCTCTTTAAGGTTGGAGAAACCCTCTCCCACTCCCCATGGAATAGAGAATTACAGCCTGGTGAAGGAGCTACCTCACAGCTAATACAACAGACTTAGTGGGAAATGAGATAACTTATTTTTGAAGTCAAAGATTATGTTGGCCATAAACAGATGGTTTATCAACATGCATCAAACCCCACTGGAACTAGAATAGGGTCAGGATACCCTATCAATTGCTTTTAGTGAAGCAAATGGAAATCATAGCACTTATCACCAAGAGGACTTCACTAATTACAGAGTTTAGAGACCAGGAAAGGGCAGTAGATGCCCTGCAATTAGTAGGCAAATGCTTATGTAAGAGTGGATTCACTTTAGTCATCCAACTACAAAAATTGGCAATAAATTAGCTAGAAGAGAGCAGGGATAATTTTTGAGAAAAGGGTGGGTCTTAAAAGGCACTTGTTAAGATGGACTTTATTAAAAAAAAACAAAAAACAGAAAGATAAAACTTACAGTCAGATAAGGTAGTTAAGGAAGTACAAAGAAAACAACCTTAGATTCCAGAGGCAATCCCTGATGAGGTAATCATAGGAGGCAGTGAAGCTTGGAGATAAGGTCCCTCAATACCAAATAAATTAAGCTGAGCTTGTCCCTGAATATCTCAGGCTGAAAGGGTAGCAGCCCCCTAAAATTACAAAGTTGATTAGAGATCCACAAAACTACCCTGGGGGTGAGGTAGTCCGTGATCATCTTGTGAGAGTCGAAAGGTCAGTAGAGGGAAGTACTGTTAATTCACAACATCTCTAAGGCGATGATAGCTCCGGGAAAGACAGAGTTGTTTAAAGGTTTGGGTAATACAGATTGGTAACACTTAAACTAAGATTAAACTGGAAACAGGTGGCTAAGCATGGAAATTGATCGGTTAATAGCCAGAATTCAGAGTGAATAATTGGAATGGAGAGATTAGTGTACTGAATGATGTTTAAAAATATGATTGTTTTGTTCAATATTTTATGATTACAGTCAGAAAGCTAAATGGCAAACTGCCTACTTCAAAGTATATATTTAATACAGCTACTATGGAAAACAGTATGGTACTTAAAAAAAAAAAAACACCACAGAATTATCATATGACCCAGTATTCCCACTTCTAGGTATTTATCCAAAAGAATTTAAATCAGGGCTTAAAAGAGATATTTGCATATCCATGTCCAAAGAAGCATTATTCACAATAGCTAAATGGTGAAGGCAATCCAAGCATCTGCCCATTGAGGGATGAATAAACAACATATTGTCTATCCATACAGTGGAATATTATCAAACCTTAAAAAAGAAAATTTTGACACGACACATGCTACAACATGTATGAACCATGAGGAGATTACACTAAGTGAAATAAGCCATTTACAAAAAGATAAATACAGTGTTTCCACGTATGAGATACCTACAGCAGTCAAATTCATAGAAACAAAATGTCAAATGGTCATTTCCAAGGGGCTGCAGGGAGGGAAATGGGGAGTTGTTTAATGGGTACAGAGGTTCAGTTTTGCAAAATGGAAAATTTTTTGGAGATCTGTTGTACAACAATATGAATATACTTAACACTTCTGAATGGTATACTTAATGGTTAAGATGATAAGTTATAGTATGTTATGTGCACTTTACCACAATTAAATTATCAACTGAACATTGTGTACTTACTATGCAAATCAAGAAATAAAAATGTTACCAGCTGAGAGAGAGAAAAAGTATATATGTAATAATTCACAAAGATGAATTGAAAGGGAAACAAATTGAAACCTCCCTGAATATAAAATATTTGAAAGAGATAGGGGTGATTTGTAAAACCATATCTCCATTTATTCTCTAGAATAAATGTTAAGAAAGCCTTACATTAATTATTAATTGTTAAAGAAGGGGGTCTATTGACAATACTGTCCAAATCACTAATGAATTAAAGCCCCTGAAAAATATTTAGCTGTAATTGACTTGCCTATTATGTTTTTCAACATACTAACTGAAAATAAATATGAATTAATCTGCCTCATTTTTCAAGGAACACAATATAGTTCTGTCTTCCTCCAGTAGGATTATATCAACTTTAAAAAGCACGTATTTACTGGGGAGAGCAGATAAAGGAAGGTGAAAACAACAGTCTACACTAACTTAAAATAGCTGTCAGGCAGAGTATACCATTAATGACAACCCAGCAGACAAAGCATTTACTTTAGACATGTCAATCACCAGGCATCAGGAACTCTGTATCTTACTGTCTGGAAATCGACCCTTCAGAGTCATGAAATGACCAGCTGTGTATCAGTCAGGATTTAACTGCAGATAACAGAAATATCTCTAGTTATTAAAAGGAAAAATGTATTTACTGCAGAAAATGAAGTGTTTACACAATTTTAGGAGGGTCAAAGAAGCGGGCCCTAGGTTGAGCCTTCAAACACCATCACCTGTCAAGGAAAAACCAACCTGTGAAGGAAAGCATTTCCGGTTCAGTCAGGAAGATGGTAATCAAGAAGCTGCACAGGAGGCCACTGTCTAAAGTGCTGGATCCAGGAGCACACCACCTTCGCCATTATCCAGAGATCAGGAAGCTGCTGTTGCCCTCAGCTGTGCCTTAAATGTGATTGGAGGATTATGAAGGCCATTAAGAGCTCTGCCACAGTTGCTGGATCTGCATTAGCAAAATGAATGCATCATTGGCTGCAGCCTCTCTCCCACTTAACTCAATTCCTGATTAAAATCTAATCTGAAAACCCTAAAGATTCTCAGAAACAAGGGAGTCTAGGAAGTGTAGTTTTTGGCTTTCTAGCCCCTATGGGATAGAAAGGAAGGTAGGATCAATGTTGAATGAACCTATCTGTGGTATCCTCTGAAACCAGCAAGAAATTCCCAGAAACAAAAGCAACTTAACCTCCCCTAGAAAATAAAATGCTCTCCACCTTTTTGGGTCTATTGAAACTAAAGACTGAGTTGTCCTCAAAACCATTTTTATTACCATAGAAAGGGCTTCCAGTTATGCCACGAGTCCATTTAAATCAGGGAGGAGAAGCTCAGACCATCCAGGAAAAATTATAAGAGCAGCTTCCAAAAAGGGCCTAACCAAGCAAGCCCTCATGACACTATACATGCAGATGCAGTCAGCCACAGCTCCTCTGCTGCTCCAAGGAGAGTTCATGATACCAAGTAGTGAAGAAAAGCCTCTTGCTAAGTGGACAGCCTTGGGAGGATTTTCTAGAGAAAGGTAGGGACTATGTTTTTGCTAGTGGGTAGCATGCTCACTCTAACTGGGAGCAGGGTTAAATGAAAAGCTGCTGTCCATGCTGTGGCTAATATGGTTCAGTTGGTTGGAGCATCGTCTCATGCACCGAAAGGTTGCTAGTTCGATTCCTGGTCACACCCGGATTGGAGGTTTGATCCCCGGTCGGGGTGCAGATGGGTGCTTAGAGTGGTTGTACCATTATAAAAAAGCTGATGTCCTGAACTCACCTTAAGATGGGGAAATGGGCAAAGGGCCAGCCAGCCAACTAGCACACTATGCCAAAAGTCAGACAGTATAAACTGCAGAGAAATCAACCCAGAGATCCAAATGTTCATGGATTTGTGTTCGGTGACTACTAAAATGATTGTATTATCAAGCAGGTAAAATTTTAAAACAAGATTAGATAATTAATAAAAAAAACAACTTGGGGAAAGTAACTTTTGGAATGCACTATCAACATCAAGTGATGTGTCATGTTTCAGCCTACTAAAAAGGTGAAGGAGCAGTTTTAAATTATGGTAGAGATGCTAGAGCCAAATGGCCTATGAAATTTAAAAGGGAATAGCTGAGACAATGGAGTGTCTGACATCAGATCCTTTCACAGATGTGTTAAGAAGATGGGCCCATAAGGTAACTGTACCCATACCATTGCCCTTTTAATGAGCGGAGTGTATCAAAGATAATTAGGATCACATGTCCAGCAGGTAAACTGACTCAGAGATTTACGAATAACTCTCCAGGAAGAGCACTCAGAGGACTAGTTTATGGACAACAGCGGCAGGGCTTCTAAAGAGGCACCAATAAATGTTTTTGTTTTACTACTGTTTACTTGAATTTGGGGTTTGGAATTACATTTGCTACTTTATGATGGCAAGCCAAAATAAACTAAAAGTTATTTTTGGTATAATTATTTTATTTATTTAATCCTAAGATTTAAATTGTTTTTGTTCATATAATATCAGTTACAGACAACGTTATATGGTGCTATTGTAATAAAATGTGTTCTTTACATATAGTCAATTCATGATTTTTTAAACATATTTCTATTGATTTCAGAGAGGAAGAGAAAGGGAGAGAGAGATAAAAACATCAGTGATGAGAGAGAATCAATGATTGGCTGCCTCTTGCACGCCCCACACTGGGGATCAAGTCTGCAACTCAGGCATGTGCCCCTGACCGGAATTGATCGCAGGACCCTTCAGTCCGCAGGCTGACACTCTATCCACTGAGCCAAACCCGCTTGGGCTATGATTTTTTTGTGTAAACTAAATTTTTGCTATAGCAATCTTTAAAAAAATTGTTTTTATTAGTAATGGATTCAACATCATTTGTCAAATTGGTATGTTTACTAAAATAAAAGTTTTGAAAGAATTGCACAAAAAAATCTGGGACCTGTGAAACTTTTTATTCAGGGAATATATTTTATGACAAAAATATTGTGGGAACATGCAAATAACATAGATAATCAATGGATTTTTCACATTCTATTTTATTTGACTTCCACTGGAATAGGAGAAAGGTGAAATGATCTCTTTAAAAAGATAATTATAAAAGCAACTGTATCCCAGTATGAACAAGCAATGGGCAAAAACTTTTAGTGCACCATGTTAGGGAATCAAATGAGAGACCACATCAAGATGGGGAGAAACACAGCTCTGGAGAGATATTCAGAGGCCATTTGGTGCTGCCACAGTAATGATCCCAAGAACAAGGTCAAGAGAGATCTCTGTAAGATATAGGTGAAGAATGAAAAATATGAACTTAATTGCTACAAAGTCAAATGATGTTCTCAACTACTACAAAGCCAAATAAAGGTTACCAGTAATATTAAAGATAGTTTGTACTCAGCCAATATGACAGTATGTAAATTTCCCTCAGGATGATGTAATACAAGGAGTGGTCCTATAATGCTAAAATTAACCCATCCATAAGGAGGTAGATTACATAGTGTATGATATATCACCCTTTACAATGGTTCTCAATTCTGACTGCCTGTTAGAAATAGCTGGGATGCATTTTTAAAATACTAATCCTGGCCATGACTAGGTAGCTCAGTTGGTAAGAGCATCATCCCAATACGCGCCAACATTGCGGGTTTGATCCCCAGTCAGGGCACATAAATGAATCAACCAATGAATGCATGAATAAATGGAACAACAAGCTCTCTCTCTCTCTCTCTCTCTCTCAAATCAATACATAAATTTAAAAAATACTAATTCCCAGTCTATACCCCTAGAACAGTGGTCGGCAAACTGTGGCTCGCGAGCCACATGTGGCTTTTTGGCCCCTTGAGTGTGGCTCTTACACAAAATACCATGTGCGGGCGCGCACATACAGTGTGATTGAAATTTCGTGGCCCATGCGCAGAAGTCAGTATTTTGTGGAAGAGCCACACTCAAGGGGCCAAAGAGCCACATGTGGCTTGCGAGCCGCTAGAACAATGAAATCAGAATCTCTGGATGTAGGGTTTGGTATCATTAGTTTAAAAAACCTCTCAGGTAATTCTAATATGCAGTGAAAGCTGAGACCCACTGGTATAGCACCAGACCAACCAAAATCTCTGATTTTGTAGGAGCACATAACTTTTCCCCATCTTACCTCATGTAAGCAAGTAAACTGATGATTAGAGCACATCATGTGTCATAAATAGTTTTCAAAGAAATACTGTTTGCCAAGTCCTCAAAACAGTAGTATAGCCCTAGCCAGTTTGGCTCAGTGAGTAGAGTTTTGGCCCTCAGACTGAAGTGTTTCAGGTTTGATTCTGGTCAAGGGCACATATCTGGGTTGCAGGTTCAATCCCTGGTCCTGGATGGGGTGTGTGCAGGGTGATGTCTCTCTCACATCAATGTTTTTCTCTATCTCACTCGCTCCCTTCCACTCTCTAAAAAGAAAAAAAAAATCAATGGAAAAATATCCTCTAATGAGGATAAACCAACCAAACAAGCAAAAACAGTAATCTTAGGCACAAACAGAAAGTGCTTGAGAGGATGTGGAGAAAAGGGAACCCTAATACACTGCGGGTGGGTATGCATACTGGTACAGCCACTGTGGAAAACAGTATGGAGTTTCCTCAAACAATTAAAAATGGAACCGCTGTTTGACTCAGTGATCCCACTTCTGGGAATATACCAGGTGTACCAGTTAATAATGCGGATTTTTTTCAATAGATGGAGTTACACATATGTTGATATATATGCGATTTGATATGTATGCTATTTTGTTGTATTGACAGCAAGCTTCAAAACTTCATATGTCAAATTTGCTGACAGTGATAACATCATAGATATTTTTACGCTTAAAAATGTCGAATTTCATGCCAAAAAAAGAGCATTTGCGGGAAGTTTTAGTTCATTACTTTATTTTGAAGAAAAAGTTATCATATTCTTCAGGAAGCTTATGGTGAACATGCTCCATCTCAAGATACTTGTGAAC
>NW_005353947.1:104105-107545 GCF_000412655.1 Myotis brandtii | reverse complement strand
GACCAGAATGTGCCAGAAGACACGGCAAAGTAATTTTGCTTCATGATGACGCACCATCACACACTTCAAAACCAGTTAAAGACACGTTAAAAGATCTTGCCTGGGAAGTATTAACCCACCTGCTATATTCACCAGACCTTGCTCCTTCAGATTACCACCTGATGGCACACACACTTTCTGAGCAGCACTTCAAAACGTATGAAGAAGTGGAAAATTGGGTCTCTGAATGGTTTGCCTCAAAACAAGAAAAGTTCTATTGGGACGGTATCACAAATTACCTGAAAGATGGAGAAATATGTAGCTAGTGATGGACATTACTTTGAATAAAGCATTTTTGATGTTTCTCTTGAAATTATCGTGTTTTCTTTGATTACAAAATCCGCCATTATTAACTGGTATACCTGGTATTCTAAGAATGCTGAAACACCAGTTAGAAAGAATGTATGCACCCCTGTTCATAGCAGCATTATTTACAATAGCTAAGCTCTAGAAGTAGCCCAAGTGCCATCAGTAGATGAGTGGATGAAAAAGCTGTGGTACATCTATACCATGGAATACCATGCAGCTTACACTTTGAGACAGCATGGAGGGACCTGGAAAGTATTATGTTAAGTGAAATAAGCCAGTCAGAGAAAGACAAGTAGCACATGATCTCACTTATATGTGGAATCTAATGAATAAAATAAACTGACAAACAAAATAGGACCAGAGGCATGGATGCCTGAAACAGACTGATAGATCTCAGAGGGGCAAGGAAGAGATTAACCAATGAACACATACATTTTAATAATACTAACTCTTCCAATCCAGGAACATTTATGTGTATCTCCTTCAATTACTTTCAATAAGAGTAATTTGGAACTGCAATGGTCTTTCTGAGGTTTATCTCTGAGGGACCCTTGAATCCTGTGCATCTAAAATATCCTGTAAACAGTGGTTTCCCACATTCTTTTGGTCAGGCAACTGAAAATTAACTTGTGCAGGTCAAGCTTAACCAAGCCATTCAACAATTCTCTGGTCCATTACCTATGACACAATGGCTTCCTCGATGGAAAAACTTTGTCCCCAGAGTTTTCTCAATTACTCTTTTTTTCAAGTGAAGAAACAATTCTAGGGTTTTATAGAATTGGTGGCTACTGTAGAATGTGGAGTTCTAAATTTCTCTGCTAAAGCATCCCTTTTATATATTACGACTAAGGAAGCAGTGTCTAAACTCTTACCACAGGACTTCCCTCTGCAGTAGCATCTGAATACTTAAAAATCTCCCTTTTCTCTGCCTCCACCTTGGAGCTCCCAAATTATTCCTATCATTCTTTTTTTAAATATTTTTATTGATTTTAGAGAGGAAGGGAGAGGGATAGAGAGATAGAAACATCAATGATGAGAATCATTGATCAGCTGCCTCCTGTACACCCCCCACTGGGGATCAAGCCCGCAACCCAGGCATGTGCCTTTGGCAGGAATTGAACCCGGGACTCTTCAGTCCGCAAGCTGATGTTCTATCCACTGAGCCAAACTGGCCAGGGCCTATCATTCTTGTTATACAGTAGTGGCTGGTTAGTGCTAGAGTAAGAATGCTGTCTTACAAAAATTTAGGGTTGTATGTTTTAGTAGGTCTGGTGGTTCCCTATGGTACTAGCTCCAATGCTTGCCTTTCTTATTGATACTTGGGCTTCAATATCTTCCCACGGACATTTAGAATGTGAGTGTTCTAAATTCCACTAATGTATCCACTAAAATATTTTACATGGTAAACCTTATGTTTATTTTACCATAAAAAATTTGCTGTTTGCCATACTTTCTTATAGCCATGTCATGATGTACTTAGATTTTTATTCAATAAAAGTTGTCTTACTTTTTAGTACACAGTAAGTTTTTTTAAGAGGGTATTTGGCAAAGCAACATGGGAAAGTTACAAAATTCATAAGGAAAATCTGCTTTGTTTCAATTTCCCAATAGATTCAATCATAACTTTTCCCCATCTTAACCAGTGAAATTAAATCAAATTCAGCAAATAATTTCCAAATGCCCACTTTACCTATTATTGCTTAGCTCTGATCTGTAGTACTACATAATACAGAGGGCACATATGACACATATGTATATCTCATGAGTAGTGAGATAGTGAGAAATCAGGATCATTTAGGCTCTGTTTGCACAAATAACCATGATAGGATGATCAATTTGACAATCCTTCAAAGAAACCAAATAACATATACAGATGAATTGTTAATGTTAAAATACTATACATAAAAACATTTAACACTTAGATCTATGAGAAAATTCTGGCAGGACTGAGACCTTTGAAAAAATATATGTGGGAATCAGACTCCCAGTCAGAATCAGTGCAACTATAGTACTTTTGAATAGAAAAAAAATTCTGTTATTAAAATATACATTGAACTTTCACATTGGTTTCTGTGGATAAATATATATCAATTACTTTTCAAGATATGCTGTCTATATACAGAAACATACACTGCAATAATGATTCAGAAGAAACTAATTTCCACCATTACATATAAAACTTCAGATAATTCTCAAATGAAGTCCAGAGTTCATAAGTAGTAGGAGAAACTGAAAGAAAAATGGGAACTGCAAATGAACCAATCCTTTAGTTTCCAACCTTCAAACCACCTTTTATAATGTTTGCTTCCTCCCTGAGCCCTGCATTGAAATTATTTTTCTTACTAAACTGCAGTCATAATTCATACATGCCATATGTATTATTACTATTTTCTAGATTCACTGTTGATTCTGACTTTAACCAATAATCCATAATTATGAAGGTTTTATAATAATAGTATGAAATCACATAAATTACTGTCATGTTTGTGATAAGCTATAAAGTAAAGCAAGCCTGAAGAAACTTGTGTACTGCTCACTGATTCCAATCACTTAAATGTGGCCATCAATCTGTGCCCAAGTCCAAGATTAGTCACACATTGGGCATGTTTAATTTGACTACTGTGACTATCTCATGTGGAGCTCTGCTCTCCATGACTGGTGCACCAACTACCCTCCCAGAAATTCCTATGATGTCATCAAAAGCCAATCAGGTCTTCTTTCTCTGATACTGATTTTTTATAAAGTAGCCAAAAAGCAAAGGTATTTTACATTTTGCTTAGCTTGTTCAGCCTTATGATAGGAACATATATGACTAGAGGCCCAATGCACGAAATTCTTGGAAAGGGCTCAGCCCTCGCAGCCCCTCACAACCTCAGCCAGCCCTTGCAGCCCTGGCATCGCCCGGATGGTCATTCTGTTTTTTTCTGTTTAATTAGCATATTAGCTCTTTATTATATAAGACTAGAGGCCCGGTGCACAAAAATTTGTGCACTCGGGGGGGAGGGGGGGGGGAACCCTCAGCCCGGCCTGTGCTCTCTCGCAGTCTGGGACCCCTCGGGGGATAACGACCTGCTGGCTTAGGCCTGCTCCCG
>NW_005353947.1:97346-103446 GCF_000412655.1 Myotis brandtii | reverse complement strand
CCGTTTTCAGGCTGGCAGGTGACTGAAGCTCCCAACCGCTCCTTTTTTTCTTTTTTTTTTTTTATTCTGGGCCGGCTTTATCTCTGAGGCCTCGGCTCTGGCCTTTGTTTACCTTCTGTATTTGATACAATGTTGCGGTCCGGCTGGCTGAAGCAGGGCTGACTAACGCAGGTTTCTGGGGTTTTGTTTAGCTTCTATATTTGCAACATAGTTGCTTAGAGTTGCAGCTGAGAGGCCGGCAAGTCAGGTGGGGAACGTTGGAGTTCGCAGTCACTGGAGCAAGCAAGCCTCCCTGTTCGCTTCAGTGCATGGCTGCCGGCCGCCATCTTGGTTGTCAGTTAATTTGCATATACTCACTGATTAGCCAATGGGAAGGGTAGCTGCTGTACGGCTAATTACCATGTTTCTCTTTTATTATATAGGATTGCTAGGATTTTGAAGTACTAAAATAGCTGCTTATTTTACTTCTATACACATGTAAAAATAAGAATGTTGAATAAATAACTTTTTAGTTAAATGGAAAGCATGAGAATTATATGGCAGTGCTGGTATTAAAAGATAGGACAAAACCAAATTATTTTACATTTAAATTTAAATAAAATGCATTCAAAGTAGTCACTCGGTTCACTGTGTTCTTATGGCACTTAGTATATATCATTATTTCAGAAATGTCATTATATTTCAATAATTTTCCCATCTTTGTGATCTCAATACATATTACAGCACCTGGTAAGTAGTAGGTGGTTAATGCCTATTTGTTGAACAGATGGCTTTATTTTGCCCAGCCTGAAGAATGTCAGTCTTTAAACTTGGTTTTGTTTCACACAAAAAAGATAAGGAGGGATAATATTCTTTCCTAAGACAAACAAAATGTATGCGTGAAAGACATGAGAATGTCAAGGAAGCAAAAGTAAACCACAGTTCTACATCTAAAGACTTCAACAAACAGTTACAGGATGAGCTCCTTCCTTCCCCTTGGGCTTCCTCGATCCCTCATACAGTAATGACACACAATACTGCAGTTTAAGCTAGTGATTAGAAGAAAAGCTTTGAAATCACACACACTGGGTTCATAGACTGGCAATGCTACCTAGTATGTGTTTGAGGGCATGTTACTTATTATCACCAAACTTGATTTTTCTTGTCTATGAAATGACATGATAATACTGACTTCAAAGGACACATAAAGGCCAGACCTACTCCAGAATCTATGAGGTCTTAGTGAAGGGATTTATGACCAAATAAAATGCAGGGCACTTTTTTTTAAAACAAAAGAGGATGGATCCATATCCTTTGACCTATCTCTTTCTTATACCTCTCCAGAAATCACTTCCTAGCCTCCAGTATAAAACCTTCAAACAAATATCTTGATTTGCTCTACCTCATAGATAGCTCTTTCTTGCCCTTCTCATGTACCATTTTTTCCCTTCAAGAGGATAAGCTTCTTCAAAAAGGCATACACAACTTTACAAAGGTTCCGATGGTATAATTGAAGCACACAATTCAATAACTCTGAGTCAGTAATGATGACTTTTAAAGGCACTTTGCAATTTATACTTTTTCCACAATCATCACCTTATTTCATTTTCTCTCCTCTCTCCTCTCTCTCTCTCTCTTCTCTCTCTCTCTCTCTCTCTCTCTCACACACACACACACACACACACACACACACACACACACAGACACATACTTATAAAACAGGCGGGGTAGATATTGTTTACTTTTGGATAAAAAATGAGAAGGTAGAATGCTGTAGTAGAATAAAGGCAACCTTGAGCAATTTAAATTGTCTGAGCCTCTGTTTTCTAATCTGTAAAATGGGTATAATAATACCTATCCAAAAAAAGAGCTGTTTGGGGTATAACATGAGATGACAGAAGGTATTCAACACATGGTCACACTTACTATTATCAAGTCCAAGAAAAGTAAAGGGACTTGTCTCCGTTTATCTTTTTAGTAATAAGACCTAGACTGGAATCGAAGAGACTCCACTCCTAATCTAGCAGATTTTCTGAAAATAGCTATTTAAATATTTCATATTTAAAATATGTGTTTCTGCTGGTTTTCTAAGACAACTACACATCTATTGGATATTCTTAATTTGTTCAAATCCTTAGAAATATGCCATGTTTACACAATACCTAACCAGTCAGTATAACAGTGATATATTCAGTCAATCAGTGTGTGGCATTATTCTCATGGAATCAATTTTAATTTTTTTGTCATGGAGTTGCTGTTACAATAATAAAATATGATGACAACAGAATAGCACTACTCACATGAAAGATTTAACTACAAAGAAACTCAGTGTCATTAAAGAAACTATACTAACAGTGTCTCAGGCAGCACAATATCACAAACTTAAAGCTGAATTGAGAATTTGGATATATTTATAAATTCTTAAGTATATTAACTTTGCAAATATGCTCTATAAAAGGGAACTAAAACATCAGAAAATCTAATGATACTGCTTCACCACTCTTTGAAGAGTAAATTGGTATGTTGCACACTTGAAAAAAATAGGCATACATAGCAAGTACAGCATGCAAAGCAGTCTGCTTAAAAATTAAATATCTCTATCAGACCTACTGAGTAATTCTCATATCAAAGAGGCATCATTAGAATAATGTTACCTATCCTGAAAAAAGAGTCATGCCTTTTGCCAATCAGCTTAGGATTACTCTTTTTTAGATATGTATCAAGATTTAGCAATTCTTTTAAAATATTAAGACTTCAAACAGTGTAATAAACCATTCAATGATCCATAAATTTCTTTAAATTAATTATAAATATTTTTCAATAATCAACAATAAGAGCAATCACTTTCCCTCCCACCAAAAAATTCCCAGATTTATCCATGTCGATGACTAGCCAAAGGAAAACTCTTTAGAATAAATTTGCAAATTTGCTGAGGTAACACAGGAGTTTGGGGAAATACTATTCATAAACTAATGTTTTTCAATGTTTCTACTTTACTTACACTGATTTACACAAATGATCCTACCACAGATCCTAACTCCGTTTAACACCCTGTTCATTTACATGTCCTTCTGACCCCAAGCTGAAATTCAATATCCCAGGGTAAAATCATTTTTCATTAGACAAATGCTCTGCTAGGTGCTGTTGACACATTGAACAAGCAGATATTCCCTGCTCACAAGGGGGCATAGAGTCTAAATGGGGAACACCTACATAAAATGATGCAAATATGATATATAGTGAGGCCATAAAAGGAAAGAGAGAATGGAATAAACATTTCACATGTGCTGGAGTCCTTGAGAAGCAGATTCACAGAGATTGGAATGCAACAGATGTGTTGGGCTGTTCTCAGAAGCTATACCTATAAGGGAGTAAATGAAACAGGATTAGAAAGAAGTTAGTCTGTGATACAGTAACAGCAAAATGTCTCAGCTCATCTCCTGGGGATCACTGGAAATGGAATGGCCCTCAAGAGTTTTCTCAAATTGAGGTAAGGAGTCTGGGTTTATGTATCCCTGCATTTGCCAGTCATTGCAAGAAGCCAGGCTTCCTCTCCCCCAGCCTCTCAGACAAGGTAAAACCTTAGGGAAAGCACCTCTCTTTAGCCAAGGGCAACCCATAAAGAGAAACTCAGCTCAGAACTGCCAGCCCAGCCACCTATACTTTCAAGAGCTGGGATGATAAGTATTTCAGTTTTGTAGGTATTAGGGAGAAAGAGAATTGTGTAAAATATACTGCAGCATCTATTATCATCCACCCTTTGTTCCACTCAAATCTATGTGTGTCATAGAACTTCTGGAAGCAGATCCTTTAGGAATTTAGTGGGCTTTTCCTGAGGAAAAGCATCTAAGAGGAAAGTTTCCAGGATGAACCACTGCCACCAAGCTGAATCTGGGTATACAGGCCCCATCTGATTCTCATCTCCGTCCTACACTATCCATTTTAGATAAATATGTCCCTCAACTATCACCTTTCATAGTCTCCGTGGATTATCTGGTGGGGTGACCAAGACCACCATCCTTGAGCAGTTTGAGGCCCCAGTTGTCAAGCTATTCTCTGGCCATGGCTGCTGCACCTGTTCATTTACTGTCAAAACTGGGGAAGAAAATAACAAGAGAAACACAAGTGGGACCCCTGATTATGAAACATATCCCCTCAGCCTCATTGTGAAACAGCAGCCCTAAACCTTCAGGATCCAGAGTTGTGGGAACAGGAAGGACAAATCCTGAAAGCCGGTCACTGGAAGTGATGGTGAGTGAGGTCATTCCTACTTATACTGCTTGTTTTCTGGACTCTGACCTCATGAATTCTAATACTGGAAAAATTGTTCAATATAATGACTGCTATGGTCTGAATATTTGCACCCACCCCCCCAGTCCATATATTGAAATACTAATGATCAATGTGATGGTATTAGAAGGTAGGCCATTTGGGAGGTGTTTCGGTCATGAGGGCAGAGCCCTCATGAATGGGATTAGTGCCCTTATAAAAGAGTCTCCAGAGGGATACCTAGACCCTTCCACCATGACTCAGCTATAAGGCACTGGCTATGAACCAGGAAGAGGGCTCTCACCAGAATGCAACCATTTTGGCACCTTGATCTTGAAATTCCTAGTCTCCAGAACTGTGAGAAATATAGTTCTGTTGTTTATAAGCTACCCAGTATTTTGTTACAAGAACCCAAATGGACTGACATTATTGTTTAATTTAGAGCACATTCAGTGTCTTTGAGGATCATGCCTCATCTGTGTCTATTTAGTTCATCACTCTCAAGCTGGTAGCATCTTGGTGATGTGGTATGGGATAGGACTGGTAGCTCTCATGATTATGTGCCCACTGCTGCACTTCCTTTTGTGTAACATAAATCCTTTGGTCTGAATTTCTTCCCTCACAGGCCAATGAACTAATGTGCGGATTCTGCCAATGAACAGGTAAGTATCTTCCAAACACACATTCAAGGACTCAAGAAATAACCCATCCCAGGAGAACAAAAAGTATGAAAAATATATGATTTCCTAAAGCACCTGGTGGCTTAAGGTAATTGCAAGGATGCCAGTAGGACTGGAGCATAGGATGTGGGGGTAAGGGAAGAGTGAAGTGAGAGATAGGATAGAGGAAGGTCATATAGACAATTGAATGACATGCTAAATATTAGACATTTTAAACAGAACAATATTGTGCTGAAGTTACATTTTCTAAATCTTTACTCTGCTACAGTATGGATGTTACATTGGAGAAAATAAAACTAGTCAGGATGATTTATAAAAGATAGTATTTGGGGTGTGAGAAAAAGAAGATTCAAGAATTGCTATAGGTTTTTGGCATGGAGAACTAGAAAGATAGTCTTTCCATGAACTGAGATGGAGAAAACTGCAGAATGAACTTGTTTGGGGAAGAATATTAGCAGTTTAGTTAGATATATTGGATATCTAAGTGAAGATGTCAAGGAGGCAGTTAGATATATTAATATGGAGTTTGGGGGAGAGCTCCAGGCTGCCAATATAAATCTGGAAAACACCAGTAAATATATAGAATTTTAAATTAAGATACTGAAGAGATTTCCAGTGGGGTGAGTATAAATAACAATAGCAGTCCAAGAATGAGCCTGGTACTTTCCAAAATTTAGAAGACAGGAGGGTGAGGAGGGTTCAGAAAGCTGAAAAGGAGCAGCCAGTGAGGGAGCAGGAAAATATGACCCTGAAAGCCAAGTGAAGAAAGTGTTTCTCAGAGGAAGTAGTAATCGGCTGTGTCAAATGCTGCTAAGTCTAGTGAGTTGAGAAATAAGGACTGGCCCTTGGATTAAGCAATACAGAAGTCATTGGTGACCTTGACCAAGAACACATCTGGTGGAGAAGCAGAGGCAATAACCTGGATTCAAGGGAAAATGTTGGAGAGTAATTCAAAACAAGCTATATAGACAACTATCTTCAAGAGCTTTGCTGTGAAGTGGGGCAGAAGAATGTGGTGATAGATGGCAAAGAGGGAAAAGTGATCAAGAGAATCAGCTGATTTTTGGTTTTTGTGATTTTGTTTTGTTATATATATACTAGAGGCCCAGTGCACAAAATTTTGTGCACACGGGCGGGGGGGGGGGGCCCTCAGCCCAGCCTGTGCCCTCCCC
>NW_005353947.1:90246-96817 GCF_000412655.1 Myotis brandtii | reverse complement strand
TGGCCAGCCTGGGTGAGGGGCTGATGGCTGCTTGCAGGCTGGTCAAGCCCCCCAGTGGGGACCCTCACCCTATGGGGATGTGGCCAGCCTGGGTGAGGGGCTGATGGCTGTTTGCAGGCTGGCCACCGCCCCTTCAGGGTAGGGGTCCCTGCTGGGGTTCCTGGCCAGCCTGGGTGAGGGTCTAAGGGCTGTTTTCAGGCTGGCCACACCCTCCAGCGACCCAAGCTCCCAGCCTCTCCTTTTTTCCCTGGGATTTATTTATCTTCTATAATTGAAACTTTGTAGCTTTGAGCAGAGCCGAGGGCCGGCCAGGACAGGTGGGAAGCTTGGCTTCCTCCATCACCAGGGGCAACCCAAGCCTCCTGCTCGCTCCAGTTCCGTGGCTGCTGCCATCTTAGTTGGGTTAATTTGCATACTTTCTCCTGATTGGCTGGTGGGCATGGCTTTGGGTGTGGCTTGAGCATAGAGGAGGGACAGTTAATTTGCATGTTACTCTTTTATTATATAGGAGATATAGATATATATATATCTATATATATATTGATGGGGAAAGTAGCAGCATAGTTGCCTTCTGAAGTGAAATATCTGGTAAGAAAAGAAAAGAGGGTCATGGCTGGGTGGCTCAGTTGTTTGGAGCATCAACCCACACACCAAAAGGTTGTGGGTTAGATTCCAAGTTGGGGAACATATAGGAGCAGCCAATTGATCTCTCTCTCTGTGTCTCTCTCTCTCTCTCTCTTTCTCCCTCTTCCTCTCTCTCTGAAAATCAATAAGAGTATATCCTTGGATGAAGATTGAAAAAGAAAGGCAGGAGGGAGTAGGTAGCATTGCTGGAGCAATATCCTTATGTTAGTAAGTGAGAGAGTTTGGGCTCTAATGCAAGAAGTGGACAGATTAGTCTTTAGGTAGGAGCACAGTTCATCCCACTTCCAATGGAAAAGACAGTATATATGAGCAGAGATATAAGTAGGTGAGGAGATGTAGTACTGGAAGGCTGGGGAAGTCTCTTCTAATTGTTTCTGTTTCTCAGTGAAATGGGAAACATGATTGTTTGTTTCTTTAAGTATTTGCTTGCTTATTTTCTGAACTTCTGAGCATACTGCCTCAATCCATTCACCCTGCCAGCCTCTAATTGCTTTTTTACTCTATCTGAAAATTCCCTGGTGACCAGAGGTTTCTGCAGTCAATAACATCTATAGAGATAGAAGACAAGAAGTAGCCAAATATTTCAGTTGGTGCTGTGGAGTTGAACTCAGTCTGTAATGCACAATGAAAATTTTCAGGGAAAATTACCCTTCTCAAGTTGGAGCTTTACATGGAATATATTTGATCCAGTTCTATGACATTTCTCTTTTGACCATGCTCTGCTAGCTTCACTGCAGTATTCAAGGCTTTGACCTTGGGTTGTAAGAGTCTTTTCAGTTCTCAGGGTCCACATTAAAGAAGATCCTACACTGCCCACTTTCATCTTCAAGTTAAGAGAAATAGTCATTTAAAGGCAGTGGATATAAAAGCCTTAGAGCAGTGGTTATCAAACTTGGCTGATCATTGCACTTATGTCAATCACTCTTTAAAAACTATACACTCCAGAGCCTCTCTCTCTCTTAAGCATGGATTAAAGCAGTCCTGGAGTAGGGCCCAGGTATGATATTATCTAAACTCATGCAACCTTGGTGAACTCATTAGTAGCAGTGGAGATAAAAAAAACAACTTTTATTTCTGGTACAGTGCCTGGAATATTACAGACATACAAAAATTGTTTGAAAACATCTCACTCCTCTTACTCTGCCTCTCTCCCATCATACCTAGTTAATATTCTTCCTATTTTTTATTGTGGTAAAATACACATAATGTAAAACTCACCATTTTAACTATTTTTAAGTGTACAGTTCAGTGGCATTAATATCACATTGTTGTGAAACTTCTGCCTATTTTTTTTAAAAATAAATCTTTAGTTGGAATGTTTTTAGATTCAGAGAAAAGTTGCAAAGATAGTACAGACTTTCCACATATTCCTTATCCAGTTTCCCTATTGTTGACATCTCACAATACAACGAAACATTATTGAAACTAAGACACCAACATTGAGTCTAGACTTCACTCAGATTTCAAAAGTTTTTTCATTTAAAATATTTTTTTTAATCCTGGATCTAATGCAGATACTCCCCTCCCTTTAAAAAATAGGGGCAACTTTTTAGCAAAGGCTTTCTAAAACTTAAATACCAAAGATCACTTAATGTTGCTATTAAAAAATTGATTTTTTTTCTTTTTTATGTATTAAGGTTAAAACATACTTTGTAGGCACCAAGAAAATATATTCTTCCTTGTGGACTAGTGTATCCTCCAGAAGCCCCACCAGCTGTGTTACCAGCTATTGATACAGCTTTAGAAGCAACTTCCATGCTTTGAATTTAGTTTACAGAGAAGGAGCAAGGAATGGTATCTATGAAGCTATACTATGTAAAAGGCACTAAGCATTATGAGAAAGATGGTCATACTCCTCAGCATGGGAAATCAAGCTCAGGCTCACAAGTGACTATTTACTCATTCAACATTTATGTGACCCCACTGTATGCAGGCATGATGATAGGTGCTTGAAATACAACGACAAATGGGACAAAGGTTGTGCCCTCAGTTTGCTCAGTTTAATGAAGGATACACACATGTAAGAAATCAATTATAATACACTGTAATAAAGTCTTGAATTAAGGTAAACGTAGATTATAAAAAGTGTGATGAGGCCAAGTAAGAGTTTTCCTAAAAGAGATGATCATTAAGTTGAAAGAAGAGATAGTTCATCCAGGATGGGGGAGAGAGAGTATTACAAGTAGAGTGAACATGAATGAAAGGAATAAGATATATGAGAAAAGGTGGAAAACTGGTCTTTTATGTAGTTTGATATGGCTGAAATGTTAGTGTGTGTATATAGGAGTAGACAGTACATGGTTAAAAAATATGAGACTGGTTATGTGGGAAAGACTGATCACGGTATGACATGTTCATGAATTTTAGACTTAATTCTGAATGGGATATAGATTCACTGAAGAAGTGATTAACTTCTTATTTCTACTAAAGTCTATAGGCATACCTCAGAAATATTGTGGGTTCAGTTTCAGACCATGGTAATAAAGTGAGCATTGCAATAAAGCGAGTCATAACCCTTTTGCTGGTGGAGGGTCTTGCTTTCAATTTTTAAAAAAATGCAACACCTGTGAAGCTCAAAAAGCAAAGTGCAATAAAACAAGGTTTGCTTGTACTTGTACTAATGCAATACTAAACCAATGCCAAGAACTGCCTACCTCCAGGCTTCTTATTTGGTGAGAAAACTAACTACTATTTGCTTAAGCTACTGTAAATAGTTTCTACTAATTGTAGCCTTATGAATTCCTTACTTATAACCTGCATCTTCCACATCTTCCACAGTAACATCTCTTGTTACCTTATACGCCAGTCTTTCATTGAGGTTATGTGTTCATGACACCTAGGAAAACTATCCAATCCCCATACTTATCCCCGGTAAAGCCAATGTTGGCAAATAAAGACAAAGTAGGCACACATGGAAAATACTTTACTACAGAAAGCATATGACCATTGACATTCTGGGAGAAGCAAGATAAGTGAAAATAAGGGATGTCGAATTATCAATTGACATCATTTTTACAACTGTGCTGTGTGTAAGCTATACTCAACGACTTGCTGACAGTTATGCCTCTGAAACAATAATTGCTGCAAAAGTTATCATCAGAGCTATATGTTTTAGAATCAGAGTGTCAACAGCTCTCTGCACTGGGCAATTTACCACAGACTCTATTTGGCCAATTAGTCTGAATGTGACTATTGACTGAGGTAGAAGGGTGTAAATGTACAAGGGGTGTGAGCTGAGGTCTAACCCTCTGTGTTATTTAGGTGGAATAGTAGGTCAGTGTGAACACTTTAAACATACTTAACAAATCAGTTCTATTAGTTCTATAGCATAAAAGGAAAAGCAGTTAAATAAAAAAAGTAATCTCACTACAATGAAGTGCTGTTTTCAATTATCTGAACTGCTATATTTCACCAAAATGTTTAAAAGTAGAATAACAAGCATGCCTTGTGTTTTTTACTGTTCAACTAAAATGAAAAAAGATAATCAAGGTTATATTCAGTGCCACCATTTTAGATGAAATAGTATCAATAAATTTTGTATTATTGAGTGCATTTCCTTCATTCCATTAATTACATTCTTCAGTGCCACAATTGCACTGAAAAAAAAAGAGGTATGCTCAGTAATAACAAAGAGACAAAAATCTTTTGAAAGGATTGTCAATGTGGGTGTTTAGACCATAAAAACCAATAAGATGTACTGAATATTTGGCTCAAATCATGATATTAATAATCAATTATTGAAGTATTGAAAGAGCATACTTTCTAAAGGTGGATTATTTGCATCTTTACATATAACAACACAGTAACATCTCTTATTAACATGGTAATGATAGTACCATCTCTGAGCCTTGCTTTTCCTAGCTGTTAAATGGTTAGAATTTTTTCTGTTAGGTGTTATGAAGATTAATAAGAAATTATTCATGAAGTAGCTAGAGCTTCTGGGAACAATGATCTTTTCTACATAGAATGTTCTGTTTTTAAGGAGGCATCATGGTGCCATAGAAAACCACATGTTTTGAAAGGGAGAGGGAGAGAAAGAGATAGAAATATCAATGTGTCCTTGACTGGAATTGAACCCAGGATCCTTCATTTCACAGACCAACACTCTATCCACTGAGCCAAACCAGCTAGGGCAAAATAAGAAACTTTAAAACACTGAAATGCTGAGAGAGACCCAAGATGGCGGCATAGGTAAACACCGGAGACTGCTGCCGCAAACAACCACTTCAAAAATACAACTAAAAGACGGAACGGACATCACCCAGAACCACAGGAAGGCTGGCTGAGGAGAGACTCTTCAACTAGAAGGAAAAATAACAGCACACCGAGGCTCAGAGGAGGCGCAGTGTGGAAAAAACTCAGGTGCGGAGGTGCGCGCGCAAAGCGGGCTGGTGGCTGAGAGCGCGGTTGTCGTTTTCGGTCAGGGGGGAGTCTCAGACTCTGAGCTCCAGATACGGGCGAATCGCTGGGGACTCGGACCCAAACGGGAGAAGCGGGAGTGTCTGGCATCAGTTGGAAGGCAGCTTTCCCTCCGAGGTTTGCAGCGGTTCCGGGGGTTCTGAGAAGCAGAGCCTCTGGGAACAGGACTGAGGGCACCATAACGGCTCCCTCCGCCCGCCCTGTTGAGCCCGCCCCGCCCAAGCCCTGCGCAGAGCCATTTGCCGGATCGCCGCAGGCAAAGGCTAGATTAGCGCCCCCCCAGAGGACAGAAGTTTTCCCACTGCAGCAGACACAGCTGATTCTCACAGCCAGTCGGCCTGGTGGTCAAATCCCTCTAGTATTAACTACAACAATCAAGGCTCAACTAGAACAAGACTGCGCACAAAGACCACTAGGGGGTGCACCAAGAAAGCATAAAAAATGCGGAGACAAAAAAACATGACAGAAATGGAGGATATAGAGCTAAAAAACGCAATTTTGAGGGCTTGCAATAAACTTCTGGAGAGCCTCACGAAAACTAATGAGACCCTCGATGCTATGATAAAGAAACAACTAGAAATTAAGCATACACGGTCTGAAATAAAGAATATTACACCCAATAGCAGACCAGAGGAGCGCAAGAATCAAGCCAAAGATTTGAAATGCGAAGAAGCAAAAAACACCCAACCGGAAAAGCAAAATGAAAAAAGAATCCGAAAATACGAAGATAGTGTAAGGAGCCTCTGGGACAGCTTCAAGCGTACCAACATCAGAATAATAGGGGTGCCAGAAGATGAGAGACAGCAAGATATTGAAAACCTATTTGAAGAAATAATGGCAGAAAACTTCCCCCACCTGGTGAAAGAAATGGACTTACAGGTCCAAGAAGCGCAGAGAACCCCAAACAAAAGGAATCCAAAGAGGACCACACCAAGACACATCATAATTAAAATGCCAAGAGCAAAAGACAAAGAGAGAATCTTAAAAGCAGCAAGAGAAAGAGACTCAATTACCTACAAGGGAATACCCATACGACTGTCAGCTGATTTCTCAACAGAAACTTTGCAGGCCAGAAGGGAATGGCAAGAAATATTCAAAGTGATGAATACCAAGAACCTACAACCAAGATTACTTTATCCAGCAAAGCTATCATTCAGAATTGAAGGTCAGATAAAGAGCTTCACAGATAAGGAAAAGCTAAAGGAGTTCATCACCACTAAACCAGTATTATACGAAATGCTGAAAGGTATCCTTTAAGAAGAGGAAGAAGAAAAAGGTAAAGATACAAATTGTGAACAACAAACATGCATCTATCAACAAGTGAATCTAAGAATCAAGTGAATAAATAATCTGATGTACAGAATGAACTGGTGATTATAATGAATCAGGGACATAGAAAGGGAATGGACTGACTATTCTTGGGGGGGAAAGGGGAATGGGAGATGCGGGAAGAAACTGGACAAAAATCGTGCACCTATGGATGAGGACAGTGGATGGGGAGTGAGGG
>NW_005353947.1:55912-90068 GCF_000412655.1 Myotis brandtii | reverse complement strand
ATTACCTCAAAAGAAAATCATTCCCTAAGTACTCCTAATAGGGATATTTGATATTCTCCAAAAATATATTTTGAGAAGAATTAGATTTTAAAATATGAGAATTTAAAAGTTTCTGCCCTTCACATATTTTTGAGTCCACCTTTCTCCTTTTACAACTTAAAACTTGTTTATGAAAGATGTTCACTCATTTTTATATGTGAGCATGGTACTATTTCAAATGTTTAATTTTATAATATTACTAATGTAATTTATCAATATATAATTTATTAAATATCGAATACTGCAATCAAATTCAATAAAAATAAAATACAACTAAATTTATTTTGAATCTGATCATCTTTCATAAATACAAACTTTGATTTATGAAGACTAGAATTATGTTCCAGGTATTCTCTCCTTACCCTTTAATTCACTCCTTCCCCTAAAAAATTTGTTCATGACCACAGATGCTGGGATATCATTAAAAAATATTCATAGGGCCCAGCTGGTGTGGCTCTGTGTTTGAGTTTCAGCCCATGAATCAGGAGGTCACGGTTTGATTCCCGGTCAAGGCACATGCTGAGTTGCGGGTTCGATGCCCAGTGGAAGCTTGCAGTAGGTAGCCAGTTGGCATTTCTCTCTCATCAATGTTTCTATCTCTCTATCCCTCTCACTTCCTCTCTCTATAATCAATAAAAATATATTTTAAAAATACTCATTGGATATTTGAAGGCTAGGTCTTTCTTGTTCTCTTTCTGTAATAAGCACCATTTGTGTTAAACAAAATAGTCTCTAAAATGAATTTAATTTAGAAAATCACACACACACACACACACACACACACACACACACACACACACACACACCACCTTGGTAAGAACTTGCAGTGTTCAGCCCAAACAAATAATACAATAATATGTTAGGCTGGTTACTCAAATTTAGGATCCTGCTCATAGGTAAAGAACTGTAATACTTAGAGTATGATACAAATATAATGTCACTTTATAAGTATGTTATTTCAGATAATATGTGTGAGTGTACACATGAACCATAGCAAATAGAATTTTGTGCAAGTTTACACTGAGCCACCTTTCCAAGGGCCTTGTGGTAAGCCTTAGGGTTCTTCACAGGATTATGGCTATCCTTCAGGGCATAGGTTAGTTGCACTTCTCCATCCATTAGAAGTTAGAAATGGCCATGTGATTGGCTTTGGCCTATGCCAGGTGAGCAAGAGTGACACCCTTCACCACTGTGCACAGTAAAAGTTTTGAGAACCTTTACACTCAATTTCCAGCTTTGCCACATCTGGAAACATTCCAGATGGTGACTGTTTTTAACAGCCTGGATTTTAGAGGCAGGACAATGTAGAAGCAGAGCCCTGAGCCAATCCATGGAAAGTTTATAGTGTAAGGCATGAATTTTGTTAGTTTAAGTCACTAAGATTTGGAGACTATTTGTTCCTTCAGCATACCCTAGCTCATCATGACTAACATGGTTGTTTTTTGAGATTCTATGAGTCCTTATTAGTTGGAGCTTTGCATTCCGAGTCTGAGTTACTGTAAAAATGAAACCACTACCCACAAAAGTTGTCACTACTTGCTAGCTAGTGAAGCTATATCAGTCAATGCCTGTTAAATGAACAATCTCTCAATCCTATCATCTAAGTCCTTGAAAACATCTAAGTCAGATATCAAGATACTTGTGGACCTTTCTACTCTGACAGTATTCAGCAGAAGACTGAAAATACTTATAGTTCAACATTTTCTTCCAATTCTGTCTTTTGACTGAGATGATAGAAAGCATGTATTTCTTTCATCCAACAGTGTTCAAGCTTTGAATTCAAAGGATTACACAGTGTCTGGATTAAACTGTCATCTTGTACAAGTTCAAACTAAGGAAAAGAAAGTGTTGTTCAGTGTCAGAAAAAGTAGTCCATTTAATATAGAGTCAAGGTGATCCTTAAAAATTGTAGCAGGTGGTGTTTTGGATAAACTGAAATCTCAAAAATCTACTAGCAGCATGAATGTACAAAGAATATGTGACAGAGGCGTTATCAAGATGGCAATATCTAGCATTCACCAAAAACAATAGACTATACATGAGAAGAATGTGAAAGGCCCACATAATCATTTCTGAATAATTGTGGGGTGCTAAAGAATGGTAAGCAACATGACAAGGCACTTTAATATTGTATTTACTAAAGACACAGAACCAAAGAGTCATCACAATATACTTACCAGAGAGCAATAACAATACATTCACATTAAACATGACTAAAGCAGCATTTCCCAAACTGTCCTACAAAATACTCTTTTAAAGTATGTCACAAAAATGTATTCTATGTAATGTATCTTTCTCTTAAAGATTCACATTTTATATTTAATATATCAATGATTCTACAAAGGCCTGCAATAAAGAAACCTATTTACCTTAGTGCAATCTAGCATTTCCCAGACTTTCTTGAGAATAGAATACTATTTTGAAGAAAGCAGAGCATACTAAATGTCTTTATTTTAGTATGGGCATTTTTATTTTTATTTTTCTCTTGACTGTAACATTTCCCTTTCTTCCTCTCTTCCAATACCTACCACACTCCAGGTAACCTGTGTTAACCACTTTATATATGTATGTATCGCTCCATATTTTGGAAGCTCATATAATTCTATACATACAACATAAATATATAGGAGAGGTTTCACCCCTTGATTACTTATTTTACAACAGTGAGATCATTTTTATATACCATACTGCATTGTTCTTTTTCCATACAGCAATATGCATGGGAATCCCTTATAAGTCAACTGGTATAAATCTAATTAATTATTTTTAATAACTGCATGATATTCCATCATGTAAATGTAATCATGGTTGCTTAAGCCACTCCTGTATTTCTCATATCAAGATTCGCTGTGTCTTCTGCTATACTGCTCCATGTCTTCCCTAATTACCCTTCTTTAATAATTTGAGGCTTTTAGAATATTTGCATGTTCTTCACTTTTTCTAGCTATTTCCACAGTAATATCATACCATAACTGCAAAAAGACTTTTGGAAAACATTTATTTTGACCTTTTCCCATTTCCAGGTTCTAGGTTTTGTTAAGATAGTTTAGCAGTTATTCAAATTTCCCTTACTTTATAAGTTATTTCTAGATCCCTTATTTTGCCCAGAGGTACATATTCAAACTTCCTAAACCATGGTTTCTCTTTTGGTTCTTTAGTGTTTGGTTATTATTTTTTTCATTCAAGTATTTTCTTCATATGAGGTTCATATATAATATAATATTTAAATTCTCACATATTGCCAAATATATCTTTATTTTATTATATCATTGACATATCTTTGATAGTGTGGCAAGAGTATGATTCTTTAGTTATGATCAGGCCTTCTTCTAACATTTGTTGGGCTCAGATAGATAAAAATAGAGATCCGCATACCATATATCTAAATATTTAAGAACTATAAACCAAAATCATGTCCTAGTACCCTACTTTGATCAGCCTACTTTTATAATGGTCCAAAAGTACAGGTTCCAGAAAATTCCTTGACTCCAATTTCTGTACCTGAAAGTGGTGGCACAGGGAGAGCCAGTTTCTGACTCCTTGAACACTGGCTGCAGGTGGGCTTGGCTCCTTAACTTATTGAACTCATTGCCCTATTAGGAGGGTCATCACCAGAAGAAGTCCAGAATGTCCACTTCAAAGATAAAGGTTTATAGCAAAGGAACCTTTTGCTTTGGCCTAAAATTGTTACTTGTTTTGGTCCTTTTTGATCAGCAGTCTGTAGATGCTTTGCAAGAGCTTTCAGTTTCAGCGTTACAAGTGAGAAATTCAATTCCAATCTATTTTTTCCTTTCTACCTAATTTGTTCTTTCTTCATTAATGTTTCTAAGAGTTTCTCTTTATCTTGCAGAGTTTGGCAAACTACAGCCACACATCCTATTTTTTGCACAGTCTTTAACTATGAATGTTGGTGGTTTTTTTTTTTTTTTACCATTTTAAAGGGTTGTCAAAAATAAATAATATGCAACTGACACCTTTTGTGGCCTAAAATATTTACTCTCTGACCCTTTAAAAAATGTTTACTGACCCTTGGAGTAGGAATATTACCAGAAAATGCTAAGGTGTATATATTTCTCATCAACCTTAACTTCAGTAATCTGTCAACCAGCAGATTCAGCTCCTTTCCTAGTGCAAGTATATTTTCTTGTATTATTTAATTCTCCAGAGCCCAACACTTTAACTACCATGCTATGGCATCCATAGATAAATTCCTGTAGAAGACATCTTTGGGGTTCAGAACAGGTCATCCCAAGATGTGCCTCTGTGGTATGCAGATTGTTTTGAGCTAAAGGCAACTTTAGTTGCAAGTTCAGGAGAAAGTTCTTCCAGTCACCCTTAATTGTCTAGAAGAATTAGAATTAGAGGCTTTGCCCAACCTTTTCAACCCACCTAAATGGCAGGAAAAACTTTTATTTACTAAACATCTGCTCTTCTTATTATCCTTCATCCTTTGAAGCCTCCAAGGTGCATTACCTTATCCTTAGCTCAGGATGTTTTACATACCTCAATCTTCTTTCTATCTCTGAACCTCTCCTACATGCGTGGCCTTTGAAACTGTCATGTGTATGAGTTCCCACACATATGTAGATATAAATTTGAGTATTTTCTTGTGCTAATCTGTCTCATGTCTATTTGATTATTAGACCATCCAGAAGAAACTTGGGGGTGGAGGAAATTGTGTTCCTTCCCCTCCCCCACATCCTATCTAATAAAGAGGAAATATGCTAATTGACCCTCATGCCATTGCAAAGATGGCGGCGCCCACAGCCAATAAGGAGGGGATATGCTAATTGACTGTCCCACCCTCAAAGATGGTGGCACCCACAGCCAATAAGGAGGGGATATGCTAATTGACTGTCCCACCCTCAAAGATGGTGGCACCCACAGCCAATAAGGAGGGGATATGCTAATTGACTGTCCCACCCTCAAAGATGGTGGCACCCACAGCCAATAAGGAGGGGATATGCTAATTGACTGTCCCACCCTCAAAGATGGTGGCACCCACAGCCAATAAGGAGGGAATATGCTAATTGACTGCACACCCTCAAAGATGGTGGAACCCACAGCTACAAGATGGCCAGCAGGGGCGGGCAGTTAGGGGTGATCGGGCCGGCAGGGGAGTTGTTAGGTGTTAATCAGGCTGGCAGGGGAGTCGTTAGGGGGTGATCAGGCTGGCAGGCAGAAGCAGTTAGGAGCAATCAGGCAGGCAGGCAGGCAAGCAATTAGGAGCCAGCAGTCCTGGATTGTGAGAGGGATGTCCAACATCCCCCGAGGGGTCCCAGATTGGAGATGGTGCAGGCTGGGCTGAGGGATACCCCCCTCCAGTACACGAATTTTGTGCACCGGGCCTCTAGTCTACAAAGAAAATCATTGGACTTAAATAGAAATTTAATTATTTTTGTTTAACTTCTTTGTAAATTTCTAGAGAGTTTTTACCAGGATTGCTACTTATTGTTTTGAGGTGAGGCACTGACACAAGTATTTTTTAGAAACTCCCCAGATGACTATAATGTGTTGCCATGGTAAGAGCTACTGATCTAAAATTTTTACCATATTAGCGATTACATTCTGTCTTAGTATGTCCAGGCTGCTATAACAGAATACCCTAAACTCAGTGGCTTATAAACAGCACTAATTTATTCCTCACAGATCTAGATGCTGAGATGTTAAGATCAAGGTGTTGGCAGATTCAGTGGCTGGTGAGGACTGTCTTCCTGACTCCTAGACAACATCTTCTTGCTGTGTTCTCACATAGCAGGAGGGACATGGGAACTTTCTGGGACCTCTTTTATAAAGGCATGAATATCGTTCATGAAGTTTCCATCCCCAGGGCCTTATCACTCTCAAAGGCCTCTAAATATCATCACATTGGGGATTAAGTTTCAGCATATACATTTTGGTAGACACAAACATTAAATCTACAGTACATTCTATGGTCTGAGTAGTTATTATAAATGCCTATGAATAAATACACCTTAAAAAATTGACCAAATTTATTCTTTTTTGCCTCCAAATTTATTCTGAATGTAAACTTGGTGTTAACTAATGTTCCTAGGTTGATACATGAATGTAGGTCTTTTCAACTCCAGAACCCAAACTCCTATCCACTATGCTATGACATCATATATAGAGATAAACAAATTAATGATAATTTGTTTCCATATATATTTAATTACAACAGTTCTATCATTATTCCTCAAGGTTCTAGAAACCATAGACTTATTATAACTATCATACATGCTAGGCAGCTTTCCCTTATCAAAAAGTGGACATGAACTTTTTCTACCAGTCCAAATAGTCATTTAACAGTGACTAAGGCCCAAAGCTGGATATGAATCATTAAGTACTCGATATTTCTAAGTGACTGGTAACAATTAGGAACTGATACCTCACTTTTTCCTGGTATATATAAGGAGTATGAACAGTGGAATCACTAGCTTTGTAAGCTGTACAATGTCTAATGGGCAATTACTTTGTGCTCTCCTTATGGAAGAGTGGGTGATAGGTTTTCTATTATTAACACAGGTAAAGGGAGGCCAAGGGACAGCTTCAAGAGAATCATTTAGAGATATCAGAGGTGCTTGCAAGGTGAGATGTCTTTTACTTCCTGGATGAGCCTGAAATCTCATCCTGATAATGCCATGAGACAGAAGAATGATGAGAGAGTTCTTGGGAGAACGTAATATGTTTGGGAAGCATAAGAAAACACTGAAACATATCTTTTCCCAGTATAGATATTTCTAAAAGAAGGTTCCTGATGGACTTGCCTCTACCAGCAGGGCCAAAAGAGATTATGACAAGAAATACCTTGGAAGAATATAGGTCATGGACCTTGGAAGACTTAGAAGAGAACATTAGTACAAATGATAGAAGTTATAGGACTAGCTAGAGAGATGCTGAGTAAATAAGATGCCTCTCCACCAGGAGAAGCTTAAGAAAGACACAACTGCTCCTCTTTGAGATAATCTTCAGTGAGAGAAGGGGCAGAGATGGAGTTGAACAGTGCCTCAAGAAAGCCACACCCTTCACATATTTGAACACCAGACAGCAGAAGAGTCTACTAAATTGGATAAACTCAGATCACCAGCCACAATAAGTGACCAATAAATTATGTAAGAAGAACTCGGTGTCCTCAATTCCCCTACCCTGCCCCCAACACCAAAGAAATTGGTTTGGGAAATGGAATGAGGTAGAATGCATTTCAGAGCCCCCCACCATTCCCTACCACTCAGACTAGTCTCCAAACAACCAGGGTCATGGCTCTGGTCTGCACCGTAGCAGAAGATAGAACAATTTTTTTAGATTTTTACAGCTAATTTAAAACATTTTGAATAAATAAAAATTAATGGAATCTGCTAAAAAGACGTTGTTAAGGGACAGAATGGGGGCATTAAGAGAGCATGGTTAAAATCAATGCTTGAAAAAAAAGCTGTTTCATGTTTATATTTCTTAGAATCCTCCCACCATTGGAAAAGATGGTTATGGTTATCTTGAAAATGCATATTCAACAGAAACTCACTGTCCATTAAACTAGTAACTTCTATTGCTAACTGAACCCTAAGTACTAGTGTCATTTAAAATATAATTGCAATATAAAAATATGAAACACAATAGGTTACAATCAGATAATGAACAAATGTCAGCACTAGAAGATCTCAAGCAATCAACTAGGCCAGGGAAGTGAAATCTTTCATTATGGCTTTCTGCAAGTAGAGAAGGAAGGCAGCTTCTGGACATACTAGCTTAGTGTTTTAGTTATGCATGATTCAGAAAAATGTGACATGGAAAAAGTTGCTTTATCTTCTAGGGATCTCAGTTTTCCCATCAGGAAAATGAGGCAATTGGACTAGGTGATCTTAAGGGTCCTTCTGGATCTGACATTTCATGTATATTTCTACTAATTAACTAGAGGCCCAGTGCATGAAATTTGTGCATGTGTGTGTGGGGTGTCCTTCAGCCCGGCCTGCGCCCTCTCACAATCCGGGACCCCTTGGGTAGGGTCCCTAGGCCTGGCCGGTGATCAGGGCCTATCAGGGCTTTCCTTCCTCCGGCTGCTGGCAGCTGGACCTGCCCCCGGTGCTGCACTGCTTGCCATCTGTGTGGTGCTGCCCCCCCAACTCCTGGCCACCAGTCGCCTCCCTCTTCTGGCGACAGGCATGGGGTGCGATCCCTTGGCTGACCTGGGCCTCCTTCTGCAGGGCAATCGCTGGCCAGCCCTGCATGACCGCCACAGTGTCATTGGCCAGTGGCCTGGGCTTCCCTCTGTGGGACGATTGATCACAGGGCCCCCAGATCGATTGCTCCACAGAGCGAGGTTCTGCCCACCCACTGCAGTGCTGCCAGCCAGATGGCCTGGGCCTCCCTCTGTGGCCGCCAACTGGGTGGCCTGGGCCTCCCTCTGTGGGGTGATTGATTGTGGGGCTCCGTGATTGCCCAGCAGAGGGAGGCCCCACTCACACAGCCAGGGCTCCACGATCAATTGTTGTGCAGAGGGTGGCCTGGGCCTCTGTGGGGCAATCTTGTGGCGATGGTGGGGCCCCCCAACCAATCGCATTGCACCTACCTTGGCTGGCCTGGCACCAGTGAGTGTCATAGTGTGGTGGTCCGGAAGGTTGTCTGGACGGTCGTTCTGCTGTTTGGTCGTTTGGTCAATTTGCATGTTATGCTTTTATTATTATAGATATTCTATGATTCTATGAATTAATTAGCAATAAAATACTTCATTGCATGACTTAAATCAATTTGGATACTGTCATTTATACTTCTTCCTCACTACTCACTAGTACAAGTGTCAATTAGCAGTGAAACAGAATAATTAAAGGTGAAAAAGTGAAGATGGCCATCATTGTCCACCAAGAGAAGAACGAAGTCAACTGTGGTTATTTTCCTAACATCTTTATTAATGACAATGTTTAGATCTTCCATTGCTTCTAGTTTAGACTAAACATCTTCAATTATATGCTGAAATTCATTTTAATCTAGCTCCTTTGTCACCCACTATTATATTATCTGTCATTGTGTATGAGTACCAGCTTTAAAACACTATTTTAATTTCTGGTTTCTGTGAATTTTAAGAGTCAAATGTACAGTGGTTTAACATACAATAAGATTCCATTCTAATGTCCTAGAAGCCTAAATAAGCAATAATCTGCTTCTTTTCTGATCAAGATTAAAGAATTTAGGAAATATTCATTATCCTAAATGATTTAAGTCTTTTAAAATGTATATATCTGGAAAGAAGGATTGATATATGGATAGATATGATGTCAATCAGCAGTGTGCAAGTTCCATAGGGTAGAGTGAGAGCGAGTCTAGAGGTGGGGCTATTGCATTCCTCAGGTTGATGTGGTGTGAATGGGAGTGCTTCACCCAAGAAAGATGGCATCTGCAGTCTGGGACAGGGACTCAGCACAGGGATCCTGATGGCTGTCTCTTCAGCTCTCTCCCCAGAGCCAAACACCAGACTCTCTCATCATATGACTGTAGTCTGCTCCACCCTCCCTCCTCTAGAGCCCAATAGCTGCTAACAAGATTTTATGCTTTGACCCTTTAAGAGGGTGCCTGAGTCTCTTGTCTCTCCCTGGTGGATAGAATCCCCACTGACTTTTACAGCCTGATGTTATGTGGGTGCCTCTTTCTGGCACTGGTGCTCTGGGCTGGAGAGCCCGGCGTGGGTTGAAACCCCACATTTCTCAGGAGTAACCTCTGCAGCTGAGATATCCCCCCCGGAATCTCAGTTGCCACCAGTGGAAGCAGGGCCAGCTCATTTTGCTTCTCCGCCCTTTCTACCAGTCTCAATGTGGCTTTTGTAAATCCTTGGTTATAAGGTTTATCTTCAGCTAGTTCAGTTGGTTATACCTATTGATTGCTCTATATTTTAGTTGTAATTCCAGTTTGGTTCTGGGAGGAGGTGAGTGCAAGATCCACATACTCTGCTGCAATCTTTAATGTCTCAAGGGTCTATTGTTCTTGAATGTGCAAGAAGGGATGGGATGCAGATAAGTGGAGAAGAGGACCTTTAATAGCAATGATAGTGTTTCTGTTGTTCTTTGATAGAGGTGGAGAGTATGTGTATACAGATAAGTTGTGTGGGCCATTAAGTGGTGAGAAGTCACAGGAGTTCCCTTCTGAATGCTTTTATTCATTCAGGTGATACTAAAAATACACTTAAGAGTTATGAATAGGCCCTAGCTGGTTTGGCTCAGTGGGTAGAGTGTCAGCCTGTGGACTGAAGGGTCCCAGGTGTGAATCCGGCCAAGGGCACATGCCTGGGTTGCGGGCTCAATCACCAGTAGGGGACCTGCTGGAGGCAGCCAATCAATGATTCTCATTATTGATGTTTCTCTCTCTCTCCCCTTCTCCCTTTCTCTCTGAAGTCAATAAATATATTTTTTAAAAAAGAGTTATGAATAGTTAAAATCTTAATGTTTACTACACAAATTAGAAATTAAATGTTTTCAGAGTAAATTTCAAGCTTGCTATAGCCACAGCACATGGAGTTGTATTTATATAAAGTACTAGAGCAGCGGTTCTCAACCTGTGGATCGCGACCCCTTTGGGGGTCGAACGACCCTTTCACAGGGGTCGCCTAAGACCATCGGAAAGCACATATATAATTACATATTGTTTTGTGATTAATCATTATGCTTTAATTATGTTCAATTTGTAACAATGAAATTGGGGGTCACCACAACATGAGGAACTGTATTAAAGGGTCGTGGCATTAGGAAGGTTGAGAACCACTGTTCTAGAGGGTTTATGTCTCTTTCCACTGGAGGATGTTTTCTAGATCAGTTTCCAATCTAGATGTTAGGCTACCCACAAAAAAGAAAGGGATATAATAATCACAACAGTCTCCCATCAACTATCTCAGCAGGGAGAACTCACTAGCAGCAGAGGGAGAGGTTCAGAGAAGCAGAAATTTGCAGACCCATACAAATAGAGAGATAAGCTATTTCCTGGGTAATGAGAAGTCATCTTGCAGATCCAATTTAGAGGAAAACAGACTTCTTTAGAATCAATTGAGGAAGAGTTGTTATTTAAAAATCTGAACTTTAAACAATTCCAGATGCAAAAGAGACCAAGAGCCCTCTGCAATTAGTAATTAAGGTCCTAGTACAAGAAAGAGATCATTCCAAGATAGCCAGTGAGACCCCAAAGTGTGGGATTTAAAAGGATGTTAAGCAGTACCTGGATGAAGAATCTGAGAGAAAAAAATAAGGAGCAAAAAAGGAAGCTATATTTTCCTCAAGGTTTTAGCACTTCTTGTTGAAGGGGAATTTTAAACTATTACCTGAACACTCCTTTATTTTCAATCATTATATTATCTTTACAAAGTGTGAGTTAAGGAGCCCCTTCAAAAATTCCTGTTACACATATATATGGACTAGTAATATATAACTGACAATTATAATCTAGGTTTGGGAGTTGGATTATCAAGGACATGCAAATAGTGCCTCTTATGGAATGATGTCATAATGATGTTTACTCTTATATGGGTTTGCTCCATACATCACATATATCAGCAATTTAAAGCTTTTCATGGATCAATTTCTACATGTATAAAAGGAAAGAGTTAGAATAAGTGATCTTTATGGTCTCTATCACATCTAACAATCGGTCATTCTAAGCAATGATAAGCCTTTTACAATATTAATAATATTGTTATTAATAGCTTAACCCACATATTCTTCAGGGATTTTCAATCACCATTTATTAATCTTAATTCCTAATTTAATCAACTCCAACCATATCATCACTGTATGTGATCTTTGGTACTGTGAAGGTAAAAATAAAGGTGGATCTTAGTTTGCTTTATTTTTTTAATTAAAATAACTTCAAGTGCTTATCCTCTCAGATGTCCTTAGCATTTTTCTGTGGAGTAAATAAGGCAGGATATGTAAATGACTGATTATAGGATAGTAATAGCCAGATATTAATTCCTTGGCTGGTCAGCCAAAGAGGCTCTTTGCATGTCTTTCTAATATGATGACTCAAGTAATTCTAGCCTGTGCAACCAGACCCTATGTATTGAACATAAGGTCTACTACGTTATGGAGCAAGAATTGCTTTAGGAGTCAAGCAAGGTATTCTCTTAAAATCCATTAATCTGAAGAAGTGATTTTTAGCAAATGCAGACTAAAGATTAAGGTGGTAAAATTATTCTCAAACAAAAACTGAGAGTCTATTTTTAAAATATATTTTTATTGATTTCAGAGAGGAAGGGAGAGGGAGAGATAGATAGAAACACCAATAATGAGAGAGAATAACTGATTGGCCACCTCCTGCATGCCCCACACTGGGGATAGAGCTCAAAACCTGGGCATGTACCCTGTCTGGGAATTGAACCGTGTGACCTCCTGGTTCATAGGTCGATGCTCAACCACTGAGCCATGGTGGCCCGGCAAAACTGAGAGTCTTTTAAAATAACTGCTGTAGCACTAAAACAGACACAGAATGGGATAATAAAGTCTGTTTCCTACTGGTATTTATTTCTTCTTGCACAAAGTATATGCCATGTAGGGATAGGCATTTGGGTTATCATAGTAAATAGAACATATGTTTTTGAATCCTCATTATCCATTTGCTGGCTGGCATTCTTTGGGTAAATTACTGAGATTCAATTTCATTATTTGTAAAAATGGGATTTTGTTACAAGGTTAAATGAGATTTAATATATAAATGTCCAAGCACAGAGCCTGCAATTAAGTAGAGACTTAATAAATAGTTTTTGTTACCACCATTTCAGTATATCACCTGCTTAAGTATATTCCCATTATGGAATGCTAACAACTTCTTATCTTTGACTATTTATGTGATATGTGCACTTATGAGCCCGCCTTTTCATGTGTAATGTTTATGAATAAAGAAAGTTCCATTTGAAATATAGAGAAAATTTTAAAATTCCTTTAAAGGAACCACATTGTCGGTGTTAAAATTTGCAGATGAGAATATAGATATGGCAGGTAAGCAGGTATCAGCCTGCCATGAGGATTCAAATGGACACTCTGACTTCCACATTTAAAGAGCCATCTCAAAAACATATAAATTACACACTGAAATCCTGGTTGTCTTCATAAAATCCATCACTTCCCTCTGGCTTTGATAATTACATTAAATGTACACTGCAAGTAAGTAAGGCCTTATCATTTCTTATTTTATACTGCCCCCTGGAGTAAAAAAATGACTACAACATTAACTTTTCCTTTTTTTTTCTGAAATTATTTCATGGCGATTATTCAAGGATAAGAATGCACATTAATACTCTACATTTGACTCTATGGTCAGAGATACATGTAGATCACATGGGCAAGTTATATATGTTGACTATAATAAATACAGTCCAGTCTCAACTGAGATGACAAAAATAAGGAGAAATCCTAAACTCCAGAATGGTGCCAATATGAAACTCTTTGTTTTTAAAATTTTGCACAAACTCATCAACATGTGATCATATGAAAGTAGAATAATGGTGAAGCATTTAAGTTAAAATATAATAACAGCCCAGCTGGCATGGCTCAGTGGTTGAGCATTGACCTATGAACCTGGAGGTCACCGTTTCGATTCCTCGTAAGGGCACATGCCTGAGTTTTAGGCTCGATCCCCAGTGGGGGGCATGTAGGAAGCAGCCGATCAATGATTCTCTCTCATCATTGATGTTTCCATCTCTCTCTCCCTCTCCCTTCCTCTCTAAAATCAATAAAAATATATTTAAAAAATATAATAAAGCAGTTAAAGAGAAAAAAGTGAAATATCTTTAACAAAATATAAAAGAGAAATTATGATGTGAAAACCACTTAAAATAGGTAAGGTCCACTGCATAATGTTGGCATTAAGCTAAGGAAGAATGCAAATTATGAGCAATTTGAGCTAACAAGCAAATTGATAATCAACTGTATATAAGCAAGCCTTCGATACATTTTTAGATCAGAAAATAAAATTAACTACTACAGAATAAGAAATTAATTTGAAAAGCATTTCTTTGCAATACTTTCTTTAACAGCCTCTCAATTATGTCCTTGGTGTTAATTGCTTCATTTGAAACTCTTCTGAGACTTCTGACTTTTTATTCACGTTAAGGTTTTTTTTTTCTGTGTACAAGGGCTCTTAAGTAAATATATTCAAATCATTTAGCTATAATGTATGTGCAATTATTAATTATAATTATTGTTATTATACAAAAGGAAGAGTCTTTTCTCTTAACTTTATTTAAATGAGTCTATCAGAATACTCATTATAGTGAGAACTCATTCCAGGTCCTTCTTTCTTTCTTTCTTTCTTTCTTTCTTTCTTTCTTTCTTTCTTTCTTTTTCAATATTTCTTTTCTTTTTTAAACAAATCTTTATTGTTGAAAGTATTACATATGTCCCCTTTTTCCCTCCATTGCTCTCTCCTGCCACCTTCCCCCCAGCCTTCACCACCCTATTTTTTGTGTCTATGGGTTATGCATATATGCATATGAGTTTATTGGTTGATCTCCTCTCCCTCTCCACCCTCTCCTGCCTTCCCTCTGAGATTTGACAGTCTGTTCGATGTTTCTGTGTCTCTGGGTCTATTTTTGTTCATTAGATTATGTTGTTCATTAGATTCCACATATGGGTGAGATCATGTGATACTTATCTTTCTCTGACTGACTTATTTTGCTTAGCATAATACTCTCCAGGTCCATCCATGCTGTTGCAAATGGTAAGAGTTCTTTCGTTTCTACAGCTGCATAGTATTCCATTGTGTATGTACCACAGGTTTTTAATCCACTCATCTGCTGATGGGCACCAGGTCATTTTTTCTTAGTCAAGTAGTAACAGTCTATAAATACCTTTTAAGGTTCTCTACTTCACACCAGTGTATTATGTTGGAAGATGAGAAAACTTTTTAAATAAAATATTTTGATACAATTTTATTGTTTTCCTTTAAATCTATATTCTTCTAACTCATAGTGGAATGTGCAAAGAGGTCCAGCAAATATTTTGCCAGTCACTAGGAGTAGAGAAATAATACAGAGAAACTGTTCCCAAGGAATTAGAGCATACTAGAAAAAAATGTGTTTAACTCCTTCCTCACTCTCCTCTCCTACCAGAAACATGAAGTGCGATATACTGAATGACAGAATTATGTATAACATAAATAAACAGTGTAGGGGAAAGGAGTATCGACTCTCTTGTCAGTGAGATTTCACAGAAATTACCTAACTTTGGACTGCAATAGAGGCCACTATAACTGACTTATAGACATATAGCACTTTGTAGAACTATGGAATATACATTTATGTTACAAAATACCTAAAGAAGAATTATTATTCTAATTTTATAACCAATAAAACTAAGGTATACAATGTTGAAGTGATTTAAGATAACATGGTTATTAAATTTGAGATTCAAGACTTGTATGTGATATCAAGTTGTCTCACCAGAAAGGGAGAGTAATTCAATATATCTTTATCTCTATCCTGAATTTTTTAAAATTTAAATTCTTTATTGTTTAAAGTATTACATAAGTCTCCTTTTTCCCTCATTAACCTTTCCCTGGCTGCCCCCCACCCCTCAGCACATGCCCTCACCCCCCCCGTCTGAATTTGTAAGGCCACCCCATAAACTCCAATAGTTTAATACCACATCTCTACTAATATGATTAAATATTTTGGATTAAATGGTTAGAAATGATCTCATCTATTTGGTGACACTCTGGAAAAGTCTGTACAATGACTTCCAGTGGGGATTTTGTTGAAGGTTTTTATGGCCAAATAGTGGGGTTTTTTTTCAGTCTTGGATGCCCATATCCTTTTTATTATTAATTGCCCCAGAAAATCTACTTGTAATAACACTTCTTTCTCTTTTCAACTCTAAATATCAATTTTGCTTATTTTTAAAACCTTAAAAGTCTGATATCTGAGGCTTTTCTTTCAAATGCTTCAAAATCAATAACTTTTCTGGACAAACAATCTTTCAAAATACCTGCTCAGGCACTATTTTATAGCATATCACTTTGACTTCTAGATAAAATGAGATGATGATAACTACTCTTTTCTTTATAAGAATGGCTCTTTCTTAGTGCTAAGAAAGGCTTTAAAATGGCTTACTTCAAAACATAAACATACTCTATCAGTCATTTTTTCCCATTAGTAACCCTTGTTCCTATTAGTATATTAAATACATAGCTGCAATGTCATCCAGTTTATTCAAAAGGAAAAATATGCCCACTCTAAATATCTCCCTGTTGGTTTGTTATGCTATTTTTTAATAGTTATGCACCTTTGTATGTATAATATATATTTATACATTTTCTAAAACTGTACCATGAAAACTACAATTTCATAGGCATTACTGCTTAGAACAAAATAAGAGTACATGGAGATGTTAGTCATGAGTTGATTAAAAATAAAATGTTAAGCAAATGATAATAAAGTTAATATAACAGTTATGGGCAAAATTGTGAAGGTGGTAAACAAATGCTTGGCATTAGAGGAAACCTTGATTTAAAAACTTTATCTTGTGGTAGTCCCTTTCATATGCTGAGTAAGCTCTAAAAGGATGAGGGTGATGACTAGCATAAGTTTTTAGTGTCTTCTGTCACTTCTAACCAAAGTCATAGAGGAACATGGCATAGGGCGGGAACTGCTAGACTTGTGGAAGGGAAAGGGCAGGAGAGAGAAGGGAAAGAAAGGCCTGAAGCTTAGGGCTCTGCTCAAGGTTTAGAATGAAGGATGAGTGAACCTAGGAGAAAAGAGTGGGTGCTTAGAGGTGGCAGAAGCTCTAAATGACATGATTTTTCAGCCCCAGCAGGAAAGGATGAAGCTGAGTACAGCATGTTTTCTATCACTCATATTGTCCATTCAAACAATCACGTACCTGAAATCTGTCTTGCCTTAGGATGAATTCCTTCCAAGAAGATTCACAATCTCTCATGATAAATTAATCCCTGGAAGGTCTCCTTGAAAGGCCCTCCAAATATGCTCAGATGCATCTGAATCCTAGTTTAACACAATGTACACTGCCAAACAACAAAAAACAGCGCTATACAGAATGCACAAGTAACATAACTCAATGTAGCAAAGACGATGTATAACTATTCCAAGAAATTGAATGAATAAAGTGCCAAGGGCTTAAAGTGATATAGATGAAATAAAAAGTGTATTGCCTCCTATTTTTGTGTAAAGTCCTTTGAAAAATCAAAGGGGAAAAATGGTAAAATGACAATATAATAGTAAATATAGATGGAGGTTATAAAAACATGCATATACATTTGCAGGGTATTTTAAAAAATATTTTTTTTATTTATTCCAAAGGGGAAGGAAGAGGGAGAGAGACAGAAACATCAATGATGAGAGAGAATCATCGATCGGCTGCCTCCTGCATGCCCCCATTGGGGATTGAGCCCACAACCCCGGTATGTGCCCCAACCAGGAATCAAACCATGACCTCCTGGTTCATAGGTCGACGCCCAACCAATGAGCCATGCAAGCTGGGCTACAGGGTTATTTTAATGAGCAATAATTTTCACTGAAATGGTGACAGAAATAGAAACAAAAATATTAAATCTCATTTGCAATACAGGTGTCATATGATCTTTTGATCAATTTCTTCAGTATTTTCAGTATTATATAGTGCAATATGTGTGTATGTTTTTTAATACTCACCCAAGAATATGTTTTTATAATGGAAAAACAACTTGAAGGACAAGCTGTCCTGGTAAATTTCAGTCAATTTGCCTTATAGTCAGAAAACAATTTCTTTTTACCTATCACCAACTCCCACTATATGGAAAATACAGACTCAGAATGGGGCTCTGTGGGGGAGGGGGAGGTTGTGTGTGGAAAGTGAAGAGAAAGATAGTGTGTGTGCCATCAGAATTATGTTCCTGCATGAAACTGAGGGAAGGGAGGGTGCAAGTTTAGAACTAGAAAGGAACTTAGCAATGATCTGGCCCATCATTTTTTGTTAATTTGTTGTTAAGCCTCACCTGAAGATATTTTTTCCATTGATTTTTGGAGTGGAAGGGAAGGAGGGGAAGAGAGAGACAGAGACAGAGAGAGAGAGAGAGAGAGAGAGAGAGAGATAAACATTGATGTGAAGGAGAAAAATCAATTGGTTGCCTCCATTACCTGCCCTGACTGGGGATCGAGCACACACCCTAAGTATGTACCCTGACAAGAAATCAAACCCACAACCTTTTGGTGTACTGGCCAGGGCTACTGCAATATGTTTTGACAGGTGATGGGAAAAACACCAGTTACCTAACCTCTACCTGCAAATTTACTTGTATACAAACCATCTTTCTTCTTCTTTTTTTTTTTTCTAAGCATAATGCTTACTCATTCTTTGTGGTCAAAATCCTACCCACTGGGACATTTCCAGAGACTTCTCTGTATTAATTACTCACCCTTTGAATATCATTTGAGCATCTATTTTTACTGATTTTTCCCTTTTAAAATTTAAACAGGTTCAATTCAAAATAAACAGCATTATTTGATTCTACATTGCCATACATCTACCACTCTCTTATTCTTCCCCTTCACAGAGAAAGTTATTTTGAGAATTATTTATATTTGCATTCTCCAATGTGAAAATATTTCTAGGTTCCTAGAGTTACGAACTGGCCTGGTGTTCCTAGGTGAGATCCATTTATGCCTGCTGTCCCACTGTTATAATTTAAAGTGCCCCCTTACACACTAAAAAAATAAAATGGTTTGGATGAAAAAATTGCATAGTTACCCTATACCTGTATAACCTGTTGAAAATAACTTGGAAAAAAAGAAATGATCAAATTTCCATAGCAGAAAATACATGTGTACACTGTTTAGAATGAAGTAACATTAACCATTTTAAAGATTAATTTTCAAAATTCTACCTAGTGACCAAGCTATATAGTGACCAAGAAGTAGAAGATGATTTAAAGATGGCAAAAGAAACAAACAAAATTAATTTGAATAAAACTACATTTACAGTTTAAATGAGATTTTTCAGGAAACTTTACAAGATGATATATATGTTTATGTAGAAGTGAATATCAAATAAATGTTTAAGGAAAGAATAATCTTAAGGGAAAAACTAGATATAAGGGAAATTAAAGCACAATAAAAAGCAAAAGTAATAAAAAAAAAACATGTGATAAGCAGTGTGTAACATACAAAAAGAAATATTCATCTGAGGTGGGGTGAAAATATTAGAAAGTATATTTCCACTTGATCTCAAGATATAAATTAATATTAGTGTTAACATAAATTGACAGTGGTACAAGTATATAATAAAATAAATATGCATACCTTAATAGTGCATGCATAAATATTTGTATTGGTAGGCATGTGTGTTAAAAAAAAGTTTGGAGAACTCTACTAGATAATTCAGAAAAAGTTCTTATCATATGCAAAATTTAACATATGATGAAAAACATTATAAAGCACTGGGAGAGTGATAATGATGCCGGTGCTATTTTTTAGCTATTGGGGAAATAATTTAAATATTCATGTTATTTCATGCAGCAAAATAAATTCGATCTGAGTTACAGAAATAAATGTAAAATTAACTATTCAATAAAATCCTAGAATAAAATAGAGAATATTTTTTTTCAGGTAAGGCAAGGGGGATTGCTTTAGTTTCAAAGCAGAAATAAATCATAATGTTAATTTACATAACTCGAATAAGTCACAAATTTCTGAATTTCAAGATGTACTAGGAAAATTAAAGGCAAATAATAAACTGAGAAATGTAACTAATATGGCAACTTATTTTAAAAGCTCAATAAAATGTTTAAGAAACTGTTAAAACCCATTATGCAAAATTGAGCAGTTGACATAACATATATAATTCACAAATGATGAAAACCAAATCACTAATAACTTTGGGGGAAAAGGTCCTACATTTGTAGATGGTGGAAAAATAAAAAATATAAAAAATAAAGTCATGCTTTCCTCATCAAACAATATATTGTTCTACTTTCTACCTACTAAAAGAGTCAATTTTGCCCTAACCGGTTTGGCTCAGTGGATAGAGCATTGGACTGAAGACTGAAGGGTCCCAGGTTCGATTCCGGTCAAGGGCATGTACCTTGGTTGCGGGCTTATCCCCAGTAGGGTGTGTGCAGGAGGCAGCTGATTGATGTTTCTCTCTCATTGATGTTTCTAACTCTCTATCCCTCTCCCTTCCTCTCTGTGAAGGGTCAATAAAATATATTTTAAAAAGAGTCAATTTTATATAATGATGTCCCTTTCATTCAGTATGTGCATGAATCTGGCATAAGAAAATAATTCTCGCCCTGGCTGGTTTGGCTCAATGGATAGAGCATCGGCCTGCGGACTGAAGGGTCCCAGGTTCGATTCTGGTCAAGGGCATGTGCCTTGGTTGCGGGCACATCCCCAGTAGGGAGTGTGCAGGAGGCAGCTGATCGATGTTTCTCTCTCATCGATGTTTCTAACTCTCTATCCCTCTCCCCTCCTCTCTGTAAAAAATCAATAAAATATATTTAAAAAAAAAAAAAGAAAATAATTCTGAGAGTGGGAAAATCATGACATGTGTAGATATTTTATGGTATCATAATTTACACAGTGAACAATAGACATACAACACTGTATGATTTCAACTATAAACTATAAGACATCCTACAAAGGCAAAACTATCTATAATAATATGCTAATTAGACCAGACAGCCTTCTGGACGACCTTCCAGACAAAGCTGGGGCTGCAAGGGAAGCCCTGGTCCCGGGTGTCTGCTAGTGGGTAGAGGGAAGCCCCGGTCCTGGGTGCTGGAGAGAAGCTGGTGCCAGCAGCGGGGGAGAAGGAAGGCCTACTCTTGCACGAATTTTGTGCATCAGGCCTCTAGTGGAGAGAATATAAAAGATCAATGGTTACCAGGGATTGTGGGGGTGGGATGAATAGGTGGAGCACAGAGGATTTTTAGGGCAGTGAAAATACATCATTACAGTGATACTGTAATGATGGATACATGTCATTATGCATTTGTTCAAACCCTCAGAATGTACACATCAAGAGTGAATTTTAGTGTCAGCTATGGACTTTGGGTGATGATGTGTCAATGTAGGGTCATCAATTGTAACAACTGTACCACTCTGATGGGAGATGTTGATAATGAGGGAGGCTGTGCCTGTGTGGGGGCAGGGGATATATATGAAGTTCTCTATTTTCCTTACAATTTTGCTGTGAACCTAAAACTACTCTTAAAAATAAAGTATTTAAAAATAACTAGACACATCCCCAAACTTTTAAAAATAGGGAAGTGATATCTCTTTTATCAGGCAGTAGTTAAAAATATGATTAACAGTTATCTTATAATCAGATGGAGAAGTACTAATTTTATCTTGTTAAAGTGATCTCAACTACATAGATTTCTACATAGGCACAATCCTGGTCCAAGGAAATACTAGGTTTTGAGTATATCATACTAGACCTAAGAAGCTCATATTTCTATCCTCACTACACAAATAACTAACTTGGATGATGTTTTTCTCAGAATGTACCAGTGTATCTGGTTTCAATCACATTAAATCTAAATATCCTTTAGCAAAATAAATCAGAGAATAGAGTATGGTATGCAGATAATTGTGGACAATATGCTATGTTAAATTGATTTTGTTTGTAGCTTAAAGATGTGGCTTTGATAGTTTGGTACAATGCTTAATATAATGTCTTGCCCATAGTAAATGCTCAAAATGTATCTATTAATGGAGGTTGATTAAGCTACTATACCTATAAGTAATAAATTTATGAAACCAACCCAAATTTTGGAATGCCACTTAGAAAAATGTTATACTATTGACACACCTTTTCCCCCTTTTTAAAATTTATTGGGGTGACACTGGTTAACAAAATTATACAGTGTTCAAGTGAAACAACTTTTAAATTATTCAAAACATTTTTGAAAATGAGAACATCATTTTATAAAAGCAAAGAAAAAGGCAAGTGGTAGTCAAATTTATAGGGTAAAGAATTAAGTGATGGGGAAATGACCCTCCTGAAATCTGCCTAATTATGTATGTACTGCAGTGGACAGGAAGTTGTAGCCAAAGACAAGCAATAAACATGCAAAGGAATTCGCTTATGTCTCTAAGTTTAATGTAGCAATGGTCATGTGCTCAAAGACAATTAGCATTTGGCACAAAAGCCAGATAAGTAAGTGAAAAGTCATTGAGCAGAGACAAAAATGACATGATGCTTTAATGGAGAAAGATTCCCTTGTTTACTAGTATTTTAGCTAGAACATAAATATGTAGTAGGGTGACAGTTACAGACAAAAAATTCTATCAGTAGTGTTTATGAGGGTGAGTTATAGGAGATAAGGGCTTGGCATTCAGCACTGGGATCCTGGAGCATCGGAGCATCTTGAGTCCTGCAAAGAACAGTGAGTATGGCCTCTAAGTACAAATTCAAGACTTCACTTCTAATCCCTTGAAAAATATATTTTATTTGGCTTTTTTTTTTAACTTGATCTCAACCCATTGATGATTAAGAATAGGAAAAGGAGACTGCAAAAGCTCTAAATTCCATCCTCAATTATTGTTTTTAAGTTTGCCTGTTTCTGTAAGTAATGACTTATTGGAACACAGCTACACCCATTTACTTATTGTCTGTGGCTGTAATAGACTATATGGCCCACAAAGCCTAAATTATTTGCTACCTGGTCTTTTACTGAAAAAAATTGCAGACCTGGATTTAATAATGATACTGTTCTAATAATTATTTATCAACCAGGAAAAATGTGAAATTATTCTCAGGCAAAAGAAAACACCTAAGTCATTGATACAGCAAGACAGGCATCTACCTCCTCTGATGGCTTCTGGCACACAAAGCCAGGTGAAGTTTTCCAGGACCTTTTAAAGGGGCTGGACTTTTTCACAGATTGCTAGTTTTCCACAATTACTTTGTAGGGAATGTGATGATAGAAAGAACTTATCAAAAGCTTCAGTATTGAAAATATCATAAATACATAGCTGGGCTTTAGAATATAAAAAAATTATGTTTTATGATATCAAACCTAAAAGTTAAAGTGACAAGAAACAGAATTCTGTAGTTCACATTGTTATTTACTTAGTTTGCACAAGTATATTGGGTTTATTGATGACAGAACCAAAGCAGAGCATTTGAAATGTTTTGTGAAGAACCCACTGTATTGTTTTTTAGCATTTTTCCTTTTTGGGGAAACAGAACAGTAAGAAAAGAGAACAAGGACTTCAAGTTGCATTCTTAAACACATCCTTCAGTGGATTTGCATTGTGATTCTGTAACTGCCAGACATCATCCAAATTCTGGAAAGTGGTCACCTTTTCTTTGTAATGAAATGCTTTCTATTTGGAAAAAGAAAAACATTTAACTGGACCACTGGAGATATTGCCTTTCCCCCACAGATCTAAGCGAATTCAAAATATATTAAAACTGTTCTTAAACTTCTCTTGAAAAAATGACATTCAAATATTTGTGGCTTTAATATCTATGCAATAAAAAAATAATAACTCAATGTTATGGTGAAAAGAATGGACATATTTTCCATTGGCTAAAGCAGCAAATTATGCATAAGGGTTAAAGAGTCACCTGTCCTAGGAATTCAGTTATATAATTACTTTCAGTAAATATTATGATGCTCTTAAGCCAGTAGTTTTATGGTCCTTACTTCTTCCATCCTAAAAATTAGAAGTGTTATTTTGCTCACCCTATACTTCTCATGGGGCGCTAGACAGTTAAATGCATAGGAAATGATATCATGCTGTTTCCTAGAGAAAATCAGAGGATTAGAGCCCAGCCTAATTAATGTCTATTGCAAAATGCTTTGAGACCTGTTTTTCTCATGAAAAATCATTGCTGAATTTCTCCATGACTTAGCCATTGAAAATGATAAAGCTTCTTTTTAATAGGTTAGGTATACTCTTGTACACTCTTATTTTGGAGGTGTTAAGTTCCATAGTACATTATGATATAATTATAAAATTTTCATATAAAAGAGATAACATATTTCTTGACCGCTCCACCCCAATTTACCAGTGGGGTGTAGATTCTCATGGAACTTAAAAAAAATTAATTCACACATACTGATGAACTCTTAGAACTTATAAGTTATTATGATTTTACATTTGAAAAATATTCAAGGTGATAATTTTGCCAGTTTATATATGTAAAATAATTTTTCACAAACTTGGAATTTATCCCCTCCAATACATTTGATTTCACTAATATTGCCTTGATTTAGACTTTATGTAAAAAAGACAATTTATGAAAATAGACCTATTGTCTTGGGCTTTTAGAGACTTAAACAAAATTCTCCAAGTTTTGTTACTATAAGTTTGTCTTAAAATTATTCCTGTTTAAATTTATGATGATCTTTGTTTACATTACTGGTTATTTAGCAGGGAAAGAATAATAACCTGCAGAATTAGAAGGTAAGGAAGATAAAACAATCAAGGTTTACCTTCAAGACCTCTATGGAAACTTTTTCTCACCTATAACAGGTCTAATTTAACTCACTCTGTTTATCCCCAGCAATGGAGCACAGATGGTAAAGGCTTAAAACTGGCGGCATTACACAGACCTAGGTTTGAACATTGGCTTGGGTTTTACCAATTGTGTGAACTCAGACAAAGTGATGATCCATTTCATGCCCCATTTTCCCTATCTGTTAAATAGATAACAATAATAACTATTTCATACAGTTGCTACATGTATATTAAAAGCTGACACATATAATTTACCATAGAACTTGATACATGATAAATGCTCAATATTATTATATTCTGCTTGAGAAAATGTCATACTCTTTCATTTCTTCTATGTCCAGCAAAATACACCGTAGGGCACTTTTTCCTTGTTGATGAACTTATCCACTAGAATCTATCTTTCATTCTAATGAAAACAAGAATCAATGTAAACAAAATCACTGAAATATTGGGCCTTACACCCCACCTACAAACCTTGAGTTCCACATGAACTGCAATCTATCATGTTTCTCTGCATTTGAGGGAATGTTAAAGTAGCATCTATGTTGTTATCAACCCAGTTAGTTTATCACTTTGAAAACTCTGAAATAATTTTCTTTATGAGCAATATTTTATATGCAAGTCATTATCTATATTCTCATACACTTTAAAAGACTTGGAGATGAAGGAAGCATTTAAAAGTTTCTTGAGGCTCACTTGTTTTCTTAATCATCAAAATTGAATGGATGCAGGTTTCAATTTTTTTGTAGTTTCATATTTCATGCCAGTTTATGAAGAATCCAAATAATGCCAGCTCTGTTTAAGAAATGCTAATTGGACTGTACAGCTTTTGAACAATTAGCCTAAGCATCTTAATGTTTTCTAAGAAAATATATATTTTTAATAACCTGATTTTTAAATATGCTGTGGTAATATTTGACTCTATGAAGAAATTGATTTTTCTCTGAAACATGTTAAATTTAAATGAATATTTTCTGTATATTAAAGAATGCTTCATCTGAATTCTAGTATGGCTCATACTACAAAAGAGTGATTTTTAAAAAAGTCAAGACATAACAATGCAAGTAATTATCAAATTGCTGATGGCAATACTTTTAAAGTTTAAAGACAATGGAAGAAATTCCAAATAAAAAAATGGATGTTTACTTATGTAAAAAATTAAAATTTGAGCATAATAAAAACAAAACTAAAATGCCAATCACATCACCTTTCTCTGTTTATGTATTCTCTCTCTCTCTCTCTTTATATATATATATATATCACATGAATATGTGTGTATACATACATATATGAATGAATGAGAGGATAGATATTTGTGAGATACATCTCCATCCTTCAATTTAGTAAAAGTGTAAACAATAATATTCCATTTTGGCAAGTTATTTTGCAAATAACTATATTCTAGTGGGAATATTAAATCATACAAAACATCTGAAAAATAGCTTATGAAGATTTATCATGTACCATAAAAACAATGAAATGTGTTTACACATTAATTTGAGTGAATATTTTAAGAGGTTAAAATTATTCTTATTATGGACATTTGATGAAAAGAGGAAATACTTATATATATTCCTATATATTCAGCAATTATTTACTAACAATCTACTACAAGTAACAATGGTAAATACAGCAAATCATCACTTAATGTTTGTCGATAAGTTCTTGAAAACTGCAATTTTAAGTGAAATTTGACACATAATGAAAACAACTGTACCATAGACTGATTGATACAAACAAGCATTAAGTTCCTATGGTATATTTCTGATCACAAAAACATCACTAAACTTCTAAATAAAGATCCCAAATACTTCTAATATCAAATGCTGAAATGAATGTGAACTATTCATCCATTTAAGATGAATAAAAACAAGTCAGATCATTATTTTCCAACCTGCTTATTCCAGTTCAGGGTTTTGAGTGGCTGGAACCTCCCTTGGTAGCTCAGGGCTCAAAGGGTGACCCACCCTCGTGAGGACACCTTTCCGTAGCAGGGATACAAACACATGCACACACTCAGACTGGGACAATGTAGATACACCAGTTAATCTAATGTGCACATCTTTGGGATGAGGGAGGAAACTGGAATCCCCAGAGAAAATCCATATAGCCATAGGGGGACAGTGGCCCTGGTTGGGAATTGATTTTTTTCATCATCAACATTATAATGAAATGAGGTTGAATGAAATTACATACTTTGAGAACCTACTGCATGTTTAGAAAAAATAACCTGGAATAAAATAATTGAAAGAATCAATAGTGGTTATTGGAAATATCTATGCTTTTTTCTTTATACCTTTTTGTATTTAAAAAATTTTCCCTAATCAACATGTATTTTAGAATCAGATGTACTAATTGCCTCAAAAAACATGACAGTAGCCTGGCCGGTGTGGCTGAGTGGTTGAGTATCAACCCATGAACCAACTGGTCACTGGTTCGATTCCCAGGCAGGGCACATGCACAGATTGTGGCTCGATCCCCAGGAGGGGGCGTGCAGGAGGCAGTTTCCATCTCTCTATCCCTCTCCCTTCCTCTCTAAAAATTCAATAAATACATGTTTGTTTGTTTTTTAAACATGATAATAAATAGTTTTGTGGCTACTGATTTTTAAAATTATACAGTTGAAATAAGCCTTGGCCGAGTTGGGGACTATACAAGTTTTAGGTTTTATAGTAGTCAGTCTTTCAGATGATCTCTCTTAAAAAATAATTTTAGAAATCCCTGAAGAATTCTCGCTTAAATTGTGCAGAAAAAAAATTTTTAAATGAACTAATAAAACAAAAATTTATAACAAAGTACTCTAGAAACACAGAATGGACTTTGGGCTTTTCCAGAGAAAACCCCATTTTGCAAGGGATGCCTGACCCAGATAGCTGTAGTACACTAAATGTTCCACCAGGGGGCAGAAGAACAATGCATTTTTCAATCCCATCCTAGAAGTCTTGAAATTTAATTTTACCGGTTCCAGAATTATCAATACTGATGAGTCGCGTAACATCACTATGTGTTCATTCAACTCTTTCAGATTTCATTCTAAAATATTTGTCCTCTAATATTGGTAAAAATGGAAAAAAAGTAAATGACAGTAGCGGGGTAGGATCTGCTACACATCTATGTTATTTCCTTATTCTGGGATTTTTGAAAGCCACAGATTTAATATGCCTGTATTTTCTGTTTTTGTTGTTGTTGTTGCTGATATATAAATATACAAAAGGTAATCTATATTAATAATAGAGGAATATGCAAATTGTCCAGGACACTGTCACAGTAACAGTAATGACCAAACAGCAGGCTGTGTGGAGTGACAAGGCCAGCAGGGGAGGTTAGTGAGGGACAACCAAATGACTGAACAGCAGGCTGCGTGGGGCGACCAGGCCAGCGGGGGGGGGCAGTTTGGGGTGACCAGGCCAGCAGGAGGGGCAGTTAGGGGCGATGCAGTTGGGGGCAACCAGGCCAGCAGGGGGGCAGTTGGGGGCAACCAGGCAGGCAGGCAGGTGAGAAGTTAGGAGCCAGTGGTCCTGGATTGTGAGAGGGATGTCAGACTGCCATTGGGATAAGTTCTGGAGCATGACAAAACAAGGTAGAGAAAAGAATAATCTAAGGCAGACTTGCTTCTAAAACTTGGACTTAATCTTTGATAACAAAAAGTACACCAAATGTTTCTAACAAATCCTCTGTGTTGCTTTCAAAAGATCAAAGATCAGTGCAGACTACTTACTATTGTCTTACAATGTTCCTCAATTACTTCTTTTAGTTGTTTACTCAGCATATTCACAGCTCATTTTCTCATTCTGAAAGTAATACATTTTTGCAGCAAACCATGCATAGTATTTTTCAGATACCTGGTAAACTTGTTAAGTACTCCAAATTCATGCTATCAGAATACATTCTAAGGGAATATTTCCTAAAATATGGTGGGAGGAGTGGGGACCAGCTGTGTTTTGTTTTCCACTGGCATCTACTTGAAATTTAAAATATTTCACAAACAATGATCCTTTGGACATTGTATTTGTTTTATTGCTTTTGGGCAAAATTTAGTCCCCATAATTGTCACTGAGTCAATTAGTACTGCATCGTTTTAAAATTGTGTTCAATATCCCTATTGTGAAAGAGTGGGGGTATGCACAGGAAGACAGAAGAAGAGGAAATAAAAGGCATATTGGGAATAAGGGGAAGATTTATGAACTGTGTACAAGGTCAGAAAGTATGCTTTGTGCTTTCACATATGTTTTATCTTTTGATTTCCATAGCAATTGTGTGAACCAAAATTTACTCTCATTTTTAGATGGTGAAATAAAGGCCAAAATGATGTTGTGTCATAGCTCAGTTCACATTTTTTTAAAAAAAATATATTTTATTGATTTTTTTACAGAGAGGAAGGGAGAGGGATAGAGAGTTAGAAACATCTATGAGATAGAAACATCGATTTAGCTGCCTCCTGCACACTCCCCACTAGGGATGTGCCCGCAACCAAGGTACATGCCTTTGACTGGAATCGAACCTGGGACCCTTCAGTCCACAGGCCGACGCTCTATCCACTGAGCCAAACTGGTCAGGTCTCAGTTCACATTTTTAATAAGCAGCATATCTCCCTGTCTCTGACTCAGAATATAGTGTTTTACTCCATGATACCAATGCTGCCCCCCATTGTACCAAAGACTGTACTTAGTGCAGAAATACAGCACTTTGTATCAAGTATATATAGTTCAGCAACCAACTCATTAAGTGGGAAGGGATGGAAGACGACTGGTAATAATTATAGCACAGTCTGTACATTTGAAACCAGAGCCCAGACCTAGGCCTCAGATAATTCAATAAGATCCATGAGGGGGGATAAGTGGTAAAAAAAAAAAAATAGGTTCCAAGACATTTCTTATCCACTGAACAATGTGTATTTGTTGAAAGTAAGTACACCTATTAGCAGTTCCCTAAGGTTGTTGTATCAAATTATAAAAACTGGGTGACGTACAACAACATAAATTTATTGTCTCACAGTTCCGGAAGCTAGAAGTATGAAATTAAAATGCAGGCAGGTCCATGCTCCCTCTGAAGGCTCCAGGGAAGAGTCTTTCCTTGACTCTTCTTAGCTTTTGGTATTAGCCAGCAATCCTTGGCATTTCTTCGCTTGGAGCTGCATCGCTCTAGTCTCTGCCTTCATCTTTATGTGGCTTTCCTCCCTGTGTCTCCGTGTCCAATTCTCCCTCTCTTCTAAAGAAACTAAACTTTGGATGAAGGGGCCACCCTGAATCCAGGATGATTTCATTTCAAGATCCTTAAATCAAGACCCACCGTTTCCAAATCAGGTCACATTCTTCTGGCTGACATGAGGGGACACTATTCAACCCACTATACCTATCAATATTAGTACTGTAATATTTTTTAATATTTTTTACTGATATTTTACAGAGAGGAAGGGAGAGGGACAGAGAGCCAGAAACATCGATGAGAGAGAAGCATTGATCAGCTGCCTCCTGCACACCCCCCACTGGGGATGTGCCCGCAACCAAGGCACATGCCCCCGACCGGAATCGAATCAGTCCCCAGGCCGATGCTCCATCCAGTGAGCCAAACTGGGGCGAGTAGTACTGTAATATTAACACAATAAGTTAAATAGACTGTTATTGTCCACTATTATTACTACTTTTAATATATAATTTTTCAATTGTGTATATGGATATTTTATTTTACAGTACACAAAATTTTTATGTACATTATCTCACCTAATTCTCATAACAACCTTATTAATAGGCAGGGTATTATTATTATTATATATTGTATAGATGAAGATCCTGAAATATAGAGAATTGCTAAAATTTAAACATGTGGTAAATTCAGGGAAAGAGACTTTAATCCAAACAGAACAGGAGAAAAAGGTTAACATGAGCAGAAATGTAACGAATATGAATGGTTTATGAGAATTCAGTGCTGAAAGCGATGTTAAAACAGCCAGCAAAGCAGGGTCAGAAGTATCATATGCCCAGGGCCTGTAATATCAAGACAGATAGAAATTTAAAGATTGCCTGAGACCACCCTGCCCTTCTCTGGGCTAACCATTTGAATAACTGGACATTTATATAGACACTAACAAATATTTTCTTTCACTTCAACTCATGTAGTACTACTCATTTGATATTTAATATGCAAAGGGAAAGCTATTAATTCCCATTCCAAAATTATTTTTCTAGAATTATTATATTTCTATGTCTTATCTCCCCTTTTAGATTTTAAGTTGATAGAGGTCATGAGCATAGTCTTAAAATCTATATATTCCATAATATTAAACCTCCTTATTTATTCACTTAGCATATACTTACTGGGCTTTATCATTAATAAACTGTTTACATGCTTATTGATTAATTTTATAAGTATTTGTAAATCTCATCCATGTATATCACAGAGTATAATTTGCATTATTCATTAATTCATTCAATTTATTTATATTGGTGGGGAGGAATGGGATTTAATACCTTTACCTTCTCTTTCAAGGTTTCTCCTCACTTGATGGTCATTAAAATGATTTCCTATAGGAACTGCCTCTGAAAATGAAAAATGATTCTATAGATGATGGATGGAAACTACAATATGGAACTAAAATGATAATATAGATATGCAAACTAAAACATTTCATAGCCTACAGTAGATTTCGACTGCTTATTTATGAAACCCTGAAACATGGGGACTATAATGAAATTGCTGCTAGACCCTTAGCTATAACATCTATCATGGAGGGTGATGGTATGAGACTAAATGATAAATTGGTAAGGTCAAGCTACAATCAATATACAAACACTTGATATAGAAGTGTGTGACTTATGTACACCAACAGCAACAGATTAAAATATTATGGATTCAATCTATTTTTTCCTCCCAATGGAGGCCATCTTTAAGATAAATGGTATAAATAACTTTATAATAAGGTCACACCTGATTTTATTTATCCTCAAAGGTGGTACAAGCAAATTACTTTTTTAAAGGAAAAAACCTTTATTTTTAAATCTCAGTCATTATGCATACCTCAATTAAGCATGTGGGAAAGTATGATAACCCAGAATTATACACATCTTATAAATTATGCTTTTCACATACTTTTCATATTTCTCCCGTGAATTCTTTCTCCACTGAATGCACCCATTCAGACTGTCAGCAGTTCTTTATACAATAGCATTTTAAATTTTCTTATCTATATTGAATCCCTCTTGATTTATATTGCAACCCTTGCTCAAATCTTATGCATCACTGCATGTAAAAGCTGGGCAGTCTGATGGTAGAAGTTGACTGATGTGTTTTCCCAGGTAATACTTATATTAGTCAGGGTTTTCCAGATAAGCAGAACCAATGAGATATACATACATACATACATACATATGTATACATACACACATAAGCATATATACAGATATATACAGCTATGTAGATATATGATTTATTATAAGAATAGGTTCACACAATAATGAAGGCCAAGAAATTCTGCCATCTGTCCTCCACAAGCTGGAGAACCAGAAAGCCAGTGGTATAATTCAGTCTGAGTCCAAAAGCCTGAGAACCAAGGGAGACACCAGTGTACATCCCAATTCAAGGTCAAAGGTCAGAGAACTTGAGCGGGTGAGGGTGGGGGACTTTGATATAAATCCAGAAGTCCAAAGGCCTCAGAGCCACAAGCTCTTATGTCTTCTTGTCTTATGGCAGGAGAAGATGGCTATCCCAGCTCAAGATGAGAGAATTTGCCCTTCCTCTGCCTTGTTATTCTATTCAGTGCCTTAATGGATGGGATGTTTTCCATCTACATTAGTAGAGGTGGTCTTCTTTACTCAGTCTACTGATTCAGATGCTAATCTCTTCTGGAAACACCCTTATAGACACACCCAGAAATAATGCTTTCCCAGCTATCTAGGCATACTTTAGCCAAGTCAAGTTGACATATATAATTAACTATCACAATACTTAAGCATTTGAACTGGAGTGTTCTATAGTTAATGCATCCTCATTTGTTTCATAATCAACTTAAAGTGGTGGGAATTTCAGTAAAGCTAGAAGGGATGTCCATTGTTATAGAGAATGTTGAAAATAAATTTAGGGAAAGATTGCAGGCATGCAGGCAATGGCCTAGTTTACTAAACCATTCTGTAGTCTAGAGATTTCCTATATGATCTTTAGCCTCAGACATTTTTGGTTGATTTCTCATCTATTCCATTTATTATCTGAGTGACTAAGCAAATTTCTTAATCTCTCTAGTTTCAGTTTCTTCATATATAAAACAGAGATAATAATCTCAACCTAAAATTTGGTGGAGTTGTAAAATTTAAAATAGATTTCATTGGCTTACAAGCTACTTGCTCTTGGTCAAGTGTCTTCATTTCTCTGAACATCAGTAGCTGATTTGAAAAATGCTGATAGCAGTATTTTTATTAATATGTATTATAACGGTCTGATTTTTTATCTCAGTTGGTAAACACGATTAAATATGATAATTATATAATTTAACACATATTTCATCAGTATCCATCATAGGTTCATTTAAAGCATTCAGTAGAGGGTCTTGCCCATGGTCATCGCTCAGTGGATGTTACCTATGTGCCCATAATTATTTCTAGGATACACTGCAGCTCTGCTCTCTCCTATACTGACATGTAGTTAAAATACCAGAGAGCCACATTTAAATAGCAGGCATCCTGGAGCTCACCTGTTTTAACAACTTACTGTGGGGATTACTGTGCTTCTGAGAACTTGTTTGCGAGAGAAAATAATTTATTTTTAGAAGTTATTTCCTGGTAAGGTAGCTAATAGGACATTAAGAAAATGTTATTTTCCCTTTCTTTCTTTAACCTATTATGGATTTACACAAGTTGTTGATTCTCCAAAAATGTGTTGTTTGCACCAGATCCATGCCAGATAGAAGTAGATATTGTAGTGATGAGCATTAATACATATGCCCATTGTCAGCATCTCTTATCTTTGCAAGATTTGTTTCTTAGTGAGAACATCATAAAAGACAAATGGGGTATTATTTACTGATATTAGGAGAAATGGCTCAAGAAGATACAAGGATCATGAGAATAGAACTATAAAATTGTAAATGACAGAACCACAGAAAAAAGATAATTTGAAAATTTTAGTTCTCTTGGAAATTGATGGACAAAGATACCAAAAAAGACCCCAGTGAATTGGAAGATTTAAATAACAAAACTAAAAGAAGGGTGATAAAAAGCAGTAGCTAAGAGCATAGACTGAAGATATATTGCCTGGGTTCAAATTCCATTTCTACTCTCTGCTAACTGAGTGACTTTGGCAAAATTATTTAACATTTCTTTGTCTGTTTTTTCCTTTGTAAAATGGAAATGATAATACATACCTCATAAGGTTTTGGTTAGGGATGAGTGAAGTGCTGAGATAGTATCAGATAAACATTAATTATTATCCATGGATTCATAAGAATTTATACCTAACAGAGAATATAAATTATTTTATCCTATCTAATAAAAGAGAAACATGGTAATTAGCCATAACTTCACTACCCTTCCCATTGGCTAATCAGGGCAATATGCAAACTAACTGCCAGCCAAGATGGCGGCCGGCAGCCAGGCAACTGACGCGAACAGGAGGGAGGCTTGCTTGCTCCAGTGACAGAGAAAGCCAACGTTCCCCACCTGCCGCTGCTGGGCTCTGAGCTGCTCTCTAAGAAACATTGTT
>NW_005353947.1:53714-54719 GCF_000412655.1 Myotis brandtii | reverse complement strand
GGGCCTAAGCCAGCAGGTCGTTATCTCCCGAGGGGTCCCAGACTGTGAGAGGGCACAAGTGGGGCTGAGGGATGCCCCCCCCCGGCCAGTGCACAAATTTTTGTGCACTGGGCCTCTAGTTGATATATAATTGATATCCAACATTGTACTTGTTTAAGTGTGCAAAATATACATTATTTTTATTTTTTTATTTGTTGGATGATAATAGCTTTTATTTTTTATTTTTATTATTTAAAGTAATACAAATAGTAGTACATATGACTCCTGTTTCCCCCATTGACCTCTCCCCAGCCTCTCCTACCCCCCAGCACATGCCTTCACCGCCCCCCCCCCCGCAGTGTCTGTGTCCATGGGTTATCTTTATATGCATGCATATAAGTAATTTGGTTGATCTCTTTCCCCCTAAAACATCCCTGCCTTCCCGCTGTGGTTTGACAGTCAGACTGATGCTTCTTTGTCTCTGTGTCTGTTTCTGTTCATCAGTTTATGTTGTTCATTATATTCCAAAAATGAGAGAGATCATGTGATATTTATCTTTCTCTGACTGGTTTATTTTGCTTAGCATAATGCTCTCCAGTTCCATCCATGCTGTTGCAAATGATAAGAATGCCTTCTTTTTTATAGCAGTGTAGTATTCCATTGTGAAGATGTGCCACAGTTTTCAAATCCACTCACTGCTGATGGGCATTTAGGCTGTTTCCAAATCTTAGCTATTTTGCTGCTATGAACATAAGGGTTCATATATCCTTTCTGATTGGTGTTTTTAGTTTCTTGGGATATAATCCTAGAAGTGGGATCACTGGGTCAAATGGGAGTTCCATTTTTAGTTTTTTGAGGAAATGCCACACTGTTCTCCACAGTGGCTGCACCAGTCTGCATTCCCACCAGCAGTGCATGAGAGTTCCTTTTTCTCCGCATCCTTGCCAGCACTTGTAGTTTGTTGATGATAGCCATTCTGACAGGTGTGAGATGGTACCGCATTGTTGTTTTGATTTGCATCTCTCA
>NW_005353947.1:46278-51556 GCF_000412655.1 Myotis brandtii | reverse complement strand
AATGGATATGATTATATGGTTTTTATCTCTCAGTTTGATTATATGGTGTATCATGTTTATTGATTTGTGATTATTGTGCCATCTTTGTATCCCCAGAATAAATCCCACGTAGTCATGGTGTATGATCTTTCTAATGTAATGCTGGATTCGATTTCCTTGAATTTTGTTGAGAATTTTGGCATCTATGTTTATGAGGGATATTGGCCTATAATTGTCTTTCTTTGTAGTGTCTTTATCTGGTTTTGGGATTAGGGTAATGCTGGCTTTGTAGAAAGAGGTTGGAAGTGTTCCTTCCTCTTGAAATTTTTGGAATAGTCTGAGGAAGATAGGTTTTATTTCTTCTTTGAATGTTTAATGAAACTCCCCTGTGAAGCCGTCTGGTCCAAGGCTTTTGTCTGTTGGAAGTTTTTTAATAACTGCTTCAATTTCCTCCATACTTATCAGCTTATTCAGATTTTTTTTATTTTTCCTGGCTGAGTTTTGGAAGGTCGTATTTTTCTAGGAATATGTCCATTTCTTCTCGGTTGACCAGTTTGTTGGAAGAGAGTTGCTCATAGTATTTTTTTTTTTTTTTTTTACGATTCTTCGTATTTCTGGATTGTTGTGTTTTCATTGTAATGTTTTTCCAGGATATTTTTTTATTTCTACTTTGATCTCTTTGGTAACCCAAACATTGTTTAATAGTATGCTATTCAGCCTCTAGGTGTTTGAATGTTTGTGATTGTTTTTATTATAGCTGATTTCTAATTTTATGTCATCGTGGTCTGAGAAAGATGCTTGATATGATTTCAATCTTCTTGAATTTGGAAAGACTTTGCCTGTATCCTAATATGTGGTCTATCTTTGAAAATGTCCCATGTGTGTTTGAGAAGAATGTATAATCAGTAGCTTTGGGTGAAATGTTCTGAAGCTGTCGATTAAGTCCATCTGATCTAGTGAGTCATTTAGGATTGCTGTTTCTTTGCTGATTTTTTATCTAGAGGATTGATACAGTGATGTTAATGGGGTATTAAAGTCTCCTACTATGATTGCATTTCTGTCAATCTCTTCCTTGATATCTTACAGGAGTTTTTTTTTTTATGTATTTGGGTGCTCCTGCATTGAGTGTATATATGTTTACCAGAGTTATATCCTCTTGTTGTATCGATCCCTTTAGTATTATGAAGTGGCCTTCCTTGTCTCTTGTTATGGTCTTCACTTTGAGGTCTATTTTGTCAGATATAAGTATTGCTGCCCCAGCTTTTATTTTTCATTTCCATTTGCCTGAAAGAAGTTTTTTCATCCCTTCACTTTCAGTCTGTGTGAGTCCCTTGTTCTGAGGTAGGTCTCTTGTAGACAGCACATATATGGGTCATGTTTTCTTATCTATTTAGTCACTCGATGTCTTTTTATTGTAGCATTTAATCCATTTACATTTAATGTTATTATTGATAGGTACTTGCTTTTAGCCATTTCTGTATTTTATGCCTGTGTCCCTTTCTATTCTTTTTACAGTATTCCCTCTAGCATTTCTTGCATTGCCAGCTTGGTAGTGATAAACTCCCTTAGCCTTTTTTTTTAATCTATGAAGCTCCTGATTTCCCCTTCAATTTTGATTGATAACCTTGCTGGATAGAGTATTTTTGGAGTTAGTCCTTTGCTTTGCATCACTTTGTATACTTCATTCCATTCCCTTCTGGCTTGATGTGTTTCTGTTGAGAAATCATTTGATAATCTGATGGGGGATCTTTGGAGGTAACTCTCTGTCTCTCTTTTGCAGCCTTTAAGATTCTCTTTGTTGTTAACATTTGCCATTGTAATTACAATGTGTCTTGGTGTGGGTCTTTTGGGGTTCATCTTGCTTGGGACTCTCTGTACTTGTGTGACTTTTTTCTTCTCTGTATCAGGGAAGTTTTCTGTCATTATTTCTTCAAATAGATTATCTAATCCTTGCTGCTCTTCTTGTCCTTCTGGCACCCCTATTATATACATGTTATTCCAAAGCTCCTTTAGGCTCTCCTCCTGCTTTTTAATTTTTTTCTCCAATTATTGTTCAGATTGGGCTTGTTTCTTTACCTTATCTCTAACTCACTAATTTGGTTCTCCACTCCTAGTTTACTGTTGAAACTTCCATGGTGTTTTTGATTGTAGCTATAACACTTTTGATTTCTTCCTGATTTTTGCATAGGTAGTTGATTTTCTCGTCCATCCAGTTTCTGAACTATATGACCATTACTCTGAATTCTTTTTCTGACAGATTGCATGCCTCCATTTCATTTATTTCCTTCTTGGTGATTCCTCTTTGTCTTTCCTTTGGGGTTGTTTCATTGTCTCCCCATTCTAGCTATCACTAGAACGTCTAAGCGCTAAGTTGTGGGGGCCTGAGCCGTGTGCGGTGGGAGCGTCGTGCCACCCTAGCATCACTGAAGAGCTCAGACACTGAAACGTGTGGCTGTCATGGTCAGCAGGAGTTGCACGCACTGAGAATCAGAGTCCCCACATGCCTGCGCTGAGAATCAGAGTCAGGGGCGCTTAGTGTGTCCTTGTCCATCCGCTGAGAATCAGGGTTCCCGTGTACGTCCTGAGAATTGGGGTTCTCACACACCAAGATTGGAGTCACTGGTGCTCGGTGTGGCTTCGTGCGCGCACATAGAATCAAGGTCCTCGCACATGCGTGCTGAGAAATAGAGTCCCTGCTTGCATGTGCTGAGAATTAGAGTTCCCAAGCGTGCACCAGGAATCAGAGTCCCTCTGTGTGCGTGCTGAGAATTGCAAATCGGAGTCTCTGGTGCATGGTGCTGCCTGGAGTGCGCTCTGAGAATCAGGGTCCCTGTGCACACGTGATGTGAGGAGAAACAGAGTCCCCTCGTGCACATGACGGGAATCAAAGTCACTGGTGCTCTGTGCGACCTTGCTCCTGTGCCAAGAATCAGTCCGTGCGCCAATAGTCAGAGTCCCTGTGCGCGCATGTAACGAGAAACAAAGTTCCCATGTGCTCATGCTGAGAATCAAAGTTAGTGGTGCTCAGTGCGGCCCCGTGGTGCGCCAAGAATCAGTCAGCGCACTGATAACCCATGTGCGCAAGAGGAGAAACAGAGTCCCCACTTGCACGCACCGAGAATCAAAGTCACTGGTGCTCAGTCCAGCCTTTAGTGCACACACTGAACATCAAAGCCCTGGTCTGCTAGGGAGCCCCCCCCCTCCCTGTGTCGGCAGGAGGCCTGCTCGCATGCCACTGGTTGCACAGGCCCTATGCCACTGCCCCAGGCTGGTGGAGAGGGGGATGCACTCTGTGACTCACAGAAATCAGTGGTTGGGATGTCTGGAGTCTCAGTGTCCCTGGGTCTGCAGCTGTGGTAGCAAGTCTTTGTCCAGAGTGGCCGTAAGATTCCAGTTTGCATCTGAGGCCAGTCTGGGTGGTGGTGAGAGTAGAAAACTAGTCACAACAGTCCTGCCCTTCAAGATGGCGTGGTTTCTGTGCCAACGCTGGACACCTGGGAGTGTTTGCAGAGACAGTGGGGTCTCACAGTCTAAGACTGCCCATTCCGCCAGCTGCCGAAAGTCCTGCAGGATCTAACTGTCCCTAGCTCACAAACACACTCTCCAGACACATCTACACACTCCCCTATTGCTCCCTCACTCTCTTACACTCTCTCTCTCCCTGCCGTCTTGCTAGTCGCCATCTTCCTCCTCCGAATATACATTATTTTTTTTCACTGATCTTGTTTTTTTATTGATTAACATCATTTTTAACACATGGAACATTCATAAAATCTGACCATGACACAAAATAAATAAATTCTAAAAAATTACCATCATACAGGATGTTCCCCTGACCACAATGAAATAAAATCAGATATCAATCAAGAGATGACTTAAAAAGGTATTTCTAGAAAATATATACTAAGAAATAACACTTGAATTTAAAAGTATAAATAAAGGAAATAATAGAATACTTAAATGGGAATGATAATAAAAACACTACATGTCAATGTCAAAAGGTGTGGAATAGTCTTTGTGGGGTGGTCTTATGCATTAAGTGTCCTGTGGGACCCAGTAGTGCAGTCTCCTTTATTTCCTGACCTGGATGCTCTAGAAATGTCCCTTGTGTGGGATATTTGGGGTTTCTTGTTGTAATTGGATATTGATTGTTGTTGTCCTGTTCGTGGGCAGCATCTTACCTCAGGCTGGATGACTGTGAGGCTCAACTCCGTCCACATCATATGAGCTCTGTACAGGTGCCAGAAGCTGGCTGCCCTTTCATTCACTGGTTCCTGAAGTGCAGACCTGTTCCTCCTCCAGATTTTAACATTTTTTTTTTAATGTGGAGGACTATTTTCAATGTTCATTTCTCAGAGAAAGCTTGCCTGTGTCTTTATTCCTGTCTTGCTGAACCATCTTTGAGTTCTCAGATTTTCACCTGATGTTCTTGAATATTCAGGGATGAAATTTCATCCAGTATGTGAAATGCATTATAAAACTTCAACCTCAAGAAGAGCTGTCTCTTCACAAACAGGAGAGGCAGCGCATGGACAGCTCAGTGAGTCAGACAGCGGCCTTGCTCTAGACATGGGGTCCCCAGGTCCCACCACTGCACCTCTCCATAGATTTTGCTTTGCAGCTCCATAGTTGACATGATAGGGACCTTCCCCCACAAGTTCAGCATTGGGAGGGGCCCTGATGCTAACACCCCCAAGGCTGTCTTGGCAGCAGCATGAGACCCAAACACACTAGTGACATGTTGGTAAAAATTGTCAACAAACTCTGGGCATGACGTGGAACCTCTAAGGAGCATATCCCTTATGCTCACACCTTGATATGTGGGTTCTTAGTAGGAAAATGTGCATGTAAAGTGTTTAGTTAGATCTAGAAACAGCAGTGTAACCATTCCTTATCTTTTCATGCCAGTTCACAATTCACGAGACTATTTTCTCATTGGTTGGCTCATTTTGTTCTCACAAGAAACACACTGGATCAGCACATTCAATAAATGTTATCTATGAATTTTGAACTAAATTTTTTGAAATCTCTTGTTTTTGGTTTTCCATCCCATTTACCATCTTGCCACCCAAACATTCTTTTTATGCCAGATTGTTTCAATTATGTTCTGACAAAAGCACTGGTTAAATATGCTTTATAAGGATTGAGGTGCCGCTTGAAACCTCGGAGAGAAAGCTGCCCTCACGTTCCAACTGATGCCAGACAATCCTGCTTCTCCCGTTTGAGTCTGAGTCCCTAGAGACTCGCCCGGATCTGGAGCTCAGAGTCTGAGACTCCCTCCTGATTGAAAACGACAACC
>NW_005353947.1:14157-41895 GCF_000412655.1 Myotis brandtii | reverse complement strand
TATATATATTTGGATATACACATACAATGGAATATTAAGCCTTTAAAAGGAGTAAAATTTGGATACATCACAATGTGGGTAAATCTTGAAGACATTATGCTAACTAAAATAAGACACAAAAGGACAAGTATTGTGTGATTCCACTAGAGTAGCCAAATTCATAGAGACAGAAAGGAGACAACAGTGGTTGCTAGGAGCTGGAGGGAGAAGAGGAATTAGTATTTAATGGGTATAGAGTTTTAGTTTGGGATGATGGAAAGTTCTGGAGACGGTTGCACAATATTCAAATGTACTTAATGCCATTAAATTGTACATTTAAAATGGTCAAAATGGTAAATTTTATGTTATGCATATTTTACTCAATATAAAGTTAAGAGATAGGAAAGATATACAAAAAAGACCTAAATCAAATTTCTAGAGATGAAAAAGATAATGTCTGAGATGAAAACCACACTAGATGTGATTAATAGCAGAGTACATATGGCAGAAGATTAGTAAAATTAAAGGCACAGCAATAGAAATTGTTCAAAATGAAACATAGAAAAAAAGAATAAAAAAAAAGAAAAGAAAAAAAATATGTAAAACTAAAAAAAAAAAAAAAAAGGATTGAGGTGCCATTGATCAAGAAATGCCCTAGTAGCCACATGAAAACCAAACTCACTAGAAACAATCTGTTCTAAAGTTTTACTATCTAATAGAAATATATGTAGAGCCACATATGTAATTTAAAATTTTCCACTACCCACATTTAAAAAATGCAAAAAGGACAGGTTGAAGCAATTTTATTTTATTTTTTAATTTTTTTAACTTTTTATTGATTAAGGTATTACAAATGTGTCTTTATTCCCCCATTGTCCCCTCATCCTCCCAGTCTTGCCCTCACCCTCAGCCCCTGTTGTCTGCATCCATCGCTTATGCTTATATGCATGCATACAAGTCCTTTGGTTGATCTCTCCTCCTTACTCCCACCCTCCCGTACCTTCCCTCTGAGGTTTGAGCATCTTGGATATATCCAAAATATTATATTTCCATGGGTAATCAAGATAAAATCATAGTAATGAAATATTTTCCTTTATTTTTTCACACAAAATGCTTAAAATCTGGTGTGCATTTTACACTTACACCACATCTCCACTTGGACTGGCCACATTTGAAGTGCTGGGAGACACATGTGGTTAGTGGCTTCCATACTGAATAATATGGTGACACTGTAGTGGTGATTAAGCTTAACAAATAGTGTGGATTGTTCAGAGTGCTCATATGCAGACAACTAGGTTTACATACAAGTTCTCAAGGACTAAACTTATCAATACATTTATTTACTCAAATGTGCGACTGCATATTAAAATGGTATGATTACTTCCATCTCTAGGTTGTGTTCAGTTTATAGCAGTATTTTCATGTGTGTTGGCTGATTTAATCCTCTTGACAGGTCACTGAGCCTGAAGTAATATTACCTGTCATGAGTTTTATTATGCAGATTAAATGAGTAGAACCACATAAAAGCTCTTAGTGCAGTGCCTGAAATATTCGTGTGAATTCAGTAAGTGTTAATAATTGTCTTTATATCATAATTGTCATTACCAGTCAGAAGGCTAGGAATCTCAAGGCTTGAAGACTTTAATTTGTTTAATGTGGTAGGAACTAAGTTTACTTTCATAAAAATCAGTGCAAAATTTCAATTAAAAGACACTACTTGCTTATTCTAATATATGAAACAATGCACACAAATATTCTTAGTCAACCACATAACCAGCCTCAATAATTACAAAAAACTCTGTACCTAACTGTCCACATAGTTTTCCTTGCTCAAAGTATCGCCTGCTAACGTATATACTAGTAAGTACACATGTGAGGCTTTTCCCCTTTTCTGCCTTTTTTGTTTGTTTGTTTGTGCAAGTATGAGCTCACTCTATAACAACATGTTTCTGCCACTTGCATTATTTCCTTAACAAAAGATAGTATATGTCCCTCTCTGGGTGAATGGGATTTTATGGTTCATATTTTATACTCTACCTCTTTATTTCATGTGACATTTATTTGGGAAATACTAGGAAGATAATTTTTTTAACTTTACTTTTTTTAGGTAATATAAAATCTGGCCGTGTAACACTTGAGCTTTCAATTTTGTTATATTGATGCTTCAGTCACTTCTTGAGCCAGATATTTAATTGTTTTAATTATGATAGCTATACACTGCCATTTGGTATTTATCCAACAAATATTTATTGGTGCCAATTACATGCCATCATTAAACAAAATAACCAAGACTAGTTGTCTTTATAGAACTTACATTCTAGGTGGGAAGAGGGGCACTGACATAAACAAATTATGTACTATTAGAACCTGATAAAGATAAAGATCAAGGGCTAAAATACACATCTGGATTAAAGGGGGTCTGGAGTTTTGGTATGGGACCAGTTGCAAAATTATATAAAGTGATCAAAGAAGTCCTTGAAAGGTAACAGAATGTCACTTCAAAATATGCCAGTTTGGTATTTTGATTATTTTCAGCTGTAGACTTTTGAAAAATAACAATCTAGGGAGAGTCTTTCTATGAATTCCCTTTATCTATATAAAGGCAGATTCTCTAAAAGGAACAAAATTGTTATAATTCTCTTCCCATGGGGTTTCATCAGTCATAGAAGATTGACTCCTATCACAGAGGAGAAGACTAGAAGGGAACACTACACCCAGACAAACTTTGTCACAAACGTTCACATTTCACATCTATTCTTCTAAGGGCCCATTCATCTTTCTTAAAAGTCATTTTCTATTTCCTAAGAGGCCTATATCTCCTTCCCCTTTGCCTATTAGGATGGCATTCTAACTACCTGCGAGAGTTACTCTCCCTGGGCCTCTCCCATATACACAGGAAGTATACATATTAATAAACTTGTTTGTTTTATCTTATTAATCTGTCTTTTATTACAGGAGTCTCAATCAAGAAATCAGAAGGGCAGAGAGAGGATTATTTGTCTTTCCCATAGTCTCAATGTGAAGATGATTTAAAAAAAATTTAAATTGATTTTTAGAGAGAGAGGAAGGGAGAGAGACAGAGAGAAACATCCATGTCAGAACAAAACACTGGCCAGGGCTAAAGGTGATTTTTGAGCAAACATCTAGGACATTGAGAGAGGGATAATATAAGCTAGAATATATAATAGTAAGCCTAAAGAACATTCTATGAAAATACCCTGAGGAGTGTGGCTGGTCAATTCTGGGAATATCTGAGAGGCCAGTGTGGCTGGAGTGCAGAGATACAGGGAGAACCATTAGGGACAAAGTTCAACAAAATAAATGGAGGCTAGTTAATATAGGTTCATAGCCATTGCAAGTGACTGTCTTTTAACTCAAGTTCAATAGGGAATCCACTGCAGGTTTTACACTTCAATGTAGTGCCATTATTTGAATTACCAGTTAAAACAATTATTTTGTATATATTTTTAAAACAGTGCTTATAGGTTTTACTAACGAATAGGATGCCCATTAACTGAGATAGGGAGGTCTCCAGTTCAAGGAGACTACAAAGCTCATTCAGGATCAGTTAAATTTAATACAACTTTTGGACATGCAAATAGAAATGTGTCCTCTGGAGTTTAGGAGGAAAATCTAAGTTCAAAATATAAAATTAGGTGTCATTAGCATACAGATGGTATTTAAAGCCATGAGACTGGTGATGTTAATTCAGGGTGTGAGTGTGGATAGAGAAAAGAGAAGAGGTCCCAGAACTGAACCCAAAGGCACACCAACATTAAGACAACAGGGAAGAGAATCCATCAAAAGAGACTGAGAAGAAACAGTGACTTAAGCAGAAAACTAAAAGAAAATCATGCCTTAGATACCAGGTGACTAAAGTTTTGCCAGAAGAGGTGTGACCCCCTGTGTCAAAATGCTGCTAGTACATCTGTGTGACTTTGAATTAAGCAAAGGTTTCTTATATATGATACCTAAAGCACAAGCAGCCAAACAAAAAATACATAATTTGGACTTCATGAAAAATAAATATTTTGTGCTTCAAAGGACACTACTAGAGAAGTGAAAAGACAACCCACAGAATGGAAAAAAAATACTTGCAAATCATATATTTGATAACTTATTGTTCAGAATATATCAATAACTGTTAAAACTTAATAAAAAGGCAATCTATTTTTTTTAAATGAAAAAAGGATCCGGATAGCTATTTCTCCAAAACAACAACAACAAAAACAAACAAACAAATGAAAAAACCCAGAGGGCCAATAACTACATAAAAAGATGCTCAATACCATTAGTCATTTGGGGCATGCAAATCAATACCATAATGAGATATCACTTCACATCCTATAAAATGACTAAAGTGAAAAAAATACAATAGCAATTCTTTTCAAGGTTGTTGAGAAAACATTGTTGGTGGGAATGTACTATTTTGGAACAAAGCCTGGCAGTTCCTCAAAACATTAAACATAGTTACAGTGTGATCCAGCAATTCCATCTAGCTGTATACCCAAGAGAAGTCAAAACATATGAACACACAACAATATCAATCCAAATACTCAGAGGACCATTATACATAAGAGCCCAAATCCTATATAATAAAACCCTAATATGCAAATCGACTGAATGGCAGAATGACCGGCAGAATGACCGGTTGCTATGACATGCATTAAACACCAGGGGGCAGACGCTCAATGCAGGAGCTGCCCCCTGGTGGTCAGTGTGTTCCCATAGGGGGAGTGCTGCTCAACCAGAATCTGGGCTCATGGCTGGCAAGCGCAGGGGTGGTGGTAGAGCCTCTCCCACCTCCGCTGCAGGCAGGCAGTAAGGAGTGAGGGGTCCTGGACTGGAAGAGCCCTGAACTGCAAGAGGGATGTCTGACTGCCAGGAGGATCGGGCCTAAGCTGACAGTCGGACATCTCCCGACGGGTCCCAGATTGGAGAGGGTGCAGGCCGGACTGAGGGACATCCCTCCCCGCCCACCCCCCACCCCTCGTGCACAAATTTCATGCACCGGGCCTCTAATATGGAAATAAATGAGGAAAGGCACAAACTTTGCACCTTAGATATAAATTCACTCAAAATTATTCAATATTTAAATATGTAAATGATCTTTGAATTGTGAAAATTAAATGATAAAAATATATAAACTAAACTCTATAAATGACAGGTAAGTTAGCACTGAGTAAATGATTGAGTGATTATTATTCTTAGTGGTTTTCTTAATAATATTCAATAAATATAATGAAGACATTTAGAAAAGGAGAATATTAGGGACTCTATAAAGACATTTGACAGGTCCCCAGAAAAAATGGTATAAAGTATCTTCTATATTTTCAGCTTTATTCAGGTACAATTGACAATAACATTGTAAGATATTTAAAGTGTACATCATAATTATCAGTATTTTTCATTTTAGTCCTTCTATTAGGCACATGGTAGCACCTCATTCTGATATTCCACTCCCCTAATTACAAATGACTCTTTTCATGTGCTTATTTGCAATCCCTGTATCTTCTTTGATGAAGTGTTTGTTCAAATCTTATGACCGTTATTATTAGGTTGTTTGATTCCTTATTATTGACTTGAGAATTCTTTTTTTTTCTTTTTTTTTTATTGCTAAAAGTATTACAAAGGGTATTACATATGTGTCCTTTTTTTCCCCGCCCTTGACAATCCCCTGGCCTCCCCTACCCCCCAGTGTTTTATGTCCATTGGTTATGCTTATATGCATGCATACAAGTCCTTCGGTTGATCTCTTACCCCCTTCCCTCCTGCCCCCCAACCCTCCCCAGCCTTCCTGCTGCAGTTTGACAATCAGTTTGAGGCAGCTCTGCCTCTGTATCTATTATTGTTCAAGAGTTTGTAATGGTCTCTATTATCCATGAATGAGTGAGATCATGTGGTATTTTTCCTTCATTGACTGGCTTGTTTCACTTAGCATAATGCTCTCCAGCTCCATCCATGCCGTTGCAAATTGTAAGAGTTCCTTCTTTTTTACAGCAGCATAGTATTCCATCGTGTAGATGTACCACAGTTTTCTAATCCATTCATCTACTGATGGGCACTTAGGCTGTTTCCAGATCTTAGCTATGGTGAATTGTGCTGCTATGAACATATGGGTGCACATATCCTTTCTGATTGGTGTTTCTGGTTTCTTGGGATATATTCCTAGAAGTGGGACCACAGGGTCAAATGGGAGTTCCATTTTTAGTTTTTTGAGGAAACTCCATACTGTCTTCCATAGTGGCTGCACCAGTCTGCATTCCCACCAGCAGTGAACAACTGTTCCTTTGACTTGAGAATTCTTTACATGTTTTCTATACAGGTCCTTTATCTGATATATGATTAGCAAGCATTTTCTCACATTCTGTGGTTATTTTTTCATTCTCTCTATAGTGTGCTCATAATTTGAATGAAGACCATTTTATTGTTTTGCATTATCATTGTTTTTGTACCTAAGAAATAGTTTCAAATTAAAATTCTTTTTCTATTTTTCTTATAGAAGCATTATCATTTTAGGTTTTACATTTAGGTCTATTATCTATTTTGAGTTAAATTTTTATGATGAGTTGCATAGTACAAAATTTATATTTTTGCATGCGGTTATAGAATTGATTCAGACTCAAATTTTGAAAAGAAGACTATATCCTTTCTCTTCTAACCTTCTTTTGAATCTTTGTTGATAAGCAATTTTCTATATATGTATGGTTCTATTTCTGGACTTTATATCACATTGTTTTTATATTTCTATCATTATTCCAATACCACACTCTCTTGGTTATTGTTATTTTATAAAAAGTCTTAAAAAATTAAGTAGTACACCCCTCCAACTTTGTTCTTTTTAGAAGGTATTTTGGCTATTTTAGGTCCTTTGCATGTCCATATAAGTATTAGATTCGGCCATCATCTTCTATTAAAACAAAACTTTGGGTTTATGATATTATCACCACAATAAGTCTAGTTAACATCCATCACCACAGGTAGTTACAAAAATTTTTTTCTTGTGAAAAGTTTTTAGATTTCCTCTCTTAGCAAATTTCAAATATGCAGTGCAATGCTGCTAACTATAGTCACCATGCTGTGCATTACATCCCCATGACTTATTTATTTTATAACTGGAAGTTTGCACCTTTTAATCCTTTTCACACATTTTGCTCACCCCACCCCCTCTGCCTTTGGCAAACACCAGTCTGTTTTCTGTATCTATCAGTGTGTGTGTGTGTTTTTTTTTTTTGCGGGGGGGGGAGTTCTATTCATTTTTTTAGATTCCATATGTAAGTTGATTTATATGGTTTTTGTCTTTCTCTTTGACTTACTTCACTTAGCAAAATGCCTTCAAGGTCCACACATGTTATGTAAATGATAAGATGTGATCTATAACTTTTTTGCCTGTAAATACCTTGTTACAAAACTTATAAGGCTTGCATGCCTGTGAATAATTTAATCTTTCAAATATTTTAATGACAGTTTGGATAAATATGTGTGCTAAAATTTACATTTTTCTTCAGTTTCTTGCATCAAGTGCTGATATTCAAAAATATATTAATATCACTTTTTTTTGCTTTTTGTCTCTCTGTGTCTAGAATTTCTCATTTTTCTTTGATATTTGGGGAAAAGTCACTTTAATGTGATATGTTTGTGTGTATGTTGCAATTTCTCCATTTTTAGTATACTCTGAATCTCTTCTATTTGTTTCTTCTATGTTTTATTAAGTCTGAGAAATTTATCTCCAGTGGTTTTAAAAACACTGCCTTGTTTGCATGTTTTTTTCTATCTTTCTGGGCTCTATTGTCTAAATAGCAACATATTAATCCATACATCTTAACTTCTTTCATCTTATCCCATTTCTTCTTGCTTCTTCCAAAGGATTTCCTCAAACTAAAAATTCTATGTGTTTGCTCTGTGCTTCTCAAAATAAAACCACACACCCAGCCTTTGCACACAGTTCTCATTATTGTACACAAGGATTTACTGATTTCAACTTAGGCTCCTGTCTTCAAATTCAAGGATTATACATTGGCAGATACTTCTGGGGTCTGTATTTATAGCATATCCTCTCTACTTACTTCAGTTTATACTACTGTCCTATCTCCACTGCATTTGGCAACCCTGAAAGCTTTTCATTATTTTCAGTTTCAGCTGCCCCTAACTTCCTATAAGAGGTGTGCATTTCTGTTGCCTTATTCTCCCTGTGAATTCCAAGAGGAGAAGGAAGATAAGTGACTTTAAACTAATGTGCTCATACCAGAAATCCCTTATTATGGTATTTCATTTCAAGTCTCAAAATGATGAAAGCAAATTTATAATCCTCTTAACTCTGAGCAAGACACAAGGGGAAAATACGGATTGTCTTTTTTCACTCTAACTCCCCAAGACAAGTTGTTTTTCTGCACATAAGTCCCTATGAAAAACAACTCTTTCTATTTGCACTAGATATGGGTTTTTCATTTGTTCTCTTATTTCAGTGTAGTCCTTGAAATATTTAACTAATTTTAAAATATTATTTCCTGAGGAACCGGGGTTTATTTAATCTGCCTCATACTGCCCCCTCAAAATGTGCACTCTCCTATTTTCCTCCTAAATTGCCTTAATATTTATGATGTTTCTACTTTCTCTGTTCATAATACCTGGTAGTTAATAGTTTTAATGTTACCTAATATGTTCTGAACAAAGAGACACAGGGGAGAAACAGTATCTCTCATGTAACTGGAAAAGAGATTTGGGAGAATCAAGTTCAATGTGATATTTTACATAGCTGATGAAATGCCGACTAAATGTTTTTCTAAATCTGTATTATTCAACTGTAGGGTTGTCATATTTAACAAAAAGAGTAGAGGTTACCCAGTTACATTTTAATTTTAGATAAACAATAGATACCATTTTGGCAAAAATATATCCTACAGAATATTTGACTATAGTAATTTTCCTTACCATTTCTACATACATTTTTCAAAAGTAGGCATGCTTTGCTTAAAGAAATAGGTACAGCCTGGCTGGTGTTGCTCAGTGGTTAGGCATCCGCCCATGAACCAGGAGGTTACAGTTTGATTCCTGGTCAGGGCACGTGTCTGGGTTGCAAGCTTGATCCCCTGTATAGGGCATACAGGAAGCAGCCGATCAATGATTCTCTTTCATAATTGATGTTTCTATCTCTCCTCTTTCTTCCTCACTGAAATCAATAAAAATATATTAAAATAAAAGAAATAGGTGCAGTGTCTTTACAATTCAGTATAGGCTTTTAATCTAAATAAAAATGAAATCTAAGTGATTCTAAATCTAAATGAAAGCATTAAGAATATGGAGCTAAATTACATACAACTTTATTAACCAATTGAAATCTTGTTTGTGGTTAAAATGAATAATTTATGTAGTAACTGAAGCATTTTTATTATTACACTAGAGGCTCGGTGCACGAAATTCGTTCATGGGAGGGGGTGTCCCTCAGCCCAGCCTGTACCCTCTCTAATCCGAGACCCCTTGGCGGATGTCCAACTGCCAGTTTAGGCCTGATCCTTGTGGGACTGCTGGCTCCTAACTGCTTGCCTGTCTGCCGGCCTCATCCCCCTAACTGCTCTCCTCTGCTGGCCTGATCACCCTAACTGCTCTTCCCTTCCACCCTGATCACCCCTAACTGCCTCTGCCTTGGCCGTGCCATGATGGCTTTGTTCGGAAGGACGTCCTGTCTAATTAGCATATTACCCTTTCATTAATATAGCTAGAGGTCTGGTGCACGGTTTGGGGCCAGCTGGTCTGCCCTGAAGGGGGTCCCGGATCAGGGTGAGAGTCCCCTTGGGGGGTGGGGCCGGCCTGGACAAGGGGCCACTGGGGGTTTGCAAGCCAGCCATGCCCCCATCACAGTGGGGGTCCCCACTGGGGGCAGTGCTGGCCTGGGTGAGGGGCTGGGGCCGTTTGAAGGCTGGCCATGACCCATCAGGGTCGGGGGGGGGGTCTCTGCTGGGGGCAGGGCCAGCCTGAGCATGGGGCTAAGGGCCATTTGCAGGCTGGTCATGCTCCTATTGGGATGTGGGTCTCCACTGGGGGGCATGGCCAGCCTGGGTGAGAGGCTGATGGTGTTTGCAGGCTGGCCACACCCCCATTGGGATGACGTCCAACTGAGGGTGGGTGGGCCTGGGCAAGGGGCTGATGGCCATTTTCAGGCTGGCCACGCCCCCATCAGGGTGAGGGTCCCCACTGGGGGGCGTGGCTGGCTTTGGTGAGGGGATGAGGGCCATTTGGGGGCAGTTTGCAGGCTGTCCAAGCCCCTGGCTTTGTCCAGAAGGACCACCAGAAGGTCTCTGGAAAGTCTTCCGGTCTAATTAGCATATTACCTTTTTATTAATATAGATTTTACAGACATAAAATGAACTCAAATTAAATAAATAAACATGTTTGTAGGCATTTATAGTTTTAAACACCAATGTTTGCCTTAAAAACTTACCTAAACTGGTATATGTAACCACAAATTTATCTCCTAATTTTGTAGTAGTGAAACCTGATGTTGAAGGAGTTCAAGAGCATTGAGTGTTGTCTGATGTCACATGATTATGTTCACATTGAGATAATTTCCCATAATTTCATTAACAAACATAATATATTCTTTTCAGTAATATAGGAAATATCTATAAGAACTTTATAGAAAACCATTTAACATTTAATTTTTTATTCAGTACTGTTATGTTAATGAGTAATAACCTGTAAACTCAAAAAAATTTGAGACCATTGGTTTCTATGAATTCCTTTATAAATATACAAATGCTCTTAAAGGACATTATGGATAATTTCCATTTTTTAAGAAAACTGACTCTAGTAATTTTGGGTTTATATATTTCCTTAAACTCATCATACTAACAAATTACTCTATATTACTATGACTATAATTCTAACCAAAACCTGAAACATTCTTATGAAGTATTCCTCCTGAATAGATTGATTCAATGAAATTTTATTTTTTTGTATTTTCTTTGCACAATATTCAATACTTTGGTTGAGATTTTAATATTTATTAAAAAGAATATCTCATGGTCGCTATGGGGACTGCATAGATCAATATATGGCTACTATTTGGATTTTAAAACTAACATGAAGTTGTTTAATGTAAGCTTAAAAGTCTGTTTTTTCATTGGAAAAACAGCAAACTTTACTAAAATGATTTTGAATAGTAAAAATATCTATTTGGTATTGCAGGTGAACCTTTATCAAGGTTAGTAATATGCATAAACCATTACAAAATATATAAAAATCATGTTGGTATGGAAACAAGGTATCAGGATAGACTTTATTTGTAAGTATTATAGGCACATGCAATTTCCATTGCATGAATTATATTAAAATAAAAATTAACTACTTATAAAAATCTAATTAAAAAGTAATGTTTTTTTAGTATCAGATCATTCTTAATGTAAATGACTATAAAGCAGTAGTTCTCAACCTGTGGGTTGCGATCCCTGAAAATACATCCTACATATCAGATATTTATAGTATGATTCATAACAGTAGCAAAATTACAGTTAGGAAGTAGCAATGAAAATAATTTTATGGTTGGGGGTCACCACAACATGAGGAACTGTATTAAAGGGTCACGGCATTAGGAAGGTTAAGAACCACTGCAAGGATTAAGTAAGCTAGTTAAAACCTTTGTGAGTTATGGATTATGTTATTTGGTTGTAATGAATTAATTTTTGTGCAAGTGGTGAGGTTTAGGTCCCGGTTCTTTGGCGGGGGGGGGGGGGGGGGGTTGTATAGCACCATTTGTTGAAGAGCTTATTCTTCCCCCATTGAATTGCTTTTTCACCTGTGGCAAAAATCAGTTGTCCATACTTGTTTGAGAGCTATTTCTGGGTTTTCTATTGTTGTTTTATTTATCAACTAGAGGCCCGATGCACAAAGATTCATGTAAGAATGGGCCTTCCTTCCCCTGGCTGCCAGCACCGCCTTTGCTCTGGCTGGAGCCTCCTTTCTGCCTTCGCTCCAACCCGGAGCTGCCTTTCCACCTTCCCACACTGTCCCAAGGCCCGGAGCAGCTGGGGTGGTGCGAATGCCTGCATCGTCACCATGGCAATGACTCAAGTGTCCTGCCCCACCCTGGCCGCTTGGCACCTGTGCATGCAAATTAACCTGCCATTTTGTTGGGTTAATTTGCATACTCACGCCTGATTGGCTGGTGGGTGTCATGGTGGTATGGTCAATTTGCATCTTTCTCTTTTATTAGTGTAGATGTATCTGTCTTTTTGCTAATATCACATTGTCTTGACTAATGTAACTACATATGTCTTGAATTTGGGAAGAGTCTTTCCTCCTACTTTATTCTTTTTCAGAATGCTTTTTAAAAGCTATTCTAGTTTCTTTGTCCTTTTGTATAGGTATCTACAAAATGTTTTCCTGAGACTTTAATAAGAAATGACCTAAAACCTGTATATCTAGTTGAAGGAAATTAACACCTTTGTGATTGTAACTCTTCCAATTCATGGCTATAAGATGACTCCATTTATTTAGATATTCTTTGATATTTTTCATCAGCATTTTGCATTTCTCAGCATACAAGTCTTGTACATATTTTTTTAGAATTATACCTAATTATTTTATATTGAGTGATTATAATGGTGTGAATTTCCAATATGTATTTCTACTTGTTCATTGCTAGTATGCAAAATTCAATTATTTTTTATATTTTGATCTTATATCTTGTGGGCTAAGTAAATTCACTGGTTAATTTCAGAACATTTGTTTTGGATATTTCATTTAGAAAATCAAGCTACTTGTAAATAAAGTCAGTTTTATTCCTTCTTTGCTGACTTGTGTGACAATTGTTTATTTTTTCTTGTTTTATTATATAGGATATTAAAGCCAAAACAATATTTAAAAAGAATAACAACATTGGAAGACTTATACTGACTAATTTTTAAATGTTCTACATAGCTACAGCAATCAAGACAGAGTGGTTCTGATAGAAGTATAGACACATAGATCAATGGAATTTAATTGAGATCTAGGAAAAAAGTCATATATCTATTGCCATTTGACTTTTGAAAAGGGTGCCATATTCACCAAATTACATGTACAATAGTACAGATCAACTCAGACAGTATGCATACTTTAGAAACTGTGTCTTCCTAAACACTCCTTACCCTTGTTCTTTAGACCTGGGATCTTTTTTGTTGTTGTTGTTAATCCTCACCCAAGGATATTTTTCCATTGATTTTTAGGGAGAAAGGAAGAGAGAGGGAAAGACAGAGAAATATCGATGTGAGAGAAACACATCGATTGGTTGTCTCCTACACCAGCTCTGATCAGGTCCCGGGCCATGGAAGAGCCTGCAACCAAGGTACCTGCCCTTGATTGGAATCAAACCTGAGACCCTTTGGTCCGCAGGCCAATGCTCTATCCACTGAGTCACACAGGCTAGGTTCTAGACCTGGGGTCTTCACCTCTATTCTAAAATTCTCATACTTACCTGGTCAGTTCAGAGTCTCATGGAAGACAGTTCATAGAGTTTGCCAGTGACATTCTCTTGAAATTCCAGTTCCATCTGAGACCTTGAGGCATAAAATGACTGTTAATTGACTAGTGGTAGTTAAATCACAACAAATACAAAGGATTATTCCAGATAATCACATTCTGATAGGTAGATAATTGGCTTCTGAAGGAGACATCAAGGGAACATAATTAAATGTGTATTTTGTCTTTGAAGCAAACAGTAATTTAATTGCTTGTTTTTTTTTTAAAATCTCTTCTCAGTTTTCAGGGGAAGCTAAATCCTTAAAATTAAAAATGTCTGTTTCACAGGTGAAATTATCTACAAATACACATCAAGCAGTTGGCCTGCCATGTAAGTAATCTTTAAATCTTAATCATCATTACTGCTATTATGTTTGGCCAATTTTAATATAAGTATAGTTAATATCTTTGGTTTACAGAAGAGAAAACTTACGGTTTCTAGAAATTAAGTGACTTTAAATTTCCACATAAAATGATTTTCCTGTTCTGTGATACCAATTATTTTTATTACTTCTCATAAAAAATTTCTTAATAACAAAAATTCTTTTTCACCATTACCAATAATACCAGGCAAGAAAACATAATAACAAAGACAAAAGTAAAACCTTCTCCACTCATTCTTCATTTCATACTTCTTTAAATCAATATTAATTGCCTATTCATTTTTCAACATTTGTCACATTCAGAACAGTATTCAGGCATGTCTTTGTATAGAATCAATTTTGTAATAATAACATTTATATTTTTCTGTCTTTACAAAGCCAGTCCATATTTTGGCTTTGGCAGCCTCTAGAAACATGGGATTATACTATTCACATTCTTTAGAGCGTTTTTGTTACTGACCTTTAGCTGGGCTGTTCAGTACTGAGCCTTCCGGTAATCAATCAGTTTGGAGTGGTTTTCCAAGGCAAACATCCTGCTCCTGTGACAGGAGAGCTTGAAACAAAATAGCATTTTACTATCACCTGATACATCTTTTTCATTAAATAGCTCGTCATGAACCTCCATATAGGTGAAAGTAATTAATAATATTTTTTCATGTTTTTTTTAATTTAAATTCTTTATTGTTAATAACCTTTTTTAAATTCAAAATTTAATATATGCAGACTGAGTTTGGGTATGTTATAAATTGACAATATATCTGTGGATGTTTCTTTCTGTTAAATACCCATTTATGCAAGAAGAGAACTCTCAATTCAGTTTATGTTTGTCGACAATTGAGCCAATAGCACAAGGTTTCATTACTGTAATATTACAATAGCATTGAGGATCTGGTTTCAAAAACCTGCTATACCCTCTTTATTTAAGGATTTTATGAAATATTCCACCCACTTACTTTTAGATTTTAAGATAAACAACTGCTTCCCTTATTTATGAAAATGATACTTTGGGTTTTTGTTTAGAGTTTAGCTAAGCTACTCCATGGTAATGTTGCCTTGGCATCCTTTTTGTTTGGCAAAGTGGCCTGCAGTGACCTTTAACTGACGCTAAGACCCTCATGCAATTGCATGCCCTAGATAGCAGCCTTCAGAGTCACATGTAAATATAAGTACACCTAATATGACCTCCCCAACAACCTTGTGATCAAGTCTCCTCTCCCTCCCAGGGCTTTTCCCTTATATGCCCCTTATATAAGACCCCAGTGAGGCTTACCTAAACTCCATTCTTTTGGTTTGAATTGACCAATCCATCTTAATAATGGGAACCCCAATTCACTCCACCCATGGACCTTAATAAAGACGTGTTCCCCATCCAGGTTCTCTTGCTTTGGCTACACTCTGCCTGGACCTCCACCTGTGGCCTCTTGAGGTTTGCCAGGTACTTCCTCCAGGACCTGTGAGTAATAAGCTTTTTAATTTCAATTTCTCTTGTGGTCTGGCACCCTGTACTCCACTTAACAAGTGTTAATTTGACAAATTCATAACAGCCTTTTGTTCTAGAATGACTAAATTCACTAAAGAAAATGAAAGATCTTTTCAATACTGAGTTTTCTCCTTTTCTGATATGTGCAATTAGCCATTTTTATAAAACTTTCTTTCTATTCAATTAGATTTTCTTCTCTTCCTCATCAATAGTATAACAAAATCTAAGTCTATTCTTTGGAATTTGGGTCACTTTGTTCTGTTGTGATTGTTTAAATTTTTAATTTTATTGCCTTTCCTACTGTGTTTTGTTTGTTCCAAAATGGAGACATAATTTTAATATAATTATATTCAGCAGTTTAACAGTTCACATTATTCTCAACATGTATATTTTAGGTGCTGGATGTTTACCTCTATTTTGGGATCGAGTTTGAAGTGATTTGGTTGATGACATATCCAGGTTTGTTCTGGCAATCTCCTGAAAACAAGTAACTCACATCATTTTATTAAAAATAAAAGTGTGTTTTAATAATAACTAATTAATGGAATTACTAAATTTAATTATAAAAAATATATTCCTCAGGTAGATTCAGTTCTAAATATAAAATAAGTGTGTATTAGGAAAACTTTCTGTTAGGGAACCAAATGTTAAAGTAATATGATTACTTCTATTTTCATGTTGCTTGGTAGTTTACAAAAATATTTTCTCATATTAGCTCATTGAATGCTCACAACAGATTTATTTTATAGAATTAACAATAAAGTTTTTTTGAAGTTTCCATGAGATAATCTACATGAAATTTTGAAGAATTTTACCTATCAAGGAAGTAAAAATTAAATAAAAGGTAATTATTTTTCCACTTTTTAGTAATATAACAGCATACATTATCATATTATTATAATAACAGGAAATGTTATATATATGGAGATTAAGTAGTGTAAGTTTATTTTCACTTCAATCTATACTATATTGATTTTAATTAACATATTTTACATTCTTGGAATAAATTTTTCATTTTAAAAATAAAAATATACCAACTGTGTAAAAAATGTATATTTTCCTTTGTAGATTTTTAACTTTTTAAACTTTTTATTTTGAAATAATTGTACATAAATAAGAAGTTGCAAAATTATACAAGTAGGTCCCATGCACTCTTTCCCTAGTCTCCACCAATCTTGCATAAGTATACTACAATTTCAAAACCATATAACTAACATAGATAAACATTACTGCTTATTTTTAATTAGTAAAATACAGAACAATGATACACACATTGTTTTCTGCAAATAATTTTGTATATTAGATATGCAGTGTGAACATTATTCTAGATTAGTGTTTTGTAAAATATATGTTGTAAGCTATTTGTGAGTTTTGACATCAATGGACTTGAGTTATCTTATTTTATAAAGGCCTAAAAGAGAATTCAAAGGAATAAGAGATTTTTCTGTATATACTAAGGGTATTTGTATTGTTTGTAAATTTGTAAATGTGTAAATATGTGTGTGCATGTCCTTTTATAGGACATGTGTACAAAAACTTGAGATACGTTGTGATAATATAATGGCTTATATTTGTATGTTGCTTTTAAGCTTCCAGAAGAACTTCCTCATTGGCACCTCATGACAATCCTGTGATATAGAATTAATCATATTTTCTAAATCATAGGATTGTTGTGAGGATCATATGAGATTATTCATCTATTAATACTATCACAAATGATCAGGAAAGTGGAAGGATGCAAAATAAGCATCCCAGAATCAGTTGCATTTTTATACACTAATAATGAATTATCAGAAAGGGAAACTAAGAAAACAACCCCATTTACAATTACATTAAAAAAAAACAGAAAGAAATTTAACCAAGGTTTTAAATGACCTGAACTCTAAAAATTATGACACTGAAGAAAGAAATTGAAGAAGATACAAAGAAATGGAAGCATATATCATGTCCAAGAATAGGAAGAATTAACATTATTAAAAGGTCCATACTACCCAAAGCAATCTATAGATTCACTGAAATTCTTATCAAGATACCAATGCTGTATCTTGACAGGAACTACAGAACTAGACCAAATATTCCAAAATTTTATGTGGAACCACAAAAAACCCCAAATAGCCCACAACAATCTTGGGAAAGAATAACAAAGTTGGAAGTATCATGCTACCTGATAACTAACTATACTACATGGCTCTAGTAATTAAAACAGCATGGTACTGGCACAAAAACAGAGATATAAATCAATGGAAAAGAATAGAGAGCCCAGCCGTAACCGGTTTGGCTCAGTGGATAGAGCATCGGCCTGCGGACTGAAAGGTCCCAGGTTCAATTCAGGTCAAGGGCATGTACCTTGTAATAGTAACAACGATCTTGAGAAAGAAGAATAAAGTTGGAGGAATTATGCTACCTAATATCAAACTATACTACAAGGCTATAGTAATCAAAATATCATGGCACTGGCATAAAAACAGACATAGAGATCAATGGAACAGAATAAAGAGCCCAGAAATAAACCCATGCCTTTATAGTCAATTAATATTTGACAAAGAAGGTAAAAATAGACAATGGGCTAAACATAGTCTATTCAATAAATGGTTTTGGGAAAATTAGACAGATACATGCAAAAAAATAAAACTAGACCTCCTTCTTACACCACACACAAGAATAAGCTCAAAATGGATTAAATATTTAAATGTTAGACTCCAAGCCAAAATCCTAGAAGAAAACATAGACAGTAGATTTGTTGACATTTCTTGTAGCAATATTTTTTCCTGATATATCTCTTCCAGCAAGGGAAACAAAAGAAAAAAATAAACAAGTGAGACTATATCAAACTAAAATGTTTTTGAACAGCATAAGAAACCATCAACAGAATGAAAAGTCAACCCACTGAACGGGAGAAAATATTTTCCAATGACATATATGTTAAGGGTTTAATATCCAAAATTTATAAAGCACTAATACTACTCAACACCCAAAAAACAAGAAATTCAATTAAAAATGAGCAAATGACCTGAATAGACACTTCTCCAAAGAGGACATACAAATGGCCAATAGACATATGAAAAGATGCTCAATGTCACTAATCATCAGAGAAATGCAAATTAAAACCACAGTGAGATATCACCTCATACCTGTAAACATGGCTATCATCAATAAATCAACAAACAGCAAGTGCTGGTGAGGATGTGGAGAAAAGGGAACCCTCATTCACTGTTGGTGGGAATTCAGATTGGTGTAGTCACTGTGGAAAGTAGTATGGAGTTACCGATACATAAACTTTTAAGATTCAGGCAGATGGTGCAGAGATCTACTCACCTTGTGGTTGGCCAAGACAAGCCTCAAGTAAGTTCCCTTGCTTATTCAATCTGCCATCTGCCAATATGGTGTGCCCTGCCTCTTTCTTCAGTCTCTCATTGCCTTCTGCATATGGGGTTGGGGTGTGGGTTTTCTGAGAACATAATTTATGTTAAATAATTATTCACAAATAAGAAGTTTCTGTATAAGATGGGTAAGATGTGTTTTATGTCCCAGGATAGTGTCTGTCTTGTTGAATGTCCTGTGTGAGCTTGGGAAGAACATGTATTCTGCATTTGCTGGGTAGAGTATTATATAAATGTCAATTAGATCAGTTTGGTTGATAGTGCTGTTCAGTCAGTTTTTGTCTCCTACGTAGTTTGATGCTCTGTTAAGATGCACACACATGGAGTATTTTTGTCTCCCTGGAGAATTGACCTTTAATGGTTATTTGTGGACTCCTTTGATCCCTGATATTTTCTTGTGAAGTAAGCATTAACTAAAGTTAATATATAGCTCTTTCATCTTCTTTTTACTTAATGTTAGCCTGGTATATTTTTCTCCATTTATCTACTTTTAACCTATGTCTTTAGAGTGGATTTCTTGTAGACATCATAGAGTTGGATCTTGGTTACTTCCCCCATGCAGTGCCATAGGCATGAGAGAAATTTTACTGGCTTTTTAACCTGAAAACTTGGTGGGATTCCTGGAGGTAAAACTCTCAAGTGTGGAGGCCTCCTTAAGGCTGCAGCCTCCAAGAAGTTCTGGTCTATACAATGCTGCCAGTATTTTTTTCCCCAGTTAATATTTAAACGTTCTTACCAGCTTATGTCTTTACTGGCTTCTGACCCTAGGAAACTGATTCACCTTTCTCTCCAGATTTGGGTTAACATTTTACCCTGAAACTTCTCCTGTCTGATGGTTCCAAGAAAAGTCATTGTTTTTCAGTTTGTTCAGTTAGGATTTCTAAGCTCTTTACATGTTGGAACTGAAATAGGAAGTTTTCTTTGTATTACAGCCATTTAAATATGATATGCTTATATTTGTTTGGGAGTTTTGTGTGCATGTTTATTCTCTGAGCTTCTTGCAGCTCTGATTTGCTGTCACTAATTTTGGAAAATGTCGGACTAGTGTTTCTTTAAATATTTTTCTGTCCTTTTTTGCCTTTCTTCTGGGAGCCCAATCACACATATGTAAGACTTATTTATTATTGTACTATATCTATTGTTTAATTCAAAATATCTTAGCTCCTACATAACTAATTATTAAGACCAAATGTCACTGTTGGAAGAAGGCAGAATTTTGCAGAGTAATTCAACAGATTTAAGCTCAAAGATGTGAGATCAGAATTGGTGGAAAAATGGAAAGAGGACACTCTTTAATAAGGGATATTAGCTTGAACAAAGTTAGCATATAATTGTAAGGTAGTGTTAGGGTTCAGTGAGTAGAGCAATTTTCATGTGGTATTCATTTTAGAAACTAATAAACATATATCTTCCTTTTGCTAATTTTATACCCACCCATCCTTTAGAACTCAGTTTAAATATCATGTCTTTTAAGAAGCATTTTCTGACCTGTTCAAAATAGTCCTCTTTCTTTATGTTTTAATGGCATGTTGCACTTATGTATGTATGTATGTATGTATGTATATATGTATGTAGTATCATCAATAGTAGTAGTAGCTGACATTTATTGAATTATTATTCTGGGTATTGTGTTAAGCACTTAAGAATGATACCATTTAAGAATATGTTTAGAGAGGAGACCAAGATGGCGGCATAGGTAAACATCGCAGACTGCTGCCGCAAACAACCACTTCAAAAATACAACTAAAAGACGGAACGGACATCACCCAGAACCGCAGGAAGGCTGGCTGAGGAGAGACTCTTCAACTAGAAGGAAAAATAACAGCACACCGAGGCTCAGAGGAGGCGCAGTGTGGAAAATACTCAGGTGCGGAGGTGCGCGCGCAAAGCGGGCTGGTGGCTGAGAGCGCGGTTGTCGTTTTCGGTCAGGGGGGAGTCTCAGACTCTGAGCTCCAGATACGGGCGAATCGCTGGGGACTCGGACCCAAACGGGAGAAGCGGGAGTGTCTGGCATCAGTTGGAAGGCAGCTTTCCCTCCGAGGTTTGCAGCGGTTCCGGGGGTTCTGAGAAGCAGAGCCTCTGGGAACGGGACTGAGGGCACCATAACCGCTCCCTCCGCCCGCCCGCCCTGTTGAGCCCGCCCCGCCCAAGCCCTGCGCAGAGCCATTTGCCGGATCGCCTCAGGCAAAGGCTAGATTAGCACCTCCCCAGAGGACAGAAGTTTTCCGCGGCAGACACAGCTGATTCACACAGCCAGTCGGCCTGGTGGTCAAATCCCTCTAGTATTAACTACAACAATCAAGGCTCAACTAGAACAAGACTGCGCACAAAGACCACTAGAGGGTGCACCAAGAAAGCATAAAAAATGCGGAGACAAAAAAACATGACAGAAATGGAGGATATAGAGCTAAAAAACGCAATTTTGAGGGCTTGCAATAAACTTTTGGAGAGCTTCACGAAAACTAATGAGACCCTCGATGCTATGATAAAGAAACTAGAAATTAAGCATACACGCTCTGAAATAAAGAATATTACACCCAATAGCAGACCAGAGGAGCGCAAGAATCAAGCCAAAGATTTGAAATGCGAAGAAGCAAAAAACACCCAACCGGAAAAGCAAAATGAAAAAAGAATCCGAAAATACGAAGATAGTGTAAGGAGCCTCTGGGACAGCTTCAAGCGTACCAACATCAGAATAATAGGGGTGCCAGAAGATGAGAGACAGCAAGATATTGAAAACCTATTTGAAGAAATAATGGCAGAAAACTTCCCCCACCTGGTGAAAGAAATGGACTTACAGGTCCAAGAAGCGCAGAGAACCCCAAACAAAAGGAATCCAAAGAGGACCACACCAAGACACATCATAATTAAAATGCCAAGAGCAAAAGACAAAGAGAGAATCTTAAAAGCAGCAAGAGAAAGAAACTCAGTTACCTACAAGGGAATACCCATACGACTGTCAGCTGATTTCTCAACAGAAACTTGGCAGGCCAGAAGGGAATGGCAAGAAATATTCAAAGTGATGAATACCAAGAACCTACAACCAAGATTACTTTATCCAGCAAAGCTATCATTCAGAATTGAAGGTCAGATAAAGAGCTTCACAGATAAGGAAAAGCTAAAGGAGTTCATCACCACTAAACCAGTATTATACGAAATGCTGAAAGGTATCCTTTAAGAAGAGGAAGAAGAAAAAGGTAAAGATACAAATTGTGAACAACAAACATGCATCTATCAACAAGTGAATCTAAGAACCAAGTGAATAAATAATCTGATGTACAGAATGAACTGGTGATTATAATGAATCAGGGACATAGAAAGGGAATGGACTGACTATTCTTGGGGGGGAAAGGGGATATGATGTTTAAAATTTGTCTTTTAGCCTAGACTGTATGTACTATAAAAAGCCATGGTAGATATTGTTCATATCTGTTTGTTCATTTTATACCTCATATGTTTAAAATTTGTCTTTTAGCCTAGACTGTATGTACTATAAAAAGCCATGGTAGATATTGTTCATATCTGTTTGTTCACCATTTTATACCTAGTGCCTGGCATAGAGCCTGGCACATATTAGGTGTTTAATATAACTTTGTTAACTGATTAAGTAGTCAAAGATGTTATTGCTATCTTTATTTTTTTACCCCAAGCTAATAAAGATATTTTTCTTTCTAATCCATTGGATTTCATATGTTGAGATTGCTAACTTACTACTTTGGCCAATACATAAGGCTAGTAATTTTGATAGCTTCTAGAATGGCCCCATGGTACTGTGAATGATTTTGGAGTTCAAACACAGAGAAATAACCACTGACTGATTCACTCTACTCTGTTGGGGCTACATAATTATGTATGAAGTAGCTGCCACTTTTAAATGATTTGAATTTTTGATAAGTGATTTTATTTGGGATTTAAAAATTAATTTAACCATTCCTTAGGGAAATGGATCTAAATGCATAGTATTGTCCAAATTATTTTTTGCATTCTGCTCATATAAGTATGTAGTTTCTACTTGGTTGAAATAATCTTGATATAATAATAAAAAGGTTTTAAATCCATTTAATAACCATGTGTAAGAAATAACCATATTTCTCCTGTCAGAAAAACATTTTTTTCTTATTTTTCCCAGTGACCTAGTTACACCCAAAGCCTGTGAGAGTTACTCTGAATTTATTTTGCAAAAATCAATATCAGTTTCCCCTTGCCTATTTCTATAGGGAATATTTTCTCTCTGCCTTCCATCTATTCACAGTAGAAACTTTCATAAGAGATAAATAACATGACAAGTTTTTCAGATTCATCTCCTGTAAAATAAAGGGATTTTTTCATACTGGTTCATTAAGTTGAAATATTCTATCCCGAGCAAAGTCCCAAGCTAGCAGTTGCTAGTTGATGTTGAAAATAGATAAAAATAGATTTAAATCATCTGGTATAATATTTGCATAGAGATATCTGTCTCAGTAATTAAGCATTGAATCATAATTTGAGTTCAGTAAAGTACCAAATGATACTTAGTTCCAAAAGTTGAGCATAATGATTTATTACACTTATTTAGTATTTTGTAAGTTGTGAAGATTTTCAAGTCTGATAGCACAATGGATACTCATAACAACCCTTTGATATAGGTAAGGTGAGTATACCTAGCACTGTATTGGCTTATAAGTGTTCATTCCTTAACCTCTTCTTTTTTACATTCTTCTACTCCAGAGGCTAGAAAGATGAATTCTTGGCTTTCCAGTTTCCCCTGCAACCAAGGCTGATCTTATGACATAGTTCTATCCGAAAAGATGAAAGAAGGAAAAAGCTAAGTAGTGTTCTGAGAAATAATTTTGATTACTGATGAAAACAAGACAGTTATCATCAGTGCATCCTTTTTCTCTCTTTTCCTCTTCTGCCTGGAACAGACAGATGTGATATCTGGAAGTTCAGAAGCCATCTTACAACCGTGTAGCAATGATAATGAAACATAACATTAGAAAGAACCCGAGTCTTTTAATTCAATATTGAGCACCTGAAACAATATATACAACTGTTCACTTTTGTTATTGTGAAAGTTAACTTCTACTTGGTTGAGCCATTATTACTCAGGTATTCTGTTAATGGTTAATACATTCCTAGGTACTGGAATTGATTCATCAAGAGTTAATAGGTGAGGAAAATGAAACTTAGATGAGTTAAAGGACGTGCCTATAAACATAACAACAGCACTTCTGAGTGAATTTTAATATGCTAATATACTTAAAATTTTTAAACAGAATCTTAAATTATGCTAAGAAAAAGAAAACTGTTATGCTTTTAAAAATAGAGCCAATCTGGAAAAAGATCTCAGTTACTCCTAGACTAGAGCACATTACCATTCTCTGCAGCCTGCTCTGAGGTTTCATATTTATTTTAAAAATCCTTGAGTTAGATAATCATTCAGAAAATATGGGTGAACTCGCCCTTACTTAGAATTCTTAGGCTCACTATGAGAAGAAATACCACATTATTCCTAGCTTCACTAATAATGTGCCTAAGGATTTTTTCCAGTTTTGGATATTAGGAACAGGGCTACGATGGATATTCTTTTCAATGTCTTCTGGTGCATATATACATGCACTTTTCTATGGTATTTACTCAAGTGTAATTGCCAGGCTACAAAGTAAGTACATATAAATGTTGCTAGATAATTCCCAACTGTTTTTCCAAAGTGGTTGTGTTAATTGTTCACAGCCAAGAGTAGAGAATTATATTCTCTCACTACTGGATATTCTCAGATTGTAAAATTTTGCCAATCAGAAATGTGCGTTATGATCCCATACTATCATTTTAACTTACATTTTCCTGATTACTAATAAGGTTGAGCACTAATTCATATGATGTTTGGATATGAGGAATTCCTCTATTTTCCAGGAACGGTTAAAATATTTTTGTCTATTTTTCTGTAGAGGTGTTGCCTATCTTATTGATTTGTAATATATATGATTCTCATTATTCATAGTAGTTATGTTCTGTGAAGTCACCATGAATACTAAACTAGCAAATGCTGAACTAAACTCTTAGGAAAAAAACAGAACAAAACAAAACAAAATAGGATTAGGTTCCTTTGAGTTTCTGGTCACATTTTCATAAACTGAAATGCCATTCATGTTATATAGGTTTGCTTATGAATGTTATTGTAAAACAAGCCAATCTCATCAGCATTGAAAATCTGCTTGTAACATTTTTCTTTTTCTGTAGAACACTTAGTGCAGTGATGGCGAACCTATGACACGCATGTCAGAGGTGACACGCGAACTCATTTTTTTGGTTGATTTTTCTTTGTTAAATGGCATTTAAATATATAAAATAAATATCAAAAATATAAATCTTTGTTTTACTATGGTTTCAAATATCAAAAAATTTCTGTATGTGACAAGGGAACAGGATTAAATTAGGGTTTTTCAAAATGCTGGCCATGCCGAGCTCAAAAGGTTCGCCATCACTGACTTAGTGGATACTTTTAAAATTCTTCTGCAGCATCCTCATCTGCAGAACTTGCAAGTTTAATGTTTTCACACCATGTTGCCTTTTGAAATGTGTAAACCAGCCAGCCAGGATTAGTCAAGAAGGGTTTAACATTTTATTGACCCTGGGTAATGTGTCTGAAAATTTCTTTGGCTTTCAGGCTCACAACAATTCCATCAACCATGCTTTTATTAATTAGTTATCATTTCATGGATCCATAAATTTAGCCACTTTTCCAAAGCTTCAACCCATAAAATGGCTGTTACTTCAGCACTTTCCAGAGCTGCTTCATGTGAAGACTGACAAATTGCCTCTTCCTTTTTCCAGATATAGCTTATTGTTGGTTCATTAACATTAAACTTATGGCCAACAGCACTATATCTCATGCCTGAATAAAGCTTATTAGCACTCATACTTTCTCTATAAGGCACATCACAGCCTTCTTAGGAACACTAGACAGCACTTCAACACTATACTTGGGGCCATTTTAAATAGCAAATCACCAACAACAAGTAAAGAATGTGGCACTAAATAGACTTTCAGAATAAAATTTGTGTAGCGAGCTGAAACAAGAAGGCAGAGCTTTGCCTTATTCCATCTCAGCTGGCAGTATCATATGTGTTGGATGACTCAAATTCACAACTCTCCACATGATCACAAATGACTACAAAGGCATGACAAGTAATTATTTGGGGATTACAAATATATTTCAATGAGTAGAGGAACTAGCAAATATAAATTTGTAAATAAGGAGGAAAGACTGTGTATATGGATATATGTGTTATGTGGTGAAGTCCAGGTTAAATTTCATGTGTTGTTTTTCTCACCATTATTCCCCCATGTGGATACCCAATTGTCTCAGCATCACTCCTCTAGAGTGCTACTTTTGTCATAAATCAAATACTTACTTATGCAAGGCTTTATGTGATATTGTGATTTATAATAAGAAATATATATTTGTTTTTCTTCCCAAGGATGGGGTCTGGAGAGCTTTGAGCTCAGTGAACATGTGGAGATATGGGGAGAATGGCATACTCCACAAAGGTATGCCCTATACATCATCTCCATCTGGCTGTTCCTGGGTTATATTCTTTTTAATCAACTGATAATCTAGTAAGTAAAATTTTTCTCTTAGTTCTGTGAGCCACTCTATCAAATTAATTGAACCTGAGGAAAGGGTCATGGGAAAATTTGATTTATAACTTGCTTGTTATAAGCATAAGTGATAACCTGGGCTTGCAACTGGCATCTGAAGTGAGGGGGCTGTTCAGTTTTGTAGGACTGAACCCTTAACCTGTGGGATCTGAGGCTATCTCTGGATAGATAGTATCAGAATTGAGTTGAATTCTTAGATACCCTACTGGTGGCCTGAGAATTGCTTTTTAGTGTGGCAACTGCACACCACTCCCCAACACAAGCACATTGAAAATTGGTGATTTTTGAATACTTATACACTATTTCTGCCTTCTCTCTTCTGTTCATTTCATTGTCTTTACAAGAATATTACGGTTAAGTGCCAATCAGTAGATGAGTGGATTAAAAAACTGTGGTACATCTATACAATGGAATACTACGCTGCAGTGAAAAAGGAGTTCTTACCATTTGCAACAGCATGGATGGAACTGGAAAGCATTATGCTAAGTGAAATAAGCCAGTCAGAGAAAGATAAATATCACATGATCTCACTCATTTTGGAATATAATGAACAACATAAACTGATGAACAAAAACAGATCCAGAGACAGAGAAGCATCGATCAGACGGTCAAACCTCAGAGGGAAGGTAGGGGAGGGTGAGGGGAAGGGGAAGAGATCAACCAAAGGACTTGTAGACTTATATGCAAGCATATAGGCCTAACCAATGGACACAGACAACAGAGGGGTGAGGGTATGAGTGGGGGGGATGGGAGGTAATTTGGGGATAAGGGCATATATGTAATAACTTAATCAATAAAAAGTTAAAAAAATAATATTATGGTGCCTCAATTACTATAATTTTATAATTATGTTCAATATCCAGTAGCCCAAGTGGTCACACATTGGACATCTTTAAATGTGCTTCACACATTTTTTCTACTTAGCATTTATATACATTTTAGAATCATTTTGTCAATTGAAAGAAAAAATACCTGCAAATGTATTGATTGGATTTGCATCGAATTCATAGATCAACATGGGGATAATTTATATTTTTAGAATATTAAGTTTTTAAGATATAAAATAGTATATTTAATATTGATTCGGGTCTTCTTTATCTCAATGATTTTTTTATAGTATTCTGCACAGAGGTATTTATATATTTTACTAGTTTAATTTTAGATAGTGATATTTTATGGCCCTACACGTTATTTAAAATGTCACTTTCCATCTGTTGATGGTATTTAGAAATACAATTCTCTTTTATAATTTTATTAGAGGCCTGGTGCACAAAACTTTGTGCACTGGTGGTGGGGGGCGGTGTCCCTCAGCCCCACTTGTGCCCTCTCACAGTCTGGGACCCCTCGAGAGATAATGACCTGCTGGCTTAGGCCTGCTCCC
>NW_005353947.1:12738-13076 GCF_000412655.1 Myotis brandtii | reverse complement strand
CTCTCCTTTTTTTTCTTTTTTTTTAATTCTGGGATTTATTTACCTTCTATGGCTGTCACTGGAGCTGAGAGCCGGCTTTAGCTCTGAGGCCGGCTCCAGCTTGAGGCCTCTGCTGCTGAAAGCAGGAATCTAGGGTTTGTTTGAGTTTTATAATTGCAACATTGTTTTGGTCCTGCTCAGCTCCAGCTCTGACGGCTGAAAGCAGGTATCTGGGTTTTTTTTAGCTTCTATAATTGCAACATAGTTTCTTAGAGAGCAGCTCAGAGGCCGGCAAGGCAGGTGGGGAACCTTGGCTTCCTCCTTCACTGGAGCAAGCAAGCCTCCTGTTCGCTTCAGCT
>NW_005353947.1:12076-12415 GCF_000412655.1 Myotis brandtii | reverse complement strand
GCTAGGGGCAGCTCCTGCATTGAGCATCTTCCCCCTGCTGGTCAGTGCACATCATAGCAACCAGTCATTCTGCCAGTTATTCCACCATTCAGTTGATTTGCATATTAGTGTTTTATATATATATAGATTATAAAAACTTGCTAAATTTATTTATTAATTCTAATAATTTATCTCCATATTATTTTGTATTTTATGTGCACGTTATGTAATATTGATAAGGTAATCTTTTTCCTCTCTTTTTAATAAATGTAACTATCATACTGGCTATAATAACGTAAAATGTTAAATTGAAGTGGTGGTAGTGGGCATCTTTTTTTTTTTTTTTTTTTTATTTTTTTT
>NW_005353947.1:0-6024 GCF_000412655.1 Myotis brandtii | reverse complement strand
CAGCTCTGTTTTCCAGGCTCCCCAAAAACAATCTTCCCCTACAAGCTCCGCTAGCGACCCCAATTGGGCAATCACATGCACCGGGATCAACAATCAAACTCACAGATTTAAGAGGAAGTGTGTAAACAAGAGCCTGGGAGGTTGTGGGAACTCGCAGGGCTCCACCTTCCAGAACTCCGCGGAATCTCAGAGCTGGTTTTTTAATCGTTACCCTCGGTAGTGGGCATCTTAAGGTTATTTCAGATTTAAATAAAAATTGCTCTGTGTGTCACCATTAAGTATTTTTTGTAGCTGTCAGTTTTCAAGTAAAAGAAGTTCTCTTATAGGAATTTAGCTAAGTGTTCTTATTATGAATGTGTTATTAATTTAATCAAACAATTTCACTTCATCTATTTTGATAATCATATGATTTTCCCTTTTAATAGGGTAATGTAGTATATTACACTAATTAAAATTTTAAAGTAAAATAAAACCAACATTTCTGAAAAAAATTCATAATCTAATGATGTATTACCCTTTTTTGTTGCTGATATTTTGTGAGGATTTTTGCGTGGATACTTTTGAATGAGAGTCACTTGTTTTTTTCCTTTTTTTATACAGCTCTTATTAAAATTTGGTAACAATGTGTTATTAGACTCATAGAATGAGTTGCAAATTGTACCCATTATTGGGAATAATAGTTTGTATCATGATGGAATTATTGCTTTCTTGAATGATTGGTAGAACTACAGTGAAGCTCTTTGCACCTGCAGTTTTCAATGCAGGAAGATTTTCATTACTAATGCAAATGCTTTAATAATGATATAACTATTCAGTTTTAAATTGCTTCTGAGTCATTTTTGGTAAATTACATTCTTCTAGAATTTGTAAGTTGTATATAAATCTATATAATAAAAGGCCAGCGACCATTACAGAGGAATGACCGGAACTACTGGTCGCTATGACACGTACTGATCACCAGGGGGCAGACGCTCAACACAGAAGCCGGGCTCACAGCTGGCAAGCGCAGCAGCAGTGGCTGGAGCCTCTCCCACCTCCGTGGCAGCGCCAAGGAGTGGCGAGCCAAGAGGTAAGGAGCAAGCAGGCAGGTGGTTAGGAGCAAGGGGTCCCAGATTGTGAGAGGGTGCAGGCTGGGCTGAGGGACCATCCCCCCCGCCCGCAGTGCATGAATTTCATGCATCAGGCCCCTAGTATTCAATATATAAAGTTGTTAATGATATTCTCTTATTTTATTAATGTCTGAAGGACCTATTACAATGTTCTGTTGTTTATTCTTAATGTGTTTTGGCAGAGATTTACTAAATTTTTAAAATAAACTTTATTCTTTGAACAGTTTTGGTTACTGAAATATTGCAAAGATAGTACAGAGTTACTGTACACTCCCCATTCAGTTTCCCTTATTATTGACATATTAGTATCATAAATTTGGTAAAAATAAGCAACCAATATTAATATACTATTATTAACTAAAATTTATACTTTATCAAATTTTTTTACTTTTCACATAATGCCCTCTTTCTTTTCCAAGATCTCATCCAGGATTGTACATTACATCTATCTATTTATTTATTTATTTATTTATTTATACTTAAAAATTATTTTTCTTATTGAACATATTATAGATGCCTCCTCCCCCCCCCCAATTGATGTGCCATGTCTCCTTAGACTCCTTTAGGCAGTGATGATTTTACAAATTTTCCTTGTTGTTTTGATATCATTTTTTATAGAACATCCTGAAACTGGTATTTGTCTGATGCTTTACTTATAATTAACTTGGATTAAGGTATGTAATATGAACATGACTTGTGAATGGATGCTGGATATAGTCTGATTCTTTTTCTGCATCAATTGATATTGTCACAATATTCTGTTTAAGTGCAATTGGATGTCCACTAGTATAACCCAGATTTCTTCATGCTTCTAATTGGTTGTTGCCGGTGATGACTTGATGGGGTACTGTTGTCATTTGTAATCCTAGTTATTTTTCAGCAACAGACCCACAGTTTTTCTGATGATCAGATGTCTCCTGGCAAAATAGAAGAATCTTCTCAGGTAAGGATAAAACAAAATTAACTGTTCTTCATCCCAGAGACACACTTAGCTAGATGAGAACTTTGCTGATTCTAAACCTAGTTTTGGAAAATTTGGAAATCTCCCTGCCCTTACTTTCCCCCTTCTCCTGGAGTCCCCCACATTGAGCATATGGTCTCCATGTTCCCCTATATGAAATCCTGGCAGCTTTTGCAAATGATAGCTCTTGATTCTGATTGAACTGAAAGGGCTTCAGAGGAGTGTGTGAGTCACACGGGAAAGACAGATTGTGTCCCCTGTGGAAAGAATAAAACTGCTCTGTTAGGAATGGAGGTCTGAGTATGTTCATCCAGCTCCACATTGCAGAACACTGTTTTGGAAAGGTCAATGTGAAAAACACACACACACACACACACACACACAAAACAATGCCATCCCATTCTTCCTTTACTTAGCTATTCCTGTGTTAGAAATATATGCCTGGCAAAGTGCAAATATAAAGTGTTATAGAACATAAAATATTGTATTGAAATATTAGTAAATTGCAGGAAACAGTTGCTTATTGAATAAGGATTGGAAAGGCAATTCTAAAACAAAAATGTCAATGCATCTTAAATGTTTGTTTCTGGGATAGTGAACTGAGTCTTTAATCAAGGGAAGTACGTCTGACAAGTATGTTGATATCTGCAAAGTGCACATACTGCAAATAGCCATTATTTGGGAAGAGAGAAGTAAGCACAGAAAGTGTGAAGAGCATTTTTTCCAGCAAAATGTGAAGTACACAGAAGTGATGCAGGTCATGCATGGAGTATGGGGATCATCTTTTATGCCAGCATGGCTGTTATTGGCTTTATGACATTTCTGCTTGGTACTATCATTTTCTGAAATGTATAATTCAATTAAGGCTTAAGGAACTGATAAAGTGATTTTTAAAATGTCAAAGTTTAATCTTTATAGTAAAAAACAAACAAACAAACAAAAAAACCTGTTTATTGGGTGCACACTGGTTAGACAGATAAGTCACCTCAGGCATTCACCTTGGTGACAAAGTATGAATGGCCTGTCTCAGTTTCTCTGTCTTTGAACTGACCTTCAGATAGTGCCTTTCTGTTTACAGTTCGAAAGACCTTGGAAAAATAATAGAACCTAAAATGTGAATTAAAAAAGCAGTTCTTAGGATAGGTGTGGTGGTAAAGAGAAATGTAGAGCAAGTTATGACTCTAATTATAGTTGCATTATTCTAGGTTCTCCATTGTCACTAATAACATAAGATAAAATAGGAGAAATATTCTAAATATCAGTAGACATAAAAAGACTTTTAATAGTACAATTTTCTCTTCTCTCTCAAAATACCTAAATACCTAGCATTGATTTCTAGAAACATTCCCCACAATAGTCTCTTTGGAATAAAAGGATATTCTTTCAAGTTTTTAGGCCATGGGGTAAAAATAAATCACAACACACTTTTTTTTCATTCTACTTTATATGTACAATTGAAGATCTTTCTTATTGCAAAGTAATATTTCCATTGATCTCATAGCATTGAAGCCTCTTTCATATTAGGCATAGCGATGAAGGATCACTTTCCTTAGACTGTGGCATCTCAGAGAAAAAAAAATCCTTCAAGCATTGACCATTGTAGAAAATGTCTGACTATGCATATATTAAGTATACATTTGGATAGGCATTAGGCAGAGAAATTTTCTTCAAAAAGTGCATGAAAAGGACCATGTTTAACATATCCCTGTGCCAAGCGTAGTGCTTAACACAGGACTTGTGAGTCTTCAAGGGTTGTTCAGTGACTCAGTGGTATTTGTTCTATGGTTTACCTCTGCCCAAATGCTCTATTTCTGACCCGCCAAACTCAACCAAGGACATTGTTCTTAGGGGCCAACTAGGTCTGGTACCCTTCTATGGATGACTGAATGAGAGAGGACATATGGGACCCAGCCAGAGTGGCTCAGTTGGTTGAGCATCATTCTGTGCACCAAAAGGTTGCCAGTTCAATTCCTGGTCAGGGCAATAAAGGGGAGCATGTTTACAGAGAATTTTAATAAAAGAGCAAAACTGAGTAAAATCTTGGCTTTATGTTATTAACTCCATAGTTCAGTATGTCTAAATGTGGGACAATATTAAGAAGTTAGGAAAATTCCTGGGCAAGTGGAATAGAGAAACAGACAAGAAAATTAAACAAGGACAAACAGTTTGAGTTTCTTTGACCTTTTACAATTGTGCATTATACTGAGAATCAAATCAGCGATTTAGAATATGAGGAAGCAAGAAATACCCAATCAGAAGAACAAAAAGACACTTGAGTTTGAACCCTAGTTTTCTTGACTGATCAGCAGGGCCTTAGGCTGGTTGCATAATCTCAGGTTCCTGCTCTGTCAAACATGATATTTAAAGTGTTTCTAAATCATAAATGAAATGAAATGTGGAAAAAGGAGCATTAATATACATGATACAGGTTATTGGAATAATTGTTTTGGGTATCTCCTTTTTTAGAACCTGAACATGACTCAGACAACCAGAAATCTGAGTTTCTAAAACTAAAGTTACCCACATAAGAGCTTATCAAAATACATTTGGACCAAGAGACCCCATGTCCCAGATGGGCTGAGGCAGTCTCAATTTGCTCCTTTGATCAGCCAAATTATTATTAGAGCTCCCCTTCATTTTCAGAGTTCCTGTTTGAATAACACATTTTGTAGTTACCATTTATATAGGAAGTTTAAGAAAATGATATTCAGGAAATTAAAAACAAATTACAATAAAGAAATCTGATAAATGAGTATATGTCTTCTTTAAGAGTATGAACTTTTCCATGTTGATAAACAATTTTTAAAAATAACTATTTTTGTATGCTGACTGAATTTCCCTGACACTCATCCATAATTTTGTATATGTTTTAGAACAGATTTTATGATTCTGGGTCATCCCAAATGATTTTAGTCTGGTGTAAATGTGAAGCTTTAAAGGACTTAACTCTTAAGCAGTGCTGAGATTTCATCAGATCCCCCATCTTCCTATTCTGCCAAGGCAAGCAGGTCAATTCCCTCATAAGAGAAAGGCTGTTAGAGCCACATGAAGAAGCCCTTGTGGACAAATCAGATCACTGAAACAGCCACAGTGCTAATAGCTGCTCCAATCAAATAAAAATCCAACTGCTACCGTGCATGGCTCTGGTACCCAACAATTGTAAAGTGTTTTACAATCACCTTTAACAAGCCTGTCTCACATCAACCCAGGGGGCACACACTGAAATCACTGGGCTTTTTTTCTAATACTAAAGCATATTCATTCTTTCAACATTTATTAAGTACCTTACATGCCCCATGTTCTATGCTAGGCAGTAGAGATACAAAGATGTGTAAGGCAGAGTCAATGGTCTAGCTGGCTACAAATTTAGATGAAGAGATAAGTTTGAACTCACAGATTCTGGGGATTTGGGATTGGTTTCACCATCTATAAGTATAAATTACAACTCATCATTTGTTTTCTAGAATCTGCCATTTCTACTCATCCATTTATTTTCAAGAAATACTCATTGGGTGCCCACTCTAGTACAGGAACTATTCTAGATACCAGAAATACCAGCAGTCCCTGCCCTCATGGTGCTTATAGCCTAGAGGAGGGAAATGAGAAAAAACACAACTATAGATATCAAATGGTGATAAGGGCTTTGAAAAGAAAATAGTTTAGAGTAAAAAGGAATGGAACTTGATGGGGGAGAGATATTGGATGGTTAGGGAAAGCTTCCTTCAAAATAAGTATTGAGAGGAAATCTTAATGAATGAGATATGAACTAAGAGCATTCCAAGGGACAAAAACATGGTAGGTATATTCCCCCAAACAGCAAGGATGCCAGTGTAGGTGGAATAGAGTGAGCTGGGGAGAGAGTGAGTGGTCATTTAGAGAGAAAGTCAGATGTGGGAGGCAGGGCAGGCTGTGGAGGGCCTCTAAGTAATTGTATAGAAATTGAATTTTATTCTA
>NW_005353946.1:0-1443 GCF_000412655.1 Myotis brandtii | reverse complement strand
TTCCTTAACAGGCTTGTTCTTTAGGTACTTGAAGGAGGAAGCGTAGTGGGCCTCATCCACATCCTTTCTACCTTTCTTGGTGGGGGTTATATTCAGCTTGGCTCTCTCCTGAAATGTTTGCCTCAGCACCTGCCGGACGAGGGGTTCTCGGGCAATCTGCAGGGCTACCATGTAGCGGGCACCTTCCAGCACAGCTTCTGGTGTAGGGAACTGGCTGCAAACATAATCCTTGGCCAGCTCCAAGGGCTCTGCAGGAAATTGCTCTGTCTCGTGTCGCTGGTAGCTGTCCCGGAGGTTTTCCCCAAACTGCTCAGGAGTAAGCCCAAACTTTTTGGCTAGGCCATCTAGGCCAGCACTCTGGCAGATGGTATACATGTCTCGCCGGGAAGCCTGCTTGAGCTCTGGTCCCCTCTGCTCCTCATCTTCTGCCTCCTCACCTTCAGCTTCCTCATCTCCCTCTTCCCTTACACACTTTCGCTTCTTGCGGTTGGCCTTGGCGGCATTCTGCATCTTGTGGATGTCACGACCATAATAAAGCAGGAAATGGCTGTAGACATCTTTCAGTTCATCCATCGACTGTACATCCTTGAGCCTCTCCATGTCGGTGGTGTCCAGAGCCCGGATGCCATCAGCTAGAAGTTTGTCAGGATCGGCAGAGATTTGCTTGTACTGATAAGCCTGCATTCTCAAACACAGCCGCGTTAGGTTCTCTTTGCGGATTCTCAGCCGGGTCCACTTTTCATCTCACTGCCACACCCTCCACAGGTCATTGATGTGCAACTCAGGCTCCACATACTCCTTCCGGTAGAAGGCAATAAAAGGCACCTCAAAATGCTGATTTCGCATGAAGTCCAGGGCCTCTTTAATCTTCTGAATTGTACTGGGCCCTTTTCCACTAAAGCTGCTGGCTGGCTGCCCTCTATCCAGGTAATCACAGCTTTCCTGCAGAGAAATAGTTGGTGTGGCAAAAGCATTCCTGTAGATCCAGTCAGACTCTTCTTCTAGTTCATCATCTGCAGCCACTTTGACTGGGATAGAGCAGAGCTGGAACCTCTCGGGCAGGTCGGTGGCTCGGATTTCATTGTCCTGATCTGTGAGGTGACTGCTTTCCAGCTCGCTGGGCTCATACATCTCAAAGATGCTTCTGTGGCTCACACGTTTCTTGGTGGTCTTCTTGGGACGCACTCGGATCTCACCCTCGGCTTCATCATCCTCATCCTCATCCTCTTCCTCCAGTTCTTCATCATCCTCATTGTATTTCTCAAATTTGTCATAGTCAAAGTCCACGCCAAAAATCTCTTGGGCTTCTTGCAGGGCCGCCACATCTGTGTATCCAGGAAGCTTTTTCCTCCACTTAGGTTTCTTCAGAGGCTGCCCATCATCATCCACAATGAAGTCGTCAATGTCTGACTCTTCATCATCTTCCTCTTCCTCCTCTGCAGG
>NW_005353945.1:0-897 GCF_000412655.1 Myotis brandtii | reverse complement strand
CCCCCCCCCCCCCCCCGCCCTGATCCCATCATTCCCAAAGAACAACTTTCTTTACTACACATACTTACTTAACAGTCCAACTATTACCAGAAGCTGAGCTCATTATCTCCCATACCTTAGCATGTTATCTTTAAGGAAAAATCCAGCAGTTTTGAATCCAAGTGGCTAGAGGCCTGGGAACAGGCTGCTGGGCCTGCTCCCTCCTCCTCTGGCCTTTTCTCCAGCCTCATATGCCTATACATAATTTTCCAAAGTCTGGATAACCTAAAGGCTTTGAATCATTGCTGGGTTAAATGATAAACATCTAAAATATTTTAAAATAACATAAAATACTGAAACATTGATTGCTAGACATGTTTTAGTTCACCTGCTCTTAGTTTTTATTACAGAAGGTCTCTTGTACTTTGTTGAATGTATATTTTCTTGAAAGTAAGAGTGTGTTTAAAGTGTGTTCATAAATGTTAATCTAAGAAATGCTGGCTGTTTATTTTTTGGTAATCATTGGAAAATTAAGGTTCCTAAGAGTTGACAATAGAAGGCATAGGCATGGACACAAATTTTGAAGGAAAAAGAAAGAAAAGGTCTGTACAAGTTGCTGAAGGTATGACTGAAAGAAAGAATATTAGAGTAGAAATACTTAATGAAAGGTCTGAGGCATGGTTATGCATTTCTGAAGAACATAGAAAGAAGGCTTGAAGGCTAATTTGAAAGTGTGAAATTTTTGAAGGTTGTGTATGTAATGAGAAGGAAAGAGAAATGTTAAAAGAAAGGCGTTCTAACATTAACTATTTACAAGAATTGTAAAAGGGCCATTTTACTCTGAGTAAGAAAGCCTGAGGTTTCAGTCTCCAAGCCTGGAAGACAAGGTTGCTGGATACTTCTTAAGCTAAACCAGAA
>NW_005353944.1:1007243-1021358 GCF_000412655.1 Myotis brandtii | reverse complement strand
ACTGTAATTAACATGCTTAATTCTGCTTCTGTAAACTCCTTTTTTGTGAAGGAGGTTCCTCATTCCAAACCCTGGGATGTAATCAATACCTTTGTGATTTTTGCCTATATAACCCTGGAGTTGCGACCATCTTGTTACTATGAGATTTGGGAAAGCAAGATGCCCCCTCATAGTCCCGGATTGCAATAAATGTGACTCTTTAATTCGACTTCTTGAGGTGTCCTTCTGTGATTCGCGGGGTACATTACAACAAATGGACCCATTGTCTTCCCCTTTTTGGCTAATGTACATAATGCTGTTATGAACATTGATGTACATGTAGCTGTTTGAGTCCCTGCTTTCAATTCAAGTGCTAATGTAGCTAATGGCTAGCCTTTTGGACAGCACAGCTCTACAGCAACCACTAACAACATAAAACAAGGAGGGAGAGCTAAAAAGCCAACACAAAAAACATTTTACATCAATGTTAAAGGCACGCTTAAAATTAAATATCCATTGCATTTTGAAGTTATTTATTACATGTTCTTACAAGCTAATATCTTTTTAAAGTATGATACTTTGTGAAACACTGTGTAATATGAAACGAGAATTCTCGTGATCCATCCACAATGTGTTAACATGCTTTGTGACCTTAGAAAAGAGACCTAATCTTTCTCATCCTGCATTTATTCCTTTACCAAATAACTTATCAGAGGTGGGGCCAGAACGAAGTCACCACCCACCCCACCCAATCTTACTGGGGCAATAGAATGTTGTAGTTAAGAAAATGGACTTGAATATTAGCCCCAGGTTTGAGTCTCACTTCTGCCATTGTGCGACGTTGAACAAATTACTTAATTGCTATAAACTCCAGTTTCTTCATCTGTATAATGGGTATTATATAATACTTACCTTAAATGCATGTAAAACATGGTATCTATCATCTTGGAAGCCCTTAAAATATTAGTTTATTATTATTATTATTATTATTATCCACCCCACTAATTCTAAAAACCATGAACTATGAGGTAGATACCATTCAAGGCAGCAGGGATTCAAAGGTGAATGGCAAAGGCCTTTTCTTCAACAGAGAGGTCAGACATGTGATATCGGACTGACGGAAATGGCTATTCTGAGGCTGAAGTAAGAAAGTTCAGAGAAGTGAAACCAGACAACCAATGGATCTGGGCTGCCTGTCACTACTTCAGTCAATTAAACAGAGACAGGGTTGAATCATATATGAGCGTTTATTCCAATACTGCCAGCAGTATGGAAGAGCAATGGGTCATCAACAAAAGTCTGCTCTCCAACACTCCATAAGACAGCTGCTTATATTGGATAGGACAGATATTACAGGGGGAAGTAGGAATTATAGGCATGGGGAAGTAGGCAATGGTAGCTGGGGACTCCATTGTTTGGGCAATAAGGTTATTAATCTTTCCATTATATTAGGTAGTTCTTGAGAATGGGCCACATTCTAAGGTTGACTCCCAGGTTCAAGGTTGACTTCCAGGTCTGAGGTTGACTCCCAGGTTCCAGTGGTATGAGAGGTATAAAACTCCCAGCCAGGTTAGAATATCCTTTCTTTAATCAGAACAAGGTAATCATGGTTAATAGGACATGATTGATATTTCTTATAACTATAGCTAGTCCCCAATATTCTATTTTTGCCCCTAACAGAACCATTACGGTAACCATATAAATGTTGCTATGTAGGTGTTCGTATTGTTATGTGTACTCTTTTTTTTTTTTTTTTTTAGTAAAATACAGTAACCAAGGAGCCTGGAAAAATTATGAATATCATTCTGATTCAGTTGAGGAGACAAAAGAAACTAGGCAGATTGGGGCAGAACCATGGGAGGAGGAACCCAACTAGGCAGAGTTACTAAGTAAGACACACCTATTGGGTGGGGAAAGAAGGGCGTGCTCAGGAGGCACAAGCTGTAAAATGTATGGATATTTCTAAGACAGGCAGCATGCAGATAACCCATCACAAGATAGTAAGGTGCATAAGCCAATTCCAAGGATTTGCTAAAGCAGAATTATTTGAAAAGACCAGTCAGGAGATAGCAAGGCTATCTCTACCCCCTAAATTAAAAGGCATGCGCTTCCTCTCCCCTCTCCCTTCTCCCAGACTTGCTAGGATCTTGGGTTGATGGTAGGAGATGCACTTCCCTGCACCTACATGGCTTATAGCCATGTGGGCCTCCACACAGGGACTAATAGACTTAACTTGGATGCTGACCTACTCCCAATGCAACATGGAAAGGAAGCTCTGGACACTGGCCTGCTCCTGGAACCCCAGCTGCACCTTTCCCAGGACTGGCTTCTCAATAAACTTCGGTTCCACTAACTGTTTTTGGTCCATGACTTTATTCTTCAATTTTATGAGACAAATGAACTTGGACTCAAACCCCACATTTTGGTTTCATAGTTATTCTTTCCAAAAATCATTAGGCTTTATTCTATCAGTGAACGGGAATAAATTATTTCCATTTAACTTAAAAGAGCAGTTTCTACTCGTTCACAAAGAAGCTCAAATCTTCTGAATCTTACTCAGAGTTGTCAGGAAGTAGTATTTTACTGATGGTCTTCCTTATCAGCATCCTTTCACAAAGTATTGTGCTCATTTATGGGACCCAGCTGCTAATTTATGAGAGAATTATTCCCTAATGAGGATTACCAGGTTTTTAGTGCCAAATATGTAACAAGCACTTCCCATACATACTCAATCTAGTTTGTTTTTTTCAAACCCGAATCGTGGGTTTGGCGAGCTTCACTTTACAGATGACTCTGTGACCTGCCAAGGTCACACGGTGGTCAGAGGTGGGACCAGAACCCAGTTGCCACCCAACTTCTCCCTTACAAGCTTGCTCTTCTAGTGGGTGTTTAGGAGAGAGCACTTGTTGAGTAATGGTATTTCCTATATGTTCAAAGTGTAAGGAATTGGTCTCAAACCTTCGGAGGGGCTCCAAGGAGACTGCGCACTCTCAGGCGCAACAGCAACAGCAGAACAGCAGTCCAGGCCCAAGTTCACTGTCCAGAGTGGCAGCTGCAGCAACGGGCCCGGAGAAATCTCCTGTTTCCACACAACTTCTAAGGTAATCATCACAAAGGTGAAGAAATTACCCACGCAAATACAGTATCTTATCTAAAGCACTTTTATTTGTTTATGGATATTATCAGCACTGTGTCTTTTATTAATAGCCTGCATCCTCCTCCTAGTAAACTTGAGTCTCAAGCATTTCTCACGGCAGGCTTTTCTTTACCTGCACCATTGTTTCCACACAACTTCTAAGGTAATCATCACAAAGGTAAAGAAATTACCCACGCAAATATAGTATCTTACCTAAAACACTTTTATTTGTTTATGTATATTATCAACACTGTCTTTTATTAATGGCCTGCATCCTCCTCCTAGTAAACTTAAGTCTCAAGCATTTCTGATGGCAGGCTTTTCTTTACCTGCACCAGCTCATAACGCCATTTATCCAAGGATAAAGAGCACTGTGCAAAGAGGAGGTAACAATAAATGTTTGTTAATTAAATTCTCATGAAGATCTAAATTTATTCCTCTTACTTTCCATTTCTTTTCTTTACCTTTGATATCAAAATAGAAAAATGGGCAATAGCTATGCACAGGCATTTTCAAAGGAAGAAATACAAATGATCAATAACAATAAGATGAAAACATGTTCAACTCTATTTGTGCTGAAAGAAATATAAGCAAAACAATTTTTAAATACGAATGTCTAACTGCTGGTGGGATTGTTGTATCATTACTGTGTCTGGAAACAATATGGTAGCATGTATGAAGAGCCTTAAAAGCTGGTCATTCTTATCGCCAAGTATTTCACTTTCAGGAGTTTACCCTGAGGAAGTAATCATGCCTGCCTGCACAAAAATATAGCAACAAGGAGATTTGCTGCTTCATTATCTCCTCCTAGTTTGCTATTAATAACAATCTAAATTGATTAAATAAATTGTGGTTAATCCATGCAGTAAAATACTATAAGTCATTAAAAGTCATGTCATGGAAGAATTCTAAGTGACCGGTGTAAGTGATGTAGCATGTTACAGTATACGCAGCTTGTACAGTGTGGTCTGAAAGGATATTTCACAAAATGTCAATAGTGGTTTATCTGGATATTGAGACTACAAGCGTTTATTTTCCCTCTCTCTTCAGCTTCCCTGCCCCATCTCCTTGCAGGAAAAGGTTGTCCTGTATATCTCCCAAGTCCTTCAATTAGAATATATTACTTTAAGAATGAGAAGCAAAAGGAGAGAAAAGGAAACTGTAATGCTCCTGGGAAAAGATGACATCACACTTTGTTAACTACGTGGCGATCATAGACTCCCTAGTGATAGAGAGCTGCTTGCTTTGCCTTACTGTGCTGGCCCACTAAGCCCAGAGGTATAGTCACCTCAGCTAAAAAGACAAGCTTGTTGGACCACACCCATCCTGTTTTTCATCCATTCAGACTAAACTATTTTACTAAATTCTTGCTATGTGCTAGGCACTGGGCATACAACCATCAGGGGGAAAAGGAGAGAAAGAGAAAGAAGGAAGGATGGGAACATGGGAGGAAAAGAGGTTGGGAGAGTTACTGATTAGTATAAAGGAATCTGACCTTCACTGAATAACAGCCTGTGAACAGTGCTGTGAAGAGATGAGGTCCCCCTGGCACAAGCTCAGTTTAGGGGGAGTTACCCTGTCGAGGCAGAGCAGCTTTCTCCGGGAAGCAAGCACGGAGCTGAGCTCTGAAGGAAGTGCAGACATTAAGGCAGGAGGGGACAGAGCATTCCAGGGTGAGGTCACAGCAGGTGCTGGAGATGCTGCAGGAACCGAGAGAGGCCTGGGGCACTGGAGTAGGAGAGACCAAACCGGGCAAGGCCTGTGGACATTTACATGGGGCCCCTCTGAAGGGCTTTGCAGGGCATCCCTTCACAGATTTGCATCTCAGCAGGTATCTCAGTGCCAGCTGAAGAGTGTGTTTGCGAGGGGCCAGGCTGGATCCTGGGAGACCTTGAGGACCCTCATAGAGGGTGGTGGTAGCAGGGATGGCCAGACACAGACAGGAGGAGAGACCCTCACACAGTCAGATGGAAAGCACATGGTGATGGACAGACTATTTTTAAGTGACTTCATCTTTGACTCCCCAATGGGTAGTCTCTAATCTTGGAGTTCAAAAGCATGAACAAAGGGAAGACCAGTTTTGAGCAAGAAGTGAACTCCGGGCCACGGCTTTTTAACACAATTGAATTCCAGGTGAGCAAGGCCACAGCCATGGAAAGCACGGTTTGCCTGGAAAGCACAAAGTGGGGGGTTTCCCCGCTTTATTCATCAATAACCTTGTGATTGCTGCTGACATATCCAAGCTTTAAAGGAAAAGAGAAGAACTCGGCTTCTGAATGCTAAGCGGCTTGCAGTGCAGTCACCTGAGCCTTTGTTTCGGCAGTGGCCGTGGCCATAGGAAAGGTGCATCGTTAGACTCCTTTGGGGCCACTCTCTCCTGAACTGTCACTTCACAGTTCTAATGGGAATATATTTCCCCCATCCTATATAATAAAAGGCCAGCAACCATAATGGCATAATGACCAGAACAACCAATCGACCAGTCGCTATGAGGTGCATTGACCACCTCTTGGTCCCTCCTTCCAGTCCACAGGCTCTGATCACTGGATGGCCAATGTGGAATCATGGGGAACTGGGGTGGGTGGTGGGGTGGCGCGACTGGGGACTGGCGAGTGGGTGGAAGGCAGACCTCTTGGTCCCTCCTTCCAGTCCGCAGGCTCCTATCGCTGGATGGCCAACAGGGAACCGTGGGGAACCGGACGAGTGGGTGGAAGGCAGACCTCTTGGTCCCTCCCCCGCAGCCCGCAGGCTCCGATTGCTAGATGGTGAACCGGGAACCATGGGGAAGAACCGGAGTGGGTGGCGGCGGGGCAGGACTGGGGACTGGCGAGTGGGCGGAACAGCTGACCTCTTGGTCCCTCCTCTCGGCCTGCAGGCTCCGATAGATCGCCAGATGGCGAATGGGGAACTGGGGTGGGTGTCAGTGGCAGGGCGGGACCTGGGACTGGCGAACAGGTGGAAGATGGCCCTGATCGCAGGCTAAGCCTCTAGTAAGAATATATTTATGTGCCACATAAGCTCATCCAGTTAGCCACCTTTCCATGGGGTGGAGGGCCTGGCTTTGGCTAAAGAGCAAAGCATGCAAACTAGATTCCTGAGAGACTCTCCAGCCTGTCTCTCAAGCCCCTCCCAGGATCTGGTTTCCTTTAAGAGTAAAAGATAGTAAAAAAAAAAAAAAAGTACCATTTATTGATTATTATTGACTTTTGCGAAGGTGAAGAACTTACAGTCAGAGAGGTTATGTGACATTCCAATACCACACAGCAGAGGCAAGATTTCTGCCCAAGCCAGCTGACTACAAAACCCATTCCACGTGCACAGCCCCTATATGCCCCAGCACCCAACTTCCCATTGTGGCAGTTCTCTGACAAAGATGCCTACTCCTTGAAGCTACAAAGGCCAGTCCCGTCCATCTCTAAGTGGTGGGGATGATTTGCTTTGATCTCACTAGAGAGGAGGATAAGCAAACATAAAGGCTCAGTAGTAAAGAGGTCGTTTTCTCTGGGGTCAAGAACCTTGGATTCTGGAGTCTGTCTGACTTGGAACTTGGCTTTACCAAATGTGTGATCTTGGACTAATTTCTAACTGTGCCTCAGTTTCCTCATTTTGATAATGAGGATCATCACAGAACAAGTTCAGTACCCTTTCACTGAAATCTTTAGTACAGATCTATTTAAAACTCAGAATTTCTTGATTTTAAAAAGGTAATAGGGTTTATATTTTATAACACTCCAAGTGGGGTCTGGTGCAGGGTCCATTGCTCATTAATCAATCACATTAATATTTTTGCAGTGAAACAAATTAATATTCAGTTAGGTATAAGAAAATAAGTCTCTAAATTAAGACTATTAAACTGATGAGACTATACAGTTTAGATCAGATTTTTCCAGCAAAAGAATGTTTAAAGACTCCTTTTCCAAGACTTTGGGATTTCAAAGTTGTGGTAGCAGAATGATGGTACCGCACCTATCTTGCAAGGCTGTTTTGAGGATTAAATGAGTGCGGGAATACATACTGAGTCCTTAGAAGAGTGCCTGGCACATAACAGCGGTCCAGCACATTTGGCTATTCTTATTTATTTCAGGGAAGAAATAAACAGGCTATTTCAAAGATTATTATTTATATGTCAAAATTACTGCTGAGTAAGCTTACTACTTCAGGGAGAATTCTAGATGGATCCATCCCATAGCCAACACCAGGAGAGAGAAGTCAAGAAAATGTTCTGAGTTCTGGTGCAAACAATGGGCAAGTTATTTCATTCCAACTACCACCTGCCAGTCCAGCAAAATATGCTCTCCAACAATGTGGCTCAAAGTGACTCAGGTAAACCCCATGATGACCAGCTGCAAATCTGGAACTAACCAGAGTGGGAGGTACATACTGAAGCCAGAGGCAAGGCACAAGCTACAACTGCAAATTAGGACCCCTCTTCATAGCACGTAAAAGAACTCTCCTCATTCTGACCCACACTTTTGGTTTCCTTCCTAATGCTTTCCCTTCAGCTTATCAAAGTCATTTCAATATTAACAGAATGAAATCTTGAGAACATCTCAATCTGGAGAGAGTTTTAGCTACAAGTTGCTAATTTGTCCCAGGTGGCAGAGAAAATTTAGACAGTGTACATGAGTCCTTTCAGACTACCAGTGATGGCGAACCTATGACACGTGTGTCAGAGGTGACACTCGAACTCATTTTTTGGTTGATTTTTCTTCGTTAAATGGCATTTAAATATATAAAATAAATATCAAAAATATAAGTCTTTGTTTTACTATGGTTGCAAATAACAAAAAATTTCTATATGTGACACGGCACCAGAGTTAAGTTAGGGTTTTTCAAAATGCTGACACGCCGAGCTCAAAAGGTTCGCCATCACTGGATTAGACCCACCCTCTCTGAATCTCAGAGCAGTTTCTTGTGCCTTAATCATTGGGAAACTCGTGGCCATTTTCATCATTGGGAAATTGATCAGACTAATCTATAAAGCCCACTTCTTTCTTGGCCCAGCATACCTGTTCCCCAAACAAACAAAAATCATTTCTGTTGGTAGTTCATCATAGAATTTATGGCCCCGTACTTTGCATATTATGTCCCCAGAATAAATAAACAGGAATGTTAATAAATGGAGCAATAATAAAGAAGTTGGAAGAGGCAGTATCTCTAAAAACGTTCTTAAGATGAAAGACTTGCTAGAGTTTATCTATTAGAACAGTTACTGGAAAGCTCTGATGAACTACCAGTCTGGGGCAAATTAAAAGGGAGGGGCAGTTAGTGTATACAGGCATGCAACAGGAAGCTGAAAGGATTTCAGAAATCTCAGTTCAATTTTCTATGTGAAAACCAAGAAGTGAAGTGTCTTTTCTTTTACTAAATGCTTTTACTAAACAAATGTTTTGATTATCTTCTCCCACTAGAAAGTTAGCTCTATGGCAATCGGCTCTTTGATCTGCTGGACTCCTGGTGCCTGGAATTGTACCTGGAATGTTGGAATTCTTAATAGATATCTGCCGAATAAACGAATGAATTAATCTGAAGCAGGTAAATAGATGACATTTTTCTTCTTTTCGGTGGAAAGCAGACTGTTTCTACACTTTTCTCTTTTCTTTGCCTTGTTCTCTGCAGCAAGGTCTAGTCCATCCAACTTCCTCATGTGGAGCCGCTTCCCTCTTACCCTTTTATGTTGGACTCTTGCCCTCAGAATCTCACCTTTTATTCATAAAGTCTCTTCTTAAACATGAGTTTTCCTCTTAAGAACATTTTTAGTGACAGCCATCCTGATCATAACATTTTACTTTTCAAGAAAATATAGACACCGTCCCCAAGCAAAACTCTATGCAAGGAGAACAGCTTGAAACATGGAGGAAGAGGATTAGCAAACGAAGTAGAAGAGAAGTCTGAAGGAGACCAGAACAGCACAGCTTCTGTAAGGTCCTGGGAGTCAGGATCAGGGCCTGACAGTACTAGTATGTTCGGTTGTCATTTACATGTATAAGGCCATTTTCAAAATAAATATCATGAATTTGTTCTAATTTTATTCTATGGTTAGGGAACAGGACATTATCAATAAACTCTTCTGTGAACTCTACAACGCTTCTAGCTGAAGCGCTCCTCAAGCCGGTATGGATTGATGGAACTAGTGAGCCATACTGATGATTTCGGTCAAATCCTGCTTTTCAGGATGCTGAACTCCTTTCAGAAAGTTGCTCACTCCTTACTCCCCTTTGGCTGTGTTATGTGTTTTACAAAATGTTATGCGTCATATAGAAAAAGAACATGTTGTTTATAAGAGGATTTTTAAAATTGTACACTCTGCAAGAGGACAAATTCCATAATCTAGGGCAGAACTCTCAAACTGTGGCCCCAGCCCCACAGCATCAGCAGCATCTAGGAACTTGTTAGAAATGCAGGTTATAGGGCCTCACCCCAGACCTCTAAGTGGGGCCTGCAATCTGTGTGTTAACAAGCCATCCAGCTGATGCTGATTCCCACTCCCCCCACCCCCAGGTATGAGACCACGGCTGTAGCATCACCCACGCCTCCAGAGCCTCTCAATGGATGGTCCCTTTTGAACATTTCTGAATGCCAGTGCTATCTCTGAATTATGATTCTTTTCATTGCCAGGTCCTTTGATTCACAAATATCTGTGGCCCGGTCCTCAGATGCCCTGATTTCCTTACTAGTAGCCACTCACAGCTCTCTGCCAGCCTGCCTGCTCCCTGCTCTGCACCCCTGGGCCGGTCTGCTGGTGCATTGGTCTTGCTGTGCTCTGCAGGGTGGAAGGGCTTCGCCTTGATTGCTCTCCTCACTCACTGTTTAGAGCTCTCTCACAGCCTTAGAGACCTCAAAGGTCCCCAGGGAAAGCTGCCATGGCCTTGTCCTGGAACTACCAGAGATTAAATGCTCCCCTGGGCCCACAACTCTAAACATTGAGCTTCTGGCTCTCACCTGAGCTCTTGTTCACAGCATAGCTGACCACTGTTCACACAGACCACGCGGTGCTATCTTGTCTCCTCTTAGAGCAGCTCACCCTCCTCTTCTTCGGGCCTCAACTTTCACCCTGAGTTCTTAATACATCGGAGAGCTTATTACAACACAGAGTGCTGGCTGGCCCCCACCCAGAGGTTCTGATTCAGGTGGTCTTGCATGTAGCCCAAGAATTTTCATTTGTAATAAGCTCCTGGTTGAAATTGATGCTATTGCCCAGGAACCATACTTTGAGAACCACTTTTGAAAGCCAATACCACTGTACTTATTTGCAGATGAGTACCTAAAAAAAAAAAAAATCAATTCAGACCTGCCCCAAATGACTAGTCTCTGGTGTCTCCAAAAGAAATGGAAAGCATCCATCAGCTAAGTCAATGTATTTATTTGTCTTTATTGGCAATTACATTCCACTTCAAAAACAGTTTTGAGGTGACTTTAATTCTTATTTAGCCATCGGCAAAAATTGTCAATTTCACCTACTGTGCTTAGTGAAATGCTTTTTCTCCCAGGGGAAATAGTGTTCTCTGTTGCTCCTAAAATCTGCCTGTGTTGGCTCTGACTCCAGTTCTCTCCAGCGAAGGTGCAGTTGGGTGGGGGTGGGAATCAGTGTTCAGAAACCTTGCTGTCTGGAATCAGGGCAACAGTACTGGGATAGGGAGACAGAATCTTGGCTTTGAAAAGAAAGTGAGACATGACTTTAACAATCTCGCCAATGACCAAACCAATTAGACTCCCACTCTTAAAAGGGAGGCCCTCACTTCCCCATCTTCCCCTACCCCGTCCACCAAGCTGAACCAGAAGTAGCTCACAGCTCACTTCTTAGGGCGACTCCCTCCCCCTCGTTTTCAGAGACCACATTTGCAGCTTCCAGAAAAAGGCTCCATATTAGCAGCTGCACAAGTCCAGAGAGTGGAGCTGAAACCAGAGAGAAAAATGCCACTAGGGCAAAAGCCTCATTCCAGATCCCCAATGCCGGATGCTGCCTGCCAGCACCAGCCAGGTCCAGGGTCCGCAGCCCGCGTGAGAAGCCTGCAGGGACCTGGGGCCTGCTGATGGAAAGCACAAGGCGGCCTGTGGCTTACCCACCCTGAGTTCACAGCTCCACCTGGGGTGGGGACTCTTAGGCGGGATGTTTTGCGGGGATCTGAGGCATAAGGCCACACACCACTTCCTAGTTTCTCTCTGTGAAAGCAGAAAGTCAACATCCAACCTACCCCCCACCTAGACTAGCTTCACTCTGATTCAAGTGCCAGAGGTCCTGGGGGAACAGTATTCAAATGCCTCTGCTAACGGACTGTGCTACTCACAGTGGTTCTCCAGGAGCATAAAATATGAGAAGTGAAACTGAACATGTCACCCTTTTAATGAGGGGAGAGGAAGAACCACCCTGAAGGCCCTTCTTATTGGGCCTGTTATTTTTTCGTTGGTCACACACAGGCCTGGCCCTGCACCATGAAGGGTTTCACTGCTGCCTTCCTCATCTGGACCCTGATTTCTCCCAGTGGTGGTGGCACCCCAGCCTGGCCCACACACACAGCCTGCAAGGACTCAAACTTGGAAGTGCTCTACCAGAGTTGTGGTAAGGTCTTTAACTATCCATCTGTGGCTCAGTGGTTGAGCATCGACCTATGAACCAGGAGGTCACAGTCTGCTTCCTGGCCAGTGCACATGCCTGGGTTGGGGGCTCATCCTCGGTGTGGGGCATGTAAGAGGCAGCCAGTGTGGGTCATGCAGGAGGCAACATAGTGAGATATTTCTCTCTCTCTCTCCCTTTCTCTCTGAAATCAATAAAAATATATTTAAAATAATTAAATAAATATCCATGTGTGTTTTAGGGGAAATTAAGGCCCACAAACATGGGCTACTGTAGCACTTAGTTGGGGTGTGTAAAGGGTGAGGGAATAAGTGGCCGAACACTTTCTCCACTTGCAGCAGGTCTGCGAGGGCCATTTGGAGACCTTAGGAGAAGGAAGGGTGGGGGTAGGAAAGAGCCTGAATAGAGTGACAAAGAGGACAAGAAAAAGACACTGAGAATCTAAGTATAGAATCCACTAATCCCACAGAGCCTGAAAAGGAACCCAATGACCAATGAGTCTTCAAGTCATGAAACCTCGCCTCTGCAAAATTAGGAAAAGATGCTTCCAATCCCCCATCCCCTCCCTCAAATTGTATCCTTGGATAGTTTGTTTAGTTTGCAAGGTGAGTGAAAAGATCGCTTTGGCTAAAAAGGAGGTTTCTGTCCTTCTCATAACACTTCCAGAGCTTCTGCTGCAGTAGCATCGCTCATTAGTTAGGCAAAAACTTATCTTGCAGTATTAATGCCTGGCTTTTCTCTAGTGCTGCACATAGTAGAAGGGAATGAACCCTGGTGGTTACCCCAACAGGGCAAACAGATAAACCAACAGAAATTGCAATCTAATGAACAGAATGCAGGAAATTGCAATAATCAGTGTCTGAGCCAACACTTTGGGGTTTAAATTAGTCTATGAGGGCGACAGCACACCCTGGATGTGGTGGCTGAAACAACAAAAATTGTTTGGTTTCTCCTGCGGCCTCTCTCCTGGGCTTGCAGAGGCTGTCTTCTCCCTGAGTCTTGGCCTGGTCTTTCCTTTATGCCCACACAGTCCTAGTGTCTCTCCCTTCTTATAAGGACACCAGTCCTATTGGATTAGGGCTCACTTAAGCTTAATCGCCTCTTTAAGGGTCCTGTCTCCAAATACAGTCATATTCTAAAGTACTAATGACTAGGCTTCCAGATATGAATTGGGGAAGGGACACAATTCAGTCCATTAAGGGGGCCTGAGTCGGGAGAAATGAGCCTGGCCTCAGGATCATCTCTTGAATGAAGATTAGAGAGATGGGCTCATGAAAGGGCATGGCATTGTGAAATATGACACTTTGGAGATAGACTGTGGGCAAACTGTTGTTTGGATTGAAGGAAGTGGAAGGAGATCTTGCTAAGCATCTAAGCTGGTGTACTCTACGCTGGGGAGTAGTGGAGATGTTATGAGCAGATAGCCGATCCCTACAGCTGCCACCCAAGGAGATGACCGTCTGGACCTCTTTGAGGCAGCATCGACTTAACTTTATTCCTTTAAAAGAAGGAACATGGAACATTGAAGTGTAGAGGTTTTTGGTTGTTTTTTAATGTAAAAGAGAATGAAAGGCTGATGCTGGTATGTTGATCTCATTACTCTTGTTCTTCCCGTGGGAATGGGATGCTTTCTGCTGGCATCTGTTCATTTTAGGTGCAGGATGACAAACAAGGCTTGAGATGAATGGACTGCTCAGGACTCGTTTTCCCAATTCATCCTCCCATAAAAGTTGCCATGGCTGATCCAGCTCCCTGACCAGCCTTCAGCTTACAGCTAAGCTTGGTACAGCCTTTCAAGTTGCTGCCAGGAGAGGCAAGAGGGGCAGATGAATCAGGGAAAGAACAAGAGCATAGCATTTGCCCACCTGGGGATAATGCCTCCCTCTGCTCCAGGAATGTGGGCACAAGCCCTGATCTGGGCACTCAGAAAAAAGAAATGGGGGAGATGCTGTTTTTGTCCAAGAATAGTGGGGGTCAAACAATTAAATAACAGGGTAAGTGTTCTGTATTAAGGGCTGGAATAGATGCATGCGTTGCGCAGCAGAGGACATGGTAGCTGGAGAGGGTGATGTTGGGGAATGTCTGGGGCAGGGTCACCAAGCTTGAATTCAACCTTAAAGAAAAATACAAATAGTAACTATAGCATCTCATGTTTATGAAAGATATATATGTGCCAGGCACCAGGCCAAGTGCTTCCTATGTGTTATTTTATAGAAGTGCTAACTGAGGGTTAGAGATGTCAGGTAATTGTCCAAGGCCGCTGCACAAGCAACAGTGGCAGAATAACATCCCTGTTGCACGAAGATGTTGAGTAAATATTTATGCAATTAATGAATTGATCCGAGGCCTTTCTGACTCCATAGCTATTGCTCTTTTTAAAAAAATTTTGTTTTATTGCTTAAAGTATTACAAAGAGTATTACATA
>NW_005353944.1:994247-1007146 GCF_000412655.1 Myotis brandtii | reverse complement strand
ACCCTCCCCAGCCTTCCCGCTGTAGTTTGACAGTCTTATAGCTATTGCTCTAAATGTCCTGCTGTCTATTGTTCTGCCTGATGCCAAATGGAATAGAGGTGGAGAAGGAAGGAATGGCATGTGTGAAGGAGGGACATGTGACCAGGCACAGGGTTCAGAGCTCTAAGGGCTGGAACATGAGGGGATGAGACATGAGGTGGGCAATGGGGTCAGAACCTGAGTGTGATGGTTAATTTTATGCATCGACTTGATTGAGCAAGGGAATGCCCACATAGGTGGCTAAACATTATTTCTAGGGGTATCTGTGAGGGTGTTTCCAGAAAGATTAGCATTTAAATCAGTGGACTGAGTAAAGCAGGTCGCCTTCATCAGTGAGGATGGGTATCTTCCAACCAGTTGAGGGCCTGGGTAGAACAAAAAAGCAGAAGAAGGGAGAACTCACTCTCCACCTGACTGCTGAGCTGGGCTGTCCCTCCTGCTTTCAGCTCCCCTGGTTCACAGGTCTTCACACTACACCACCAGCTCTCCTGGGTCTCCAACTCCCAGCCAGAAGATCATGGGACTTCGCAGCCTCCATAGTCATGGGAGCCTGTACCTCATAATAAATCTCCTTCTGGAATACATATGCATTATATATAATATATCTCATATATAACATGTATACATTACAGATGTAATTCCATCAGTAATGTTTCTCTGGAGAACCCTGACTAATACACCAGGGGATCCAGACAAGGTCGGGCTGCATCCCTCTGGCAATGAGTAGAATGCATTTTGGAACCATCCCTCGGGTAATAGGTAGGAGCATGGGTATTAGATTGAAAGTTGTTTAGGGCTAGATGCAGAGTGTATAGCCTAAAGAATCAATAATTTAGGAAAGAAACTATAGGAGCTTGAACCAGCATCACTTTAAGAGCTTTAATGTCAGAGGGAATCTTTGGTTCACTTGGTGTCAACAGAAAGGGAAGCAGAGTCCTGGGAGCTTCTCAAGAGACGGGCCCTGCTTCATGTCTCCATAGCCATTGAGCTGCCAGAGACCAACGGGCTGCATACCCCCTCCCAGATGGAGATGGTTTCCTTTCAGATTCTGGATTCACAGTGGGGCAGCCGCCCTCCCTCCCCCCAGCCTCCATCCCCAAGGCCTTCACATTGGTAACACAGTGCAAAGGCTACATGTGTGATGCCTGCCCAGCCTGGTGTTTAGGGGCTTCAAGAATTCTAATATGCGTGTGAATGTGGGAGGGTCAGCTGACAAAACAAAGGATCCATTGTTTTCTGGGTTTACTGTTTCATTTTTTCCCTTCTCTTTTTATTTTATAATTTTAGTGGGAATGGGAAATCTTAGGCTACAAACTGTTTTGAATAATACAAAAATCCTTGAGAAGAAAGAACCTCATAAGCACTCACTGGGCTCTGAACACTGAGCAGGAAGTGAGCAAAACTGTCTGAAAAAAGAGAAGTCCTGCTCTGTCCAACTGTTAGTGCTGCAGTAAAGAAAAGAGCAACAGTCTTTACGAAAGCAAAAGGGGAACAAAAGCAGTCAGCAGCCTTTCTATAGTTAAATCATAAGAAAATTTGCAGGCCTAGAAAAAGCCCATGCACATGCCACAAATGTCCACCAGTATGTTTATACACTGACTCTATCACACATGCAGGAGATTACAAAAGTACAAGATGGGAAGATGAACTGCCAGTGAGAGAAGCAGGATAAGGAGAGAGAAAACAAAGTAAATAATAATGCCAAGGTGGTTAGGACAAGCACAATAGATGAGGCAGTATAAGGGATAAGATCTTGGTGTCTGGAGTCAGCAAATCTCATTCCAACCCTTAGGCAATATTCTTTAAGTCACCTGTTCTTGAATATACAAAAGGTGTATGAGTCTCCTGTAGCTGCTGTAACAACGGTGGCTTAAAGTGACACACATTTATTCTTTTAAAGTTCTGGAGGTCAGAAGTCCAAAGGCAGTTTCCCTTGGTCAAGGCCACACTGTCTTGGGGAGAATGTCTTTCCTTGTCTTTTCCAGCTTCTATAACTGCGTGCTTTGCATTCCTTGGCTCACTGCCTCTTCTTCCATCTTCAAAGCCAACAAAATAGCAGCTATCACATTGCTTTCTTCTGCATCAAATCTCCCTCTGCCTCCCTCTTATGAGGGCACTTGTGATTAGGATAATCTCGCTCTCTGAGGATCCTTAGTTTAATCATAATTGCTAACTCTCTTTTGCCAGATAAGGTAACATTCAAGGGAGAACATGGATGTCTTTGGAAGCCATTCATCATCCCTCTACAAAAGATAATAAATTAATCTACCTCTCAGGGCTGTGGGAGGATTAAGTGCAAAGGACTGCATGAAAAATGCTGAGCACATACTGCATGCTCAGTAAATCTTTGCTGCTCATGACTTATAAGATATTTTATAGTCACTAGAGGTATTTGACTATGAGCTCTCTTGAAACCAAGTGAAACAAGGACATTGCAATATTGCAAGGTAAAACCAGTTTTTAAGGGGATGTCCAGCTTTTCCTGCTACCTGGATGTGTTATAAGAGAAAGTTCTTCTTGGAGAGATGGCACCCTGGACAGCATCTCAATAAGAGATTCCACAGTGACTCACATTTGTTGTTTCTCATGATGCCCTTTAGTGTGGACCAAGTGCTCATTACTAAAACGCAACTCAGGATCAATTTTGCAATGGCCACAGTGGAACCTCGCATGTAGGCAGCACTTGCAGGTCTGGATTACTCAAAGGAACAGCTTGTAGGACTAGATGAGCTGTATGTGCCCCAGGCAAATCAGCCATAAATACCATTATTGCTGCCATTGTTGTTGTTGTTGTAGGAAGTGGGTCTGTGATCCATCTCCAGCATAGTCAACTTTTAATGGAAATGGTTACTGAATTTCCCCAGGGTAAACAGAATGTAGGGAGGAGGGAAGAGGATATAAGAACAAAGAACTGTGTAAGTGAACCAGCATCATGGTGGAAACCCACGAGGCGCCAGCCTCAACTAGACAGGGAGAGGTGGACACAACTAGAAAAGGCCTCAGCCCATTTTTTTAAATGCCCTAAGGGGAGACAATAAGACCTAGGCAACATATGAGGAAACTATTAGCCCCATGGTACTCAGCCAATGAGGAACTGGAGGAGGGACTCTCACACTTTGGGGATGAATAGGCTGTGATTGCTACTCCATGTGTGCCTATACAACCAGACACCCACTCTGGAGAACGTATTAAAAGTCTTGTTTTCGCCATACTTCTGTCTCTGAGTTTGTTATTTGAATTCAGACAGGTGAGCATTTCTCACACTGTTATGTGATTCTTGATAAAGATTGGAGAGGAGAGATTTTCTTCAAGAGCCTTGAGTGTAGATCTCAATGTTGTCATTTAACATGCTTTGACATCAACCAGGCAGAGCGGAGGGTCATAAAAAGTAAGGGACCTGTGACACACATCTAAATAGCTTCTTGTCCTCTTCTTAATCTCTCTGACACTCACAGTCAACCTGGCCTTTTAAGAGGCTCCTTCCTGGGAGTTGTGTAGGACAGGTGTCAGCAAATGAAGCCCTCAGGCCAAATCCCAACTACTGCCTGTTTTTGTCTGGCCTAAATGGTTTTCTAAGAATTGTTTACACATTTTCAAATAGCTAAAAATTTCAAAAAAGAAATAATCTTTGTAGCATGTGAAAACTATATGAAATTCAAATGTCTGTGTCCATAAATACGTGTCATACTCATTCATTTATGGATTGTCTTTGACTGTGATCATGCTACAGTTGCATAGTTGAGAATGTGACTATTCCTTGGTCAAGATTCGGAAGGAAGCTCTTCACCAGATCAGAGCCTCAAGTTCTAGGTCTCCTGGGTAAGTCTAGCCATAGAGAGGTTGCATGGTCAAGTGAACTTGACACCTAAACCACCAGGATTGCAAGGAATTTATAGGATGCCTTTGAAAGAATCATCATTGCCATAAAAATCTCCTGCTTCTGCATAACATTTTACAGTTTACAAAGTCCTTCCATTTATAAAGTGCCATTCTATCCTTATTAACAGCCCTAAGGGGTATGTAGAATGTTTATCTCCATTTCCCAGGTAGAGAAGCTGAAACACATACATATTAACCATCTTAATTAAGTAACATACCTGAGCCATGATACAAACCTGAGGGTCTAACTCCATGCCCAGTGCCTTAAAACTGGATTGTGGAATTAGAATAATGAACAACTCATGACATTTGATCCCAGAAACACAGGATGGGGACAGAGAGAAGGCACAGCTCAAAAACTAAGTTTTTCGGTGAAGAGATAAAAACACAAGTATTCTGTGGACTAGAAATGGAAGGAGAAGGAGAAGGAGGACGAGAGGAGGGGAGGAGGAGATTTATCCTCTGATTTAAGGATTGCCCCAACCCCTCCAACCTCCCCTCTCTGCACACACTCAGAACTTGGCCATTTTGGCTCTTCCCAGCATGCATCAGGCCTACAGCAGCCACAGAGAAGCACTCACATCTATATTTTTCAGCCATGTGTACCAAGTCCCCTTTTGTTACAATGGTGTCTGGAAATAACATCTCCCAAATTACAATGACATCTACCATTTTCTTATCAGTAACAGCATATTTTTCAATCAGAGCCCTCCTGTGCACGCTTATTAATCCACAGGAAGCCCTATGTCCCCCACACCTGACAGCAGTTTCCTCTGTGGAGAAGTTGGTGCGTGGGGAGGGGGGCACAGCAGGAGCCCTATCTCTGGCAGTAAGTTGAGGTCTGTGGGTGATTCCTAGGGGGGCTGGCCAGCCATCTGGGAGATTCTAGGGTCAGGAAACCATGGCATCCGGTCACATGTTTCAACTTTGTAACAAACACCCGCTCTCCTCTCCTTGAAGGTAAATAGTCTTGTCCATATTTGCCTGAATAGGTTTTGTGCGTTGCCAAAGTTTGCTGCAGGGCAGGTACTTTCTCTGACCTCCAAAAAGTCCTTAATTACAAAGTCAAAGTCAGGTCTGGTGCACCTGGATAATCCATCAAACAGGACAATTAGTCAGACTTTAAGATTGCAAAGCAATGCTATGCAGCATCTCCTCCAAAATAAAGGGTAAGCTGCAAATGGCCTAGCTGCATAGCAGAATGAACAGGCATGTTGATAAAATGTTCATAGGAAAATTTCTTCAAAACTTCCCTGGGAGGAAAAGGAGAGAGAAAACACCTGCTTTTCTCAAACCTAATTATTCTCAAACCTTATGCTCCTAAGTAAATGGAGCATAAGACAAACCCAAAAGAAGCAACAACATTGAAAAATAGTAGTAATAATGGAAAACATCACTGGCCAAGTAGTCCTTTAGCAGTGCTTTAAAATATTGCACACAGAAAGCATTTCTCTCTTAGTTTATTTTTCAAGACTAATAGGGATATAAATAAAGTACAATGAAAGACATGTAGACAAATAGCCAAAGAAACAGAGATGCAATTCCAAAGGGTTAACCTTGGGTGTGCAATATTAAAGAGTGCACCGCTTTGAGCAGATGGAGGCCTTTTGGCCCACATGTAAAGACAGGAAGTTGACATGCAAATATAATGTGTGTGTGTGTGTGTGTGTGTGTGTGTGTGTGTGCATTTTAACATTCAGATGCAGATTTTTATAAATGGGAACAGGAAAATGTTCAGGCAGAACAGGAGCTGGAAGAGAACAAAGCTTGTAGGTGTGTTTCTGCTACCAAGCCACTGGGTTCCTCCCTGCTAATTCTCCCATCTTTTAAAAAGAGATGCCGAGTAACTTATCAATAGGGACCTAAAGAGGATTAAAAGCTGAGAGTCTGGGATTCTAAGAGGCCTCCTCTGTGCAGACAGAAAATGTCTCCCCAGGTCTTTCCTTCCTCAGGCCAAATCCCGATGGGCAGCTTTGCTCCTGTTTTGGAGGAGGATCTTTGGAGAGGAGGAGATGGAGGAGGGCTGTCCTCCAGCTCTGCAGCTATTTTTGTAGAAACTATGACACCGAAAACACATTCCCAAAGCGGCTGCCAGTGTGAAGACCTGGGCGTGGCTTTGCACTCAGTTAGCAGAAGGGGGAGAGTGGGGGGAGCAAAGCAAATTTTTTTCTTCATGCCAAGAAAGGCACAGGTGAGAGAGCCCCTTCCCAGCCCCAGCTGTGCAGCTGGAGCAGCTGGCAGAGCCTGCAAGCACCAGGCTCCAGGTGACAACGGGGTGACTTGCCCAGGAACTCTGTGCCATCTGGGTTGGTGTTTGGTCCTTTTCTTAGATTCCTTGTAAAGTGCTATCCCAGGCCCCTGACCCAGTGGCTTTGTTCTGGGATCCCAGAGAAGCCACATGGGCATCGGAAGATGTACTCTGGGTTTACCCGGGAACAGCTATGTGCATATCCATCTGAGTGCAGTCAACGGGGGCAATGCACGGTCAGCTTCCTTGTGTGGGATCCAGGAAGGCATCAGCGTCCCTTTCTGAGAGTCCATGCCGGTGCCTTTCTGGTATCTCTCTGCCTCAGGACGCGGGTGAGTGGTAACCACCCAATGGCTAGGAGGAGAAAGAAAAGGTTCCTCACCCAGAAAGTGCTGCCTCAAGCACAGTTTGTACTTGAAGATTCCTTCTCACAGGCTGCCTGCTTAGCCAAAGTGCTGCCAGTGGGCTCCCTCATTTGAAGCCTGACATCTCCCCTTGATGGCCAGGCAGGAACTACACCAGCCCCATCGAGAAATCTAGAACCTGGTGTCCAGGTTCCCATGGCCTGTCAGCCAGCAGGCTCCTTCCCCATAGCTGGGAACTTGAGTATTCAAAGGGCTCCTGTATATGGTCAATGTAGTCTTCCTCTACTGTATTAAAACTGTGCCTTCACACAATTAAACACTACTTGCATAATTAATAAATGAAAACTGTAAATTAAATTTATTGCTGACATACATACATTGGTCACGAATTTATTAACATAGCTTTAAGCCTTTAATCTAATATAGCAGATTGACTTATATCCCTTAAATGCAGGCAAAGCACACACAAATTATCACAATGATTATTCTGTTTATTACCTGTTTCTTAATCTAGTTTCCAAATATTAATAACATGGGTTTACATTTACTTCTTTATCATCTTTACATTGATTTTTGTTTTTACCTGTTTTCTAATGTTCCTGGGGTTATAGTAATACTTAGTTCCATATTTCCTAGGTGTCTCGTGTGCTCTAGACCAGAGGTGAAGACTGTCACCTCAGACCAATCAATTGATTCTGGGCTTGGTTAGTCAGCAAGCTCTCTTTACTTAAACTAGACCTTTTACACCAGCGGTTCTCAACCTGTGGGTCGCGACCCCTTTGGCAGTCGAACGACCCTTTCACAGGGGTCGCCTAAGACCATCCTGCATATCAGATATTTACATTACGATTCATAACAGTAGCAACATTACAGTTATGAAGTAGCAACGTAAATAATTTTATGGTTGGGTCACAACATGGGGAACTGTATTTAAAGAGCCTGAAGGTTGAGAACCACTATTTTAAGTCCTTTCCTTTCAAAAGTTCCCGGTATCCTGGTGCTTTTTCTTCAGATGATGTGTGTTTTGCTGGGTCACTGTGAGGTTCCTTATTGCCCTGGCATTATTACCCATCAACCTGGTCTGTCAGCAGGAAACTTCTGTCTGCTGTGGTGAAGTCAAAAATATAATGAGAGGAGTTATTGAGAGGAGTTGATAAACTTTGCACAGTTGAGATCGATCTGTACAACATTTAGCTGACTCATCATCTTAGGACGCTCTTTCTACGTGTATATCCTATGCGATCGCTGCTGCTGATTTGACTCTTGTCCAGCATTCTATCCAATTTTTATGTGAGACCACCTGAGCTGATCAGGCCTTCTGGTCTAGTTTTTTCTGGCTCATTCACAGCTCTTTGTCCTTACTCCTTCCTACTTAAGAAGATAGAGAAAACCACGTAGTTCTCTCTGGCCTCTCCAAGGGGTGGAAACACTCTAAATCTCCTAATAACTAAGCACAAGGCCTCATGCTCCTCTAGTGCTTAGGATGTGACCCAACTTCCTTCCTGTCATTGTTCAGGCTGCATCGCTCAGAAACGCTTGCTAAGTAATTATTAAAAACAGAACCAGGAGAGATGAGGTCTTCAAGAGCCCCAAACAACAGTGTGGCTTTCTTTCTATTCCCAGCCACTGCCTGGCATGGCTAATGCCATCTGCTCCAACCAAAAGGAGAGAGTAGTCCCCAGTGGTCTCCCCTGCCCTCCCCACTCTGAGTCAGAGATGAACAGGCTACACTAGCACTGGCTTGCAGTCTGTTTACAAAGCTGTGGCCAGTGTAGACAGTTACAGTTCACGTGGCTGAGTAGCTGCAAATGGAGGAGATGGGAAAATGTTCCAGGGCAGGGCGAGGTTGCTAGAGACACTCTTGGAAACAAACTTACGCTTTGTAAGACCGAAAGATCAGTTTCTGACAGTCAGCCTGTGGCCAACTATTGTGGTACTGGATGCTAGTTGGTTCTGGGGTGGGGGCTGTTACATAGCCATCTATTTCTCCACAATCCTAGCATTTGCAGGCATGTAGGGAGAGTCAACATCCTGCCAGTCCCAGCCCATAGTCTCAGGGCAGACGGAGGACCTCTTATAGAATTGGGAGGTGTTCTTGCCAGATAGAACCGCAGGGCTCCAGTCCAGGCATCTCCTTGTTCAGAAGAAACTGAGACACCAGGCTAGAGGGCACAGAACCTGATAGGACCCTCCCAGCAGCTCTGCTTCCTCTCTCAGCACAAAGGCCATGAAGTGAGTTCACCAGTTTCAGGTTAAAGATACCACGTCCACCAGAACTAGGCCTCTTCCCCACACCCACATCCCCCAAGTGCAAAGGATCCTCTTTCTAAGCAGCTCTTCTCTTAAGGCGATCTGCCCACATCCCTGCTTGCCCAGACCCTATAAAACAAGAGCCTTTGTATATGCAGAAGCTCTGTGAGGGCTCATTGATAACATTGAGATGACCAACAGTTCATAAATGTACTATCATTGCAGATTTTACATAGAAATGACAGTTTCATGGAGTAGTAAAAACAAGAGCTTGTTTAGATAAGAGCTGCTTTCTTCTGTGATATGAGCCTCGTTTGGGTTTCTAACAATGTTTAGGAAACAAATAACCAAGACAGAGAACAGCTGACAAAAGTATGACAGGTGACTCGGGTCCCTAAAGCCCTGAAGATCGATGCCAGCAACGTGCTTCTCCTGGTCTTTTCTCCATGTGAAAAAAAAAGCTTGCTCAGGACAACCAACTTGAGCCATCAGGCAAATGCCCAAATCCTTCCACCCTCTCCTCCCACGCCACTGGGGTCAGCTGGCAGGGTCTGGGCTGTAGATGGAGGTTATTCCAAAGGGAAGTACTAGGAGCCTCAACTCTCCAGAGACCCGAGGTCAGCCTGACCTACACTGAGCTACTTGAAATCCAAGTGGAGTGGAAAGTCAGCAGTAAGATTATTTTTCCAGGGTGAACAATAGCTTTTCTACCTCACACTTGGCTATGGTTTTAACTAAGTTAAAGGGCAATTCTTGTGTGAGTGTGTACATTTAAAAAAAAACACAAAACCTGAGGAGAAAATTGCCAACGGCTCTTGGTTTATTTAAACCAGTGATTAAGCAGAGCACAGACTTGTTAGTTAGTATCAAGTGTCCTAACAAAAATGTGCCTGAGGTTTTAGAGCAGTGATTCTCAACTTGGGGCACAATTTGATTTTTAAGGGGGGCAATTCGAGAATGAGTTATTAACACTGATTTTTTTGCATTTTTTAGGGTTCTAGGGGCCTCATATACAGTATATAAATATATATTGCGACTTATTTATGCATTTCAGTTCTCTATTATATGTTTTGAAACTTTATTTGCTATTTTTTCATGTCACTGCATATTATTATTATTTTTAAACAATTTCTTAGTGATTTCTTCTTCAGTACTTCAACTGTCCTTTCGTTCTTTTATTTTTCTCTTTCATGGATGCTATGTTCTTTAGAAGCTTGTTTAGACCAAGTTGGTGGCCTTTTTAGCTTCCTGCATCCTTTTAGGAGTGCACTGTTTGAATAATAAGAATTATATGTCACAGGGAGGCCATCAGGATTTTAGAGATGCTTAGGTGGGGCATGGCCAAAAAAGGTTGGGAACCACTGTTTCAGAGCGAATAACCAAAATCATGAGCAGCAGGCTGCCATGCAAGCACTGCCTGCTCTCAGGGACTCAGCATGCTGCCTTCTTGGAGTGTGGACCTTCAGAGTTCTAGAAAGCAGGACAGGAGAACAAGCAAGAGAGAGAAGGCCGCAGTTACTTCCTGCAAAACTTGTCATCTCCCTACATCTCACCCATTCCAGAAGATGCAGAGCAGGGGTAAAAAAAATGTCAAATGCCACCTTAGCTGGTATGGCTTAAGTGGTTGAGCATCCTAAGCCACCCAGAGGTCACCAGTTCAATTCTTAGTCAGGGCACATGCCCAAGTTGCAGGCTCAATCCCTAGTATGGGGCATGCAGGAGGTAGCCGATTGGTGTTTCTCTCTCTCTTTCTCTCTCCCTTCCTCTCTCTTTAAAATCAATAAAAACATATGTATATGTTTTAAACCCTCAAATACCCTCCTGGAAAATGCAAATTATGAATGAGTGGATCAGTTGTAATATACAATAGAAAGTGACAGAGACAACAGCACTTGCCTCATCTCTGGAAGAAACTATTCTTCATCCCCATCTGATCGTCATGTGAGCCTGTGGGACCTTTGATGTCCAATCTTCTAATTTTTTAAAAATGAAACTAGAGTTTCTAATCCAGACACACAACTTCCTAATTTATAAGCATGGCAACTAGTCTAAGTATTATTAAAGTTTATGAAGGCTAACAAAATATATCTGAAAGCTAAAAGCATCCCATAGGCTAGCAGTTTGCAGCCTTTTTCACCACTCAAAGCATCTCTAAGAAACCACGTTACACTTCAGTTTTACCATCACTATCCTCTGTATCAGAGTGATGTCCCCACATAAATCCCCGAGTATGCCAGATTATAATAGTTAGGTATCCACGTATTCAATGTGGAATATCCTTACTGGCCCAATAATCAAATACTCAGGTGTGTACACTCCATGCTATTTCCATCTCACCCAAACACCTGGAATAGCTAATTAGATTTTGTGCCAATTTTGACCAAATTTATTGGAGTGTTTTTTGCCACCTACAAATATCATTAAAATGTACATTTCTAAAAGATAGCAAGAAAGGAGGAAGCCTAGAGTATAAATACTCAAAATGAAACTATTTATTAGAATTTAAGATGAATCTACATTTAACACCATATAGTCAATACTCACTATAGATTAGAGGAATTTGGTTTAAATATTAAGTTTAGAGTTTCTTCAGAAATGGTCCCTGACACAAGAATTAAATATAAATTTATTTGAGGCAGGATCCTAAGAAACATTAACATAGAGTGACGAAGTGAGACATGGAAGTAAAGGAAACCAATCCAGGTAACCAATATGGGCAACTGGGGTTTGGTCCTTCTGGGGACCTCTGGGAGAACCTGTGAAATGTAAGTTCGAGTGGTCAAGATCTGAAGGAAGAAGAAACTGGAGTATTGCTCTACCAACTCTTATTGGCTGTAGTTGTCCGTAGAGATGCTAACTCCTAGCACTTTGGTTTGACTGTGATGGGAGCAAGCTCACTTCCACACCCAGAGAAAGCCCTCAGGCAGCCATTGGTGTTTGCAAGAAGAAGGCTTCAAAGAGAATGAATGGCCTTCTGCAGTGTCCTTGTGTGTTTAAATCTCTGATATACATTGATAAAGCTCCCATAAATAGGACACTGGCAAAAGACAGACCAATATAGCGCACCAAAAATGGTCGATGCTTCAATTGAAAATGTATGGAGTGGGCAATCTCCTGGTCTATGTATGAAAACTGTCTTGCTATGAGATATCTGAAAAGAATGGGTAAAGTGTGACACAAATCTTTTAAAAAGCTTAGCTGAGCCTGCAAGAAAGGATGGTTTCCAGGAGCCAAAACAAACTGAAAGCCCAAAACAGAGGAAAGCCAACACTGAAACTGTGTCTGCCCACAGTAAATGTGTGTCTTCATGAACCATGACTTAGGCTTCATTGGCTGTGTGGCAGTCTGGCAAAGGTGTCTTATGCTGTGCAAGATGGGAAATGGATTCCTCCATGAACCTCAGACCTTCAAAGAGCTATATCCACAATAAAAACAAATGGATAAGAAAAAATATATACTATTCCGCAAAAGTAGAAGACAAGAATGCTTATTTAACTCTGCCTGGCCCTAGGGAAAATAAGTCTTCCCTGAGAATTAGTTAACTCCAGATCTGATATCACATAGGTTTGGAATCCACATGTATGTTGTCTTCATGATCCAGAAAAGTCCAACCCTAAGAATTAAGCTAAAGTGGTCTTGATTAGGATCACCTGGGGAATATTGGCATAAGGAAATATGTCCTCGGAAGGGCACACACTTTCAATTCACAGGATTTCTGAAGATTGAGCTGATAATTCAAAATTTAAAAATATAAAGAAATATACATCCAGGAGGGAGAGTCAGCAGAAAAAAAACAAAGCAAAATCACACCCCTAAATATTTAAGATTTAGAAAATGTAACATTCAGAATATAAAATTAAAAAAGTATCATTTGGCCCTGGCTGGGTGGTTCAGTCAGTTGGACTGTCCTCCTGGACATCAGAAGGCTTCGAGTTTGATTCCCAGTCAGGGGCACGTAGGGGAGGCAACCGATGAATGTTTCTCTCTCTCTCTCTCTCTCTCTCTCCTCTGAAGAGAGAACTATGAAACTAGATCAGTGGTTCTCAACCTTCCTAATGCCACGACCCTTTAATACAGTTCCTCATATTGTGGTGACCCCCAACCATAAAATTATTTTC
>NW_005353944.1:983541-993706 GCF_000412655.1 Myotis brandtii | reverse complement strand
GAACGTTGGAATCTGCAGCAAGCAAGCCTCCCTGCTCGCTTCAGTGCCTGGCTGCCGGCCGCCATCTTGGCTGACAGTTAATTTGCATATACTCACTGATTAGCCAATGAAAAGGGTAGCGGTCGTACGCCAATTACCATGTTTCTCTTTTATTAGTGTAGATTTTCCGATGGTCTTAGGCGACTCCTGTGAAAAGGTTGTTCGACCCCCAAAGGGGTCGCGACCCACAGGTTGAGAACCACTGAACTAGATGAAAGGTCTAGATACTCAAAATGTATCACATAAAAATAAAGAGATGGAAAATATGTTCTATAGCTTAAGAACAAAGTAGATAAAATGGAGAGAAAGTAATGTCTGAAGAAAAATGCTGGGATTTTCTAAAATCATTGAAAAATATGAATCTTAAAATTCAGTAAACATAATTTCCATGTAGGATTCATAAGAAGAATTCCACAACTAGATCTTTTAAATCAACAAAAGCATATATGTAAAACAAAACAAGAAAAAAACCCCACACACAACTGGTATAAGTGGCAAGAAAAATTACCTACTAAGAAAGTATGTTTTGACTAATAGCAGATTTCTAAATAGCAATAGCAGAGAAAAGAGAAAATTAACCTAGACGTCTATATATAGCTAATTGTCATTCAGTAACAAAAATAAAGAATTTTTTGAACAAACAAAATCTATAGTTTGTCACCAAGACTCCCAGAAAAGAAACTTTCTAAGGGATATCTCAGGAAGAACAAAATGATCCCAGAAGTTAGTTTTGAGATGCAAGATAGAATAGTGAGCAAAGAATCAGGAAATTTTAATAAGGAGTGAATGTTAGGATGTGAATAATGTCTAATCTGAAACAGGAATATTTTTTCTTATTGTTGCATAATAAATTACTCCAGTGCCCAGCAGCTTAACACAGAAAACATTATTATCTCACAGTTTTTCTCTGGGCAGGAATTTGGGCATGGCTAATTGGGTCCCTGTGCTACAGGGTCTCTCACTTGCCAATCAGTGTTGTCTGGGCTACCACCATCTCAAGGCTTGACTCGGGGAAGATCTGCTTCCAAACTCATGTGTGTATGTGGCCATAGGAAGGCCTCAGAAGGTCCACTCCAAGCTCCCTCACATGGCTGTTAGCAGGGGTCAGGTCCTCAGTGGCTATTGGCCAGAGACATCAGTTTTTTGCCACAGGGGCCTCCCTATGGTGCTATTCACAACAGAGCATCCCTGCTTCTCCAGAGTGAGGGCTCTGAGAAAGACAGTAAGAGAGGGCCAGAAAGACAGAGGACACCGATTTTTACAGCCTAATCTCAGAAGCAACATCACAACACATTTGCCATGTTCTACTACTGCTTAGAAGCAAGTCACTGGGTAACTCAAGGTGAGAGATGTTCACACCAGTGTGAATTAGGAGGAGGGATCATTGGGGGCCCAATTGGAGGCGGCCACCACAGGGCACAACACAGCACAAAACCATAGGGTAATAATAGCAATGGAGAAGGGTGGTGATGGAGCGGAAAGCATTCTGATGTCCTTGTATTTTTCAGGGAGCGAGAAAGATAATATTCCGTTTTACAAGATGAAAAGTTCTAGAGGTCTGTTGCACAGCAATGTGAATATACATAACATTATTGCACTGCACACTTAAAAGTGATTAAGGTGATAGATTTAATGTCATGTGCTTTTTACCACAATAAAGAAATAAATAAATGCCAAGAAAAAAGTTTTATAAAAAGACAATGTTTAACTTTAAGCTTTGTTAAGTAAAACATGCATATTAAAATTTCAAGGGTAACTATTAAAAACTAGTAATTAGTATGTAACTTTCAAATTAATTAAAAAGAAAATTTTTAAAACACTCCAATCAATCCCAAAGAATGCTGGAAAGAAAGGAACATAGAAAGATCTGGCATAAAAGAGAGAAAACTCAAATATAAATGAGAAATAATACAAATATATTAGAAAGAAATATAATTTGATTAAAGTAATCTGATTAAAAAATGCCAGATTGAATTCTAAAAATTGGTTCTCTGTGCTCTTTACAGAAATGCTCCTAAAATATACATCTACAGTGACCATCACATTTATTGGTGATTCACTGAAAGCAATCCCTTTAAAACTAAGAATGAGACAAGAATGCCCATCATCACCCTTCTATTCAACATTGCACCAAAGACCCTACCCAGCATTGTAAGTCAAGAAAAATGAAATGCTTAAGGATTTGAAAGGAGGAGGAAACAAAAACATTATTATATGCATACAGTATGATTGTCTAAGACCTAATCTAAAAATTATTTGAATTAATGAGAGAGTTGCATTAACAACTTATTTTGGGGTCAATTTATGACATTATTTCAGGAGATAGCACATGTAACTTTGGTTAATTTGGTTTCATGGTTATAGAGTATATAATTATGTGTATATATGACAATTGTATCTATTCCCCTTTTGACGAATATTTAGGTTGCTTCCAATTTTTTACAGTTGCAAACTGTTGTGAGCATTTATTACTTACTAGAAGCCTGTTGCACGAAGATTCGCGCAATAGGCGTTCCTTCCCCTGACTGCTGGCAGGACTAGAAGCCTGTTGCACGAAGATTCGAGCAATAGGCGTTCCTTCCCCTGACTGCTGGCAGGGTTTTCCTCCGGCACCAGGGACCCAGTCCTTTGGTCTGGCTGCAGCTGAGAAGCCAAGCCTCAAGGCTAGGCTTCTCCCCTCCAGCCGCAGCAAGGCTTGGCTTCTCCCCTCTGGCCGCAGCGAGGCTTGGCTTCTCCTCCAAGAAAAAAACAAAAGCCTCTTCAGTCTTCAGTCTTCACTCCGGCTGGAGCCTTCAGTCTTCGCTCTGTGCCTGCGTATACAAATTAACTGCCATCTTTGTCGGGTTAATTTGCATAGTCACTCTGATTGGCTGGTGGGCGTAGTGGAGTGACACCAATTTGCATGTTTCTCTTTTATTAGTGTAGATGTTTTCTGTGTCAAAAGACAATTTCTCAGCTAGGGACTTTTCTTTCCAGTTTTCTGAAGCTTAAGCCCAGGTAAAGGTATTTTGGAGAACTGCTCTTAGTTTCACCAGTTTTGTCTAGAAATGTTTCCACACAAGGACAGTTTTAAAATGTTATGTTCTGAAAACTCAAACAGATGGCAAGAAAAGGTGACAGCGATGGTGTGAAGGAGAAGGGTGAAGGGTTGGGTTGGGGTCTACTTGAAATTCTGCTGTGATCAACTCACATGTTATTTTAAACTTGTGTGTGGGATTGATTGGGGAAGGGAAGCTGTGGTTAATTGGCAGGTTGCACTCTTCTCATCTACTAATCTGAAGTCAGGTCTCTCATCTTACTTTTCATGTCAGTTTGCTATCTTCCCATATAATTTTTTATATTTTTAGCAAAAGTATTTTTAATCCTCTAATCAGGGGGAAAACACTAGAATTGTGTTGATTCAGAAAATAGAGAAATGAGTCCTTTACTTGGTTAGGAATTTGTTTTGCTGGAAGAGAGGAATTTTACCAGCAGAAGGCAAAGGAATCTTGTCTTTCCATCATCGACCAGTAAGGGCTGTAGTCCTGTCTTACTTGTGCTGTGGGAGTCTAGACCCAGGTGGTCTGTGTTACACCCGTGATAACATGCAAAGGAGAAGCATGGAGTTTCCCTGGAGGCGCCTCTCTCCTTCCCGTCAGGGAGAGCTCCCTGCAGAGCTCTGGCTCCGTGTCACCATGTGAGAGGTGAAGGAAGAAATGATGGCCTGCCTTTAGAAATAAGGAATTCTGCTTCCCTGATTTCAGTCCAAGACATCCTATAGTAGAATCTCAGGATGGAGCCTATAGGTGGAACTCCTGATAGGAGTACTGTCCTTCTAAGAGGAAGAGAGCAGAGCTCTGTCCCTTTAGTGTGAGCACACATGGAGAAGTCACCATCTACAAAGCAGGATCAGGGCCCTCACCAGGAACTGAACCTTCTAACATGTTGACCTGGGACTTCCCAGTCTCCAGAGCTGTGAAAAATTAATGTCTGTTGTTCAAGCCACCTCGACTGTGATATTTTGTTATGGCAGCCTGATAGACAACACGTCAGCTCCATCAGTGGGCTTGCTTCCTAGAAAAAAGTGTAAATTGATTTTTTTCTCTTGTGAGTCTGATGGGGGATTGGAAGCAGCAGTGGACAATTCATTATCATGTGCAGGACAGCAGTACTCAAGGAGGAAGAAAAATATATGAAGTTGATCTCATACTGGAAAGCATTGGGAAACAAATCTCAAGAATTAACACTTGCTCTGCAGGCCTCTGTATGGCCGGGAGTGGCCACAATTGCATCGGGGGCTCTGAGTGCGGCATTGAAAAGGAAGGGTGGTGGCTAAGTAAGAAACCCCCATCATGGTGATTCAAGCCTCTCTCTCCTGTACAGGCATTAACGACAATTAGCCATGGCTGCTTGTGCACTTCACAGCTCCTAGCATTTGCATTGCTTCTGGAAAAATCCTTCTCGAGTCACAGGGGAAGTTAGCTAGAACCTCCAAGGCTGATGGGTATAAAAGTTGTCAACCCCACATTGGACTACAAGCCACTCTCCTGATTTATCCCTGGGGAATAAGCTTCTATGACAAGAGTTTCTCTCTGAAAGGACCCACCTGCATTGCTGGAGGGAATGTAATCACAGCCACTCAGGAAAACAGTTGTGCCTTTTCTTATAAAACTAAACACATCCCATATAATCCAGCAATCCAAATCCTGAGTATTCATCCCAGAGCATTGAAAACTATGCTCATACAAAAAGCTATAAGTGAAAAATCGTGACAGCTTTATTTGTAACTAGAGGCCCAGTGCACAAAATTTGTGCACGGGAGGGGGGAGGGTCCCTCAACCCGGCCTGCAACCTCTCGCAATCCAGGACCCCTTGGGGGATGTCTGCCTGCCTGATTACACCTAACCACTCTGCCTACCTGCTTGATTGCCCCTAACCAATCACCTGCCTGCCTGATTGCCCCTAACCACCTCTGCCTTGGCCCCCACCATCATGGCTTCATCTGAAAGGACGTGTGGAATGATGTCCAGAAGGTCATTCGGCTGTCTGGTCTAATTAGCATGTTACGCTTTTATTATTATAGAAGATAGGCCCATTCTGGCCAAATGTCTCTCAACAGGTGAATGGTTCAACAAATTGCAGTGCATTCACACTGTGAATTCTACTCAGCAATAAAAATGAATGAACTATTGATACACAAAACCTGCAAGGATCTCTCAAGGGCATTATGACAAATTAAAAAGTTTAGTCTCAAAAGGTTGCATATTGCATGGTTGTACTGATGTAATACTCTCAAGATGGGAAAGGGGTGATGGATAGGGAGTGACTAACAAAGGGCAGCATGAGAAAAACCCTTTGTATCTGTACCTTGATTGTGCTGGTGGTTACACGTGAAAAAATAAAAAGTTAATTATAAAATGAAGGTCTGGCCTGTAGCTTTGAGCCTAATGCCCTGCGTCTCACTTGCAAGGGTACCGTCCACAGTGCAGATCCCCGCCCCCGAGTGCAGGCCCCACAGCCCTGGCCTCTAGGGCATCTGAGAAGCTGGCACCAGAACAAGTGTAAAGCTTAAGGTGGTGCCAGGTTCCTCCTTTTACAGGTGAGGACATGGCAGCTCAGTGAGGCCAGGTGATGGCCAGCTGTCATCCTAATTTAAATTCTGAGTTAAGTGGAAGCAGCTGTTCTTAGAACCACTCCAACAATGAGTGCTCTAACATGGTCAGCCTTGCAGGCCAAAATGAGCTGGGGTTGTTGTATTTCTGAAGTGTGTGTGTGTGTGTGTGTGTGTGTGTGTTTATTTATTTAAAGACTTCAAAGGATAAACTGTGGGCATCAATGGGACAGTAATTTAATCCCACATGATGAGCAGATGATCAGTAACATCAGGAAAAGCGTGAGAAGGCCAGAGCTTACCTGTAAAACGCAGGCCAATGATGATGCTGGAAACTGTTTCACCAAAGTGTCTCCTTCTCTGGAAGTCATGGGAAGAAAGCGGAGACCTGCCTTTCTGGTGCCACTTTAGCAGTAGTGGAAAGAACACTAAATACTTCCCAGCATCCTGCCAGAGGTGACTCCAGGATCTTTAAGGTCCACCCATGTCCCTGCAAACACCTGCCACCTCTGACCTCACGTCTTCAAAGAAAACCCTCATCTGGGTTGCATTTATGATGCTCACGGAAAACAGCACAAATGTAGGACTGGCTTGATTTCACCAGGGGCTTTTGTCGGCAGCTGTTGAGGTCCCAGAAATCACAGGCTCTTTAGAACTCGCTTCTGTGTGCATGCTGTTCTCTCTGCCCGGAGGCTCACTGGGAAGAGTTGCTGTGGACTCAGGAGACAAATGCCCCGTCTGGGTCCATGCTCCAGCCCTCCCAGAGGGGTGACTGTGCACAGTTTCTTTAAACCTTCTTTGCTTCAGTTGCCTTGACTCTTAAAATGAAGGGAATTCTCTCTTAAAACTTTAGTGAGGATCTGAGTTAATATACATATAGTGCTTAGAACAGCACCTGCATGTGGTCAGAACTATAAAAGTGACCTCTCCCGTCACACTCCCCTGGGTCCCCTGCAGCTTGAAGACTGGGCTCTGGTGTCACTGTCACCTCCTGCAGTCCCTGACCACCCACGATGGGTGTGAGTGCCTCCCTTGGGCTCTGTGGCATCTTGTGGCAACTGTGTTTACCTTCTCTTCCTCCTTCTATACTCTAGGTTCCGAAAAGTCAGGGGCTATGCCCAAAGTGGAATCATCTCTTAGTAGCCCCACATGTAGCTCAGTGCTCAGCATGTAGTAGGCACTGGAAACAGGTCTGTGATTGGATCAATAAACAACAGGTATCAGGTTTCTTGTCTCTCCTGTTAAAGTTGCATCTCCCACTCTATTTTCTCAGCATTTACCAAAAATAGGGAAATCAAGTTGCTGGCATGCTCAGATAGCTGCTCTGACTTCAAACATGTATCCCAAACACAATCTAATTGGAAGAATATTTATTCCCAAGTCTGAGGATTGAGAACTATGAGGGGAAAGTAATCCTTACTTCATGTATGCCAAGAGAAGGCAAACTAAGGGTATTTTAGGGTTATTTGACTTATTAAGAAAGGAAATGTGTTAGCAAAACATTTGAGGAGATAAGCAGGCGGGCCTTTTTCAAAGTCAGCTCAATTACTGTAAAGGAGATCTGTTCCCTCACTTTCCCTGTCTGATTATTGATTAATGTACCTTCATTCTCTCAACAAACATTTCTTCCCCACCTATCACAGTGCAACGAGCCCAACAGGTGTTGTCAGAGTGGGGGAATTCAGAAATAGTAAAAGGACTGTGTTGTTTTTGGTTTCTCATTCTCAAACTCTTAAGGAGATATTGCTCGGAGAATTCTCAGTTTAAACCCTGCTACCTCTCTCAAAAGAAGAAAGTTATTCTGTCTGTGTAGCCCTGTGTCCAGGACCAGAGGCAGCCCCAGGCAGTGAAATGGTGTCAGGAATAAGGAGATGGATGAGGTGCTATTCTATTCCCAAAGGTCCTGGAGAGACACTGGACACACAACAACACAACACAACACAACACAACACACTCCCTCAGTTTAAACCCTGCTACCTCTCTCAAAAGAAGAAAGTTATTCTGTCTGTGTAGCCCTGTGTCCAGGACCAGAGGCAGCCCCAGGCAGTGAAATGGTGTCAGGAATAAGGAGATGGATGAGGTGCTATTCTATTCCCAAAGGTCCTGGAGAGACACTGGACACAACACAACACAACACAACACAACACAACACACTCTGCCCAAGTCCCCACCACAGGAAGAGGGTGCCCAAATTCCCAGACTGCAGAGTTGGCCACCTCTTTGAACACAGAGAGCAGAGAAAGACAAAGCTGACCAGGCTGTAAAAGATGCAGCTGTCTCCTTAATTAAGGCTGGATGTCTTTCATTTAAAACCACAGGCTGCTTTATTTCAATTTGATTTCAGGGACTGATCTGATCCCACCCACAAATGATGCTCTGCACCCCAGCACAGAGGCCTGACCAAGCCCTGCAGGTGGCCGCCTCTCCCGCACAGGCCCCACGCTCCCACTCCCATCTGCCAAAACCCTGCTGTGTTTCCACGGAAGTTCTTCCCCACCTTTGGAGTTTGTTATGGACACGCCATGTTTCATGTCCCCATTCCACAACAGCTCTCACTGTCCATCATTTAGCTCTACCCTCTTCATCCCATCTCAAACCTTTCTGTGTCTAGGTTAGTGTTAGGCTCAGAGTCAATCATCCTGAAATGAAATAGAAAAAAATTCTCTTAGGGGCTGTTACAAGAATTCTAACTAGCAGAGCCCTGCCTTTTTTTGAAAGAATTCCTTAAGGAGTCACTGGGGTAGCTGCTGAGGCCCAGGGGCCTGGTGTGGTTTCTCCCCCAGCACTGAGACAGAAATACTCCATTGTTTCTCTAGAGACAAAAGTTAGAGAGATGATGAAATACTGCCATTTGTGACAACATGGATGGATCTTAGGAATATTATAAACACAGAAATCACACTATTTTTGACCAACCTTGAAGTAGTAATAGCTAACATTGCAGAAACATCAATCATTTCTTGTTACAGCTTTTTTATCAGCTTATATAAAAGATATATTGGGTGGTAGGCACCCAATGCAAATATACAGATCACATATCATAGAAATGTACACTTGAAACTTATATGATCCTATTAACCAATGTCTCCCCAATCAATTTAATAAAATAAATAAATAATTTTTTAAAAAAGAGAGGGAGGGAGGCAGGAATATGGTGACAGGTAGCTTATGGGGAGGGGCATGCCTTCCTGAAATCCCCAATCTTCATAAATTCTATTAAAGTTATGAGCAGGTTTGTAAGATTTCTGAAGAAATCTTTGAAGGGGTGAGACGTTAGCCTGGAGGGATGCACTGCAGATCTGGGAGCCCACCCACAAGTGCACGCACCAGGACCGAGTGCAGAACTTGGTATGGCTTATCAACGGTGGTTTCCCATGAGGCTGAGCTGTGGCATCAGCTGGGAGCACTGAAAAAGCTCGATGCCCAGGCAGCACCCAGCCTCCTGGGGTGGAGCCCAGGCATGGGTATTTTTAGAGCCACCCAGGTGATCCCAATCTACAGTCAAGTTTGAGAACCAGTGGTGGCAAGCCTCTGAACCACGAATTGTTCAATGCAATCCTATTTATAGCCCAAGGGCTGCAAGGCCCTCACTGACATCTAGGTTTTGTTCCAGAAATATCTACTGAACTTGGCTAAATTATTTTAAGCCTAGAGTGCTCTGGTATTAAAAAGAAAATTTCTAAAAGAAGTTGGTTTCTATAGCTGCAATGAAAATAGTCAGCATTGCCCTTCTATTGAGAATCTACTATTTGCCTGGGACTGACCTAGATGCTCTACAAACTTTGCTTTTCTTGATTCCTACAAAAACCTTCCAATACCTCTACTTTCCACTCTGTGCCACGCCAGTGTCTTTTGGGTAGAGAAGCAGGTGCCCCTTTGCAGGGCAGCAGTGACCTACGCGACCCCAGCCAGCAAGCTAGCATAATTGGGAAGCTGGTTTTTTGTTTTTGTTTTGTTTTTGTTTTTGTTTTTGTTCCTTCCTGTGATCAACCAGCAGCGTAAGAGGAGCAGGGTCTTGGCGCAGGGGTTGGACTCATTTTGCCTCTGTCCAAAGCTCTGCTTCTTTCTTTTTCTTAGTGGCCTCTCTTGCCTTTTGTGTCTCCCACGTGGCAGCGTGAGGGCCGAGCCACAGGAGCAGCACTGAGAGCACTGGAGGCTGAGTCCTCAAATAAAACAGTCCCTTCCCTGCCCTAGATCTCAGCCTCTTCATCACATGATGGGGATACTAATACCTGGTGTCCTGGCCACTCACAAGACTGGGAGAGAATGGATGATTCAAGTACACCTGGGAACTCCCGGTACTCTGGGCTCAGATGCAGTTCTGTAAATGAGCAAGGCCAGGGCTGCCCTCAGCTGTTACCTCCCAGCCAGCTTATCAGTTTCTGTCATTCATGCATCATGTTCCACAGCACGAGATGCCAAGGACAAACACCTTAGCTCTTTAAAAAAAACAACACCACCACACCCAATTCACAACTTCCAGAAGTTGGAGGACATTTCTTTCCAGCATTAACAAAACAAAACAAACAAAAAAAA
>NW_005353944.1:908380-977249 GCF_000412655.1 Myotis brandtii | reverse complement strand
AAAGGAAATGTGTTAGCAAAACATTTGAGGAGATAAGCAGGCGGGGCTTTTACAAAGTCAGCTCAATTACTGCAAAGGAGATCTGTTCCCTCACTTTCCCTGTCTGATTATTGATTAATGTACCTTCATTCTCTCAACAAACATTTCTTCCCCACCTATCACAGTGCAACGAGCCCAACAGGTGTTGTCAGAGTGGGGGAATTCAGAAATAGTAAAAGGACTGTGTTGTTTTTGGTTTCTCATTCTCAAACTCGTAAGGAGTTATTGTTCGGAGAATTCTCAGTTTAAACCCTGCTACCTCTCTCAAAAGAAGAAAGTTATTCTGTCTGTGTAGCCCTGTGTCCAGGACCAGAGGCAGCCCCAGGCAGTGAAATGGTGTCAGGAATAAGGAGATGGATGAGGTGCTATTCTATTCCCAAAGGTCCTGGAGAGACACTGGACACACAACACAACACAACACAACACAACACAACACAACACAACACAACACAACACAACACAACACAACACAACACAACACAACACAACACAACACAACACAACACAACACAACACAACACAACACAACACAACACAACACAACACAACACAACACAACACAACACAACACAACACAACACAACACAACACAACACAACACAACACAACACAACACAACACAACACAACACAACACAACACAACACAACACAACACAACACAACACAACACAACACAACACAACACAACACAACACAACACAACACAACACAACACAACACAACACAACACAACACAACACAACACAACACAACACAACACAACACAACACAACACAACACAACACAACACAACACAACACAACACAACACAACACAACACAACACAACACAACACAACACAACACAACACAACACAACACAACACAACACAACACAACACAACACAACACAACACAACACAACACAACACAACACAACACAACACAACACAACACAACACAACACAACACAACACAACACAACACAACACAACACAACACAACACAACACAACACAACACAACACAACACAACACAACACAACACAACACAACACAACACAACACAACACAACACAACACAACACAACACAACACAACACAACACAACACAACACAACACAACACAACACAACACAACACAACACAACACAACACAACACAACACAACACAACACAACACAACACAACACAACACAACACAACACAACACAACACAACACAACACAACACAACACAACACAACACAACACAACACAACACAACACAACACAACACAACACAACACAACACAACACACTCTGCCCAAGTCCCCACCACAGGAAGAGGGTGCCCAAATTCCCAGACTGCAGAGTTGGCCACCTCTTTGAACACAGAGAGCAGAGAAAGACAAAGCTGACCAGGTTGTAAAAGATGCAGCTGTCTACTTAATTAAGGCTGGATGTCTTTCATTTAAAACCACAGGCTGCTTTATTTCAATTTGATTTCAGGGACTGATCTGATCCCACCCACAAATGATGCTCTGCACCCCAGCACAGAGGCCTGACCAAGCCCTGCAGGTGGCCGCCTCTCCCGCACAGGCCCCACGCTCCCACTCCCATCTGCCAAAACCCTGCTGTGTTTCCACGGAAGTTCTTCCCCACCTTTGGAGTTTGTTATGGACACGCCGTGTTTCATGTCCCCATTCCACAACAGCTCTCACTGTCCATAATTTAGCTCTACCCTCTTCATCCCATCTCAAACCTTTCTGTGTCTAGGTTAGTGTTAGGCTCAGAGTCAATCATCCTGAAATGAAATAGAAAAAAATTCTCTTAGGGGCTGTTACAAGAATTCTAACTAGCAGAGCCCTGCCTTTTTTTGAAAGAATTCCTTAAGGAGTCACTGGGGTAGCTGCTGAGGCCCAGGGGCCTGGTGTGGTTTCTCTCCAGCACTGAGACAGAAATACTCCGTTGTTTCTCTAGAGACAAGTTAGAGAGATGATGAAATACTGCCATTTGTGACAACATGGATGGATCTTAGGAATATTATGCTAAGTAAAATAAATCCGTCAGAAAAAGCTAAGAACCATATGACTTCACTCATATGTGGGATATAAAATTGAAACTTGTGGATACAAACAGCAGCATGGTGCTTGCTCAAAGGAAGGGGGGCTGGAGGGTGCAGGGGGCCTAATATATGGTGACAGACTTTGGGTGGCAGGCACACAATGTAATATACAGATCATGTGTCCTTGAAATGTACACTTGAAACTTATATGATCCTATTAACCAATGTCACCCCAATCAATTTAATAAAATAAATAAATAGTTTTTTAAAAAAGAGAGGGAGGGAGGCAGGAATATGGTGACAGGTAGCTTATGGGGAGGGGCATGCCTTCCTGAAATCCCCAATCTTCATAAATTCTATTAAAGTTATGAGCAGGTTTGTAAGATTTCTGAAGAAATCTTTGAAGGGGTGAGACGTTAGCCTGGAGGGATGCACTGGAGATCTGGGAGCCCACCCACAAGCGCACGCACCAGGACCGAGTGCAGAACTTGGCTTATCAACGGTGGTTTCCCATGAGGCTGAGCTGTGGCATCAGCTGGGAGCACTGAAAAAGCTCGATGCCCAGGCAGCACCCAGCCTCCTGGGGTGGAGCCCAGGCATGGGTATTTTTAGAGCCACCCAGGTGATCCCAATCTACAGTCAAGTTTGAGAACCAGTGGTGGCAAGCCTCTGAACCACGAATTGTTCAATGCAATCCTATTTATAGCCCAAGGGCTGCAAGGCCCTCATTGACATCTAGGTTTTGTTCCAGAAATATCTACTGAACTTGGCTAAATTATTTTAAGCCTAGAGTGCTCTGGTATTAAAAAGAAAATTTCTAAAAGAAGTTGGTTTCTATAGCTGCAATGAAAATAGTCAGCATTGCCCTTCTATTGAGAATCTACTATTTGCCTGGGACTGACCTAGATGCTCTACAAACTTTGCTTTTCTTGATTCCTACAAAAACCTTCCGATACCTCTACTTTCCACTCTGTGCCACGCCAGTGTCTTTTGGGTAGAGAAGCAGGTGCCCCTTTGCAGGGCAGCAGTGACCTACGCGACCCCAGCCAGCAAGCTAGCATAATTGGGAAGCTGGTTTTTTGTTTTTGTTTTGTTTTTGTTTTTGTTTTTGTTCCTTCCTGTGATCAACCAGCAGCGTAAGAGGAGCAGGGTCTTGGCGCAGGGGTTGGACTCATTTTGCCTCTGTCCAAAGCTCTGCTTCTTTCTTTTTCTTAGTGGCCTCTCTTGCCTTTTGTGTCTCCCACGTGGCAGCGTGAGGGCCGAGCCACAGGAGCAGCACTGAGAGCACTGGAGGCTGAGTCCTCAAATAAAACAGTCCCTTCCCTGCCCTAGATCTCAGCCTCTTCATCACATGATGGGGATACTAATACCTGGTGTCCTGGCCACTCACAAGACTGGGAGAGAATGGATGATTCAAGTACACCTGGGAACTCCCGGTACTCTGGGCTCAGATGCAGTTCTGTAAATGAGCAAGGCCAGGGCTGCCCTCAGCTGTTACCTCCCAGCCAGCTTATCAGTTTCTGTCATTCATGCATCATGTTCCACAGCACGAGATGCCAAGGACAAACACCTTAGCTCTTTAAAAAAAACAACACCACCACACCCAATTCACAACTTCCAGAAGTTGGAGGACATTTCTTTCCAGCATTAACAAAACAAAACAAACAAAAAAAAACCCCAGCACTCACCCTCACAGCCACACACCACCAGGTGAAACTCCCTGCACATCAGGACCCAGCTCTGGTCCCCTGTCAGAGATGAACAGATTTGTGCGAAATGCAGAAATGAAATATGACAAAATATGACACCAGGTGTATCTGGTGGTGTCTTGATGTCACCAAATACTGCCATCGGTCCCACTATTCCTCAGCCCAGGGCTCATGGAGTCACCAAGGATCCCCCCCCCCCGGGAAGGGGGGTCTGCCTGCTTATGAAACCCGAACCCCCACCCTCAAAGTGCAGTGGAGACATGCTCTGAATTCTACTCTCCCATTAAAAACAAAACAAGCTAGCTTTACTCAGTTTTCCTATCCCAGGTGGACTGATTCCAGATTAGTTACAGAAAGTTAGACAATTATCAATACCAAACAGAATAGAAAAGTACCCCAATGCTTCTAGACTTGGAGGAGCCCTGGCAGTTTCATCACTACTTAACCAATACTGGGGCTCTGAGGGTATCTGGCCTGGTCAAGAGCCTCCTGCCCCGCTTGGTCTAGCTAGCAGTGTCTGGTGCATATGACACAGTTAATAAATATTATTGGAAGAGTGACTAGCAACATTGTCACTAAGATTAAAAAGGGGCCAAAATATACAGAATGAAGTGCACCCATGGAAGACGTACCTTGCACAGAGAAGACCATAAAACGTTGACTCTATGTTGACTATAAAGGAGAGAGTGAAGTATACATGTATCTTTTAATGAATCTATCATTCAGTTGTATGGCATTGTAATTAGATGATGGAAGTGTTGCAATCCAGATGAGAGCAGATGCATTTTCTGATTTGACTTTGAACACCCAAGGCCTGATGCTCTTCCTGCCAAATGTCAGATACTCAGTGAAATGAATGAGAAGCTACAGTAGAATTCCCAGTCTCAAGTCACTATCTCACCTATAGGACAGGTTCTAGTTTTCTCTCATCCTCATGTTAAGATTCTGTGCTAGGTGGCACCATGGTGCCCTCTCGGTAACACACAATACAACTGTGCATTTAGTCTTCATTGTTGATCTACTCCTAAGACTCAAAAGATCAAGCATGTCAGCCTCTAATGGGTCCTTATTTTTCTTAAGACATTTGACGAGGTATTTTGGGTAAAAGCTTGTCTTTATTGCCGTGGTCTCTAATGCTTACCTTATGATACAAAGCCATCTCCTCCTAAGCTAATGGAAGCCAATCTCAGGTTATTCTGGGGGAGTGGAATTCAGAAGCCAAGGGGCCATGCAGGTAAATATCCCTTTCCATCAATAATGAATTCCATTGAACTTCATTTCTTTTACAGTTAGAAGCAGACAAGTTGAGGGATCTAGAATTTTGAATTTGGTAGCACCAAACATACCTTTATACTCAATAATGCCTTCACTAAGCTTACCAGATAGACTGCAGATGTTGGAACCATCTTGCATTACAAACAATAGGTAATCTACTGTGATGATGTCCATTCCATTTTTGTTGTAGTCAATATCAAGAACATATTTAAGCATTTTGATTAGACAAGAAGCCAGATCATATATCAGACTTTAAATGTGTGTGTGTGTTTCCAATGAAATGCTGACCAAAAAGGCTTGAATGGGGATGAAACTACTCTTATTTGAAATAGTGGCCCATCAAGGGTCCTTGCTGTGCCATTCTATAATGATAAGATTTGACAGATGTAAAAAAGAAGAGATCAGGAAATGACAGAACAACATATAATTAGAATATATTTGCCACATTGTAGGTCATGTCTTTCTCTTCCAAGCCAGGGAAGGAGTATGGAGAAGAGTGGAAGGAACACACCACAGTGGCATCAAGAACAGACAAAATGAAGGCTAATTTTGTGTTGTTATGGTAATGAATTTCCAGCAATGGCATCTCACTGACCTTACTCATTATACTCCTTTTAGCGATTCACAGTGACCCTTTAATGTTTTCCTATGAATCACACAGGAAAATTAAAACACCCCAATCAAAATACAGCTACACAAGAAGGCAAATTTTCAGATTCATGCATAACTAGACCTGTATCGTAAACAGAGTACAAGCTTGCAGAATTGGTAATCATCCAACCTAAAGGAAGATGTCAAGAGCAAATTCTGTTTATTTTGTTTTATTTGGAAAAGAATTCTGAAAGATGACAGGAATATCTGCTACCATTTGGACTGGGACTGGGTTTTCAACTATGCTCAGAAACTCTATCCTAAGTGCCAAAGCAAATTCCCACTATTACGATGACGAAGCTAATGCACTAGCATCTTCTCAGAAAGCCTTCCAAGTGTGAGGAGAGATCAATATTAGTGGCCTCACAACTTAGGCTTTCCAAGTAATAGCTGGCGCCCAGCAACCCTGCAAGTACAAGCTCAACTTCCCTTCTGCTATCATCAAAGTATCTGACTTTCTTTCCTTTCCATCTATTTATCCAACCAAGTGACATTCCTGGACACATTTACTAGAATAGACTCTAGTTATCTGAGATGAATAAAACATAGTTCCTACCCTAGTATAATCTATGAGAGGTGCAAACTAGCAATACTTAGCACATTTGTGATGATAAAGGTATAATAAAGATATACACAACCTGCAGTGCGAGACCAGAGAAAGGACAGATGAGGAAAGGGCAGACAGCATCCTGAGAGGCATGCAGTTGAGCTGGATTGTGAAGGAACAAAGGCCCCAGAGAAGCGATCAAATTTTTCCTGTATGAGACCTAAACCTCTCACAAGACATTTATTGGAAATTGTTCAAATTGATTTTTGCACAGCAGATAGAGGTAAATATGTCTTCTGAAAGTAGAGAATTAAAACAAGAGCCATCTATCCAGCAAATAGTGAGTTAGCACCTGCCATTTCAGGTGCATGTCAGACACAATGAGAAGGGGAGGGTAATCAAAGACATAAGAGGATATAATATAATAAGATATAATAGAAAAGTCCTGCCCTGGAAGATCGGACATCCGTTGGAGAGGCAAGGCATTATCACCTAACATATTGAGTAAGTACACAAGGCAGTCTGTTAGATGCTAAGTAACTGGCATAGATCATAAGTTCATAGGAATGGAGAGAAAGAAGCTTGTGAGATGAGGTGACATTTCCCATAGAAGTCAGGATTTGGATAGAAAAGCAGTGAAATCACAGATCAGATCACATCACCCACTCCCTCTAAAGTCATCATTGGCTCCCAGGAAGTTATTGGCTCACTCTTGGTGCTTCCACAGGACCAGGACATCCTATTTATAATACTCCTGAAACTGAGATGGCTTTTTCTAACCTCTATATCCCAAGCACTCCACATATTTCCTGCCACTGGTAGGGGCTCCAAAACTTCATCCCACAAACGTGCAGAGCCATTTAGAGGCATTTTAATCTTGAGCTAACTAACTGTTGACCATATAATAGCTGGAAGGGCTGTGAATGCTCAACTGGAAGAGCTGTTGAGGATTCGGGCAGCGTGACACAAAAGGCCTCTGTGGTGGGGGACTCTATGTCTCAACTTGTTAGGCTCTGGCGCCAGCTGTTCGGTGAAGATGTTGCTGTGAAGGCATTGTGGGGTGATTAACATTTCCAATAAGAAGACTTGGAGTAAAGCAGACTGTCCTCCACACTGTGTGGGGGCCTGGTCCAGTCAGCTGAGGACCTTGGGAGAAAGGACTGAGGTTTCCTGAGGAAGACGCAGTCCAGTCTCAAGACTGCCACATGTAATCTCAAATTTCTGGCCCGCTGGCTTGTCAGCTGTGCCCACCACCCCAAACTGTGTGAGGCCATCCCTTATAATAAACCTCTCAGGTAGATAAATAGATGATAGATACATAGATTAGATATACTATATGTATTTACTATATATATCCTCTATGTAATACATATACTGGATGTAATCACAAAGGCAGTGTTTATTAAAATACATTTCATTTTCATTTAACAGCTATCAGCTTTTAAAGTGTGTATACATTTTGGGGACACCCTGTATATTATACATATACAATGGAATATATATATATATATTCTCTAGAGAACCCTAATATACCCCTTTTATTAAATAACAAGAAGCTACCTGGTACTATTTTATTAAGCAACCAGAAGCAAACCAGCTTCACTCACAGTCTCTTTGCCCAAGTGTTCTTCTCTCCATAAACTGTTAGAGTTGATCTCGCCAGTGCAGCTAAGCTGTGTGTTAATGGTAAAGCCTTCCCATTCTCTATTATCCTTCCCTCCCCTCCCCAAGCTGTGCCTCTATTAAAAGCATGCTATGAAATATGCTTTGTAATTTCTAACTCCTAGAGTCAGCCAGTATTCTGCTCACAGAACATGTAGGAAGCAACACCAGTTCCTAAAGTAATGGGGTTACAGGGGGTGAACCAGAAGGTTAAGGTATAGTATTAGAAGAAAAGGCAGTGTTCTGGGTCTCAGATGTCATCCATCTAAGTACTGGATGGGTGCAAGGACAAAAAGGGAGGGGGGAAGGGTGAAGGGAAGGGAAAAAGAGAGAGAGACAGAGAGAGGGAGGGAGGGGGCCTGGAAGGAGGGGTAGAGAAGTATGGGAGTGAGAGGAGGGAGAAGAAGAGAGAGGTGGGAAGAGAGCAGAAGAGAGGAGAGCAGCAGGAAGAGGGAGAGGGAAAGAGAAGAGAGAGGGAGACAAACTTCATGTAGCAGGAAGGACATGGACAAGCTTGGGGATGGACTTGGATATGAACCTGGGAGGCGAGCGGAGATGAGGCTGGAGGAGTACCAGTTCCTTTTCAGGGTGGCGCTGCTGTAAGAACTCCACCTCTCATGGGGCAAGAGAGCCAATGCTCACCCACCTTGCATTAGTTTTTAAAACCTAAAAAACCTGAATAAGTGCTGTGGATTATGTCTATGTCAGTTTCCTAGTTTTCATACTGTGCTATATTTTATGTCAGATGTTACCATGGGGGGAAGCTGGGTAAAGGGTACCTAAAACCTCTCTTTACCTCTTTGCAACTTTCTGTGAAAATATAATTATGTCCAAATATGAAGTCAAACAAAACCCCTCAAGCAGAGCTATGAAATATAAAAATGGCATGAGCAGCATGAGAGTTGGCCCCTCCTCTATCCCTCAAACCACCTAACCAGTGACCAGGCTGCAGGGCACCCAGCAATGCCCTGGCTCGGGACTTAATGCCATAGAGTCTGGGACCACACTGCCGGGCCCAGAGGCCTGCACTGCCCAGGGCCCACCAGGCTCGCAGCCTCCCTGTCCTTGGTGGGGAATGCCTCTCCAGAGGCTGTGCCAGTGGCTTTTGTTTCCTTCCCCTGGGTCCAGCTGAGACCCGAACACTGGTTAGAAAATACCCAGGCGAGCTTGTCTTCTCCTGGACGACCACCCGGTCCCAGCCCGGCCCCGGAGAGCACAGGCCACCTCCAGAGCTTCAGGCACAAGCATGTTCCCAGAGCTGAGATATGTTAGACCCTGCACAGGCTATGCCTCCTGTTTACCTAGGTCTGTTCTACTCCGTGGGTGATCCCCAAGCAGTTCCAGGACACGCTGACTGCTGCTGCCCTTGGCGAGCCAGGCAGATGCTGCGCTGCTTTCCAAGAGCCTCTTCTCAGTCCCAGGGACTGGCTCTTAGCTGTTTAGGGGGGGGAGGGGGGCGGCTGGGAGGCTGCTTCCATGCACCCATGTCCCAGGATGGTGGGGGCAGCAGGGCATTTGGGGCAAGCTGGGCTCACTCACTCTAAGTACTGTCTTTCCTTGGGTGGAAGCCATACACGTCAACAAGGAACTTAGAGGCTGAGGAAAAATATTTCACGTGAACAGACTGTATATTTTACCATGAAGCTTTGCTTCTTTACTCAGTTTGTTTGCTGCTCTCTATACAATGATGAATCTGGAGGAAACATTCTCTCTGCCCTGCAAGCCTGAGAACACCAACTCGCACTAACTTCCTAATTTACTCTTTCACAACATCCAAGTGCAGGTGATGTGTACGTGTTACAAATCACCTGAGCAAGTGCCCAAGGGAAAGTCTCTGCCTCGCTCCCGATCAGTTCAAATTCTTTATAAAGAGAACTTTAAAAATGCAATCCACCACCTTTTATTCTGGCAGGTGATTCTGAGACAGTTGGTAATCTGGTAACTGACAAAGCAATTCTTTAAAGCAGCCGTTCTCCACAACTTTAGCTTGTCCCCCAGGGGATATTTGTCAATGTCTAAAGACGTTTTTTGCTCCTCACAGCTGGAGTTGGGGGCAGGCGTGCTGCTGGTATCTAGTGGGGAGAGGCTAAAGATGCCTCCCACGATGCACAACACCACAAAAAATGTGCATGTAACTCCTATTATTAATTCAGCAAACAACTATGTGGAACCCCTATAATCTTAAGGCATTATGTGGGCCCTGAGGCTGGGGAGCCCGCTTGGCAGCATCTGGTGGAGGAATGTCAGAGGCCTACAGACGATATTAGGGCATGCTGAGTGCCTGAGTGCAAACACAAGCCAATAGGGGGAGGATATGAGATTGTGAGGATGGAATTGGGGAATGGGAGGAACTGATGTCATGTCCCCCAAGATGACTGCAAGCTGCATATTCACTCTCAAATGTAAAATGAAAATAACTGATAGGAAAGATCGCCAAGCCCAAGGCGCTTTTCCAGCAATCTCATTTTCTGTGTTTATAAACACATCTTCAGAAAGAGGTAGCCTACTGCTTTCTTTGTGACTTTGTTCCTTATTACAATTATTTTCCTAACAATATTTTTCCAGTATCAAAGACATATTTTATTTCCTTATTTTGTCCTTAGTTTATTCTCTCTATCTCTACCTTTAAATATCAATGAACATACACTATCATTCTGTAACTGCTAAGTAGCTAAGCATTACACACTTGGCCTCTTTTATTTTTCCTCAGATAGCAACCTAAATGTATTCACAATTTTCAGATGTACTTTTCTAAACATCTGTTAGTTGGACTCTCTTTTTCAACACCGAGTGCCAAATATGTAACAGAAACATTGCATTTTTACCCACTGCTCCTACTTTCCAAGCTGAAGGAAACCCTTGGACAGCACAGAGATGTTTATGAAGTAAAATGAGCAGAAGAAAAAAAGGCTTTTCCCCCCAGAAAAGTTAGTGGCCAGATTAAAGGTCACTAGATTCGGATTGCAAGGCTGAAATTGCCTAGCGATCATTTCCACAGCAAAAACCACAGACAATTATGCATCCTCCAGGTCAGCAATGTGGGTGATAAAACTGTCTGGCACACTATCACTGGCAAATGTGAGCTCATAGCTCAGCTGAAATTGAACCAGTTATGAAAGAGAACTAGCAGATGCCACAGGCCTGCACACACATATTCCAGGCGATCTTGCAAATCAAGTAATTAACATGCATCTTTGAGGCTCTGCTTTGTGAAAGCCTCTGCACAACACTAAGCGGCAATAAATTATGTGTTTGTTTGTTTGTTTTTTATTCTGGTTTTAATCTTGACCCTGCTAGTTAATAGCACCTCTCTGAGTTTATATGTTTTTATTTATGAAACGGGGAAAATCATACCTATCTCTCAAGATCATTATTTGTTGCAGCAGTCTGGACCTGGTCAGGAAAACAGGACCACGTCAGTTATTTTAACACAGAGAATTTAATATAGGGAATTGCCTAAGCAGTTCCTAGAGAACCAAAAAAGCAAAAAGGGGGCAATGAAGATGCAGTTACCACCCCAAAGGCTGGGAGAGCAGAGGGCAGAGGTTGGAGCTATTAGAACCTAGATGCTTGAAAGAAGAGCCCTGTGGGGCCGAGACACCTACTTCGGGGGGAAGGGGTGACAGCTTCTGAGGTACTGTCATCACGGGAGATTCAGGGCCCGCAAAGCTGAACCTCTGCTGATTCCGGGAAGGTGCAAACGAGAGCTGCACATGAACCAATTGCCACTGTCAGGGTGACACGCCCTCGCCAGGTGACACTCTCAAGTACCAGCGAGTACTCAGGAAGGAGCAAGTCTCTCCTCCCGCTCAGCCTCAGTTTCCCTCTGGCACCTCTAGCAGAGGAGAAACGTGATTTCGAAGAGCCCCAGCTTCACAAAGCAAGAGTTCAGAGGCTGGGTTTGGAGCTGAGAGACTGTGGCTTACTACATGGCCCTTTCATCCATTCATTATGTGATTTATCCAGCGCTTGCCATGTGTCCGATCATTAGGCTCTCTGCTAAATGCTGGGAGTCTGAAGAATTCAATGGAAAACTCATAAATAAAGTGCACAGCTCAGTGACTAGTGCTATGTAGACCCAGCTCTCCTCTCTCAGGCCCAGTGAGAAACATAAAGGAAAAAGGAATGGAAAACAAAACACCAGCTCCTACTTTTTAGGAGTTCTGCGTTATGGGGTAAATCAAAGAGCAAAGTATAAAATCATACATGTTTGTACACTTTAAAAAGTATTTCAGACATAACTGTTTTAAGAATTCAGGAGCAAACAAATATGTCGGGGACTATCAGGGAAGCCTTCACAAAGACAAGGAGAATGAGCAACACCTTAGTTCTTAGACAATGGCCCAAAGGGGTGAGACCATTATAAATGGGAGGAAGCGCGTGCGTAACTCAAACATGGTGGGAACTTTCTGGGTGCTTACATTGCAGCCCCGACCTCAGGGAATGGAGGATGGCTTTGTGACATGGAGGGTGGAAGATGGGGACAGTAGAACATTTCTTGACACTCTTCTAGGGTATAGATGAGCCATTGAAGTTTTTTGAATAAGTAGAAGTTATGCATAAAAAAAATTATCTTTGTAGCCCTTATCAGATCTAACACGATACCTTACATATAGTGAAATATTTGAGGAAAAAGTATTACATTGAATAGGATGGGATGGACTGGGATGGAATTTTTAAGGCAGGTCTTAATTTTGAAAATCTGCATATAGATTCTTCTGTTTTAATTATAATAATAAATACTTTGGGAAGTGTTTCGAGCAATCAGTGAGCAATTTTAAGTCTAAGTTCAGGAAATAAAAATATTCAAGCAATGATAAAAATTTAACAAGTGAAGATGTAACCCACTAAAAAGACACCGTGCTCATTTCTCAGACTGAACATGACATTGGGCAGCGTTGGCTTCATAGAGACTGGGAGGGGTTGTTGAAAGTATCATGGACCTATGCAAAAAAATGTATTGGGCAGTATGTTTTTTAATCAATTTTAGTGACTCATATAGAAAAAGTAATATAAATGGTGTGAATTTTGAATATGAGTCTGCAGAGTATATGGTGTACTCACACCTAATCTGCTGTTTTTCTCTTGACAGATCCATTACAAGATTTTGGCTTTTCTATTGACCAGTGTTCCGAACATTTAAAATCAAATATCAACATTAGATTTGGAATCATTCTGAGTAAGTAAAACTATTGACATGAAATAAAACAACCTCTTCCTGGCTCACTCACCCAATTACTTGTATTAACTGGAGTGGCTGGCTCAGCCCCTGCTCCCCAGCACTCTGTGGAATTAAATCTACTCCCATCTTCCTCTTCAGTTCTCTCTCTGGGTAACATCCAGATAGAGTAAAACTCTCATTTAATGTTGTGATTTTTGTACTGAAAAGACTCTAGGCACTCATTTATATGATATAAGCACCTGGAATCAGTATAACCGACAGAGAAAGAAAATATTTTGAGCTTAAGCATTGATGTTTGCTCAGGAGAGAGTTTTTGTTTAGTTATTTCAGCAACGAACAAGTCTACTACCAGCAACATGGCTAGTCTTTGTGTTATTTCATTTCCCAAACAGCTAATATAAGTTCTTCAATCTTGACTCAGTGAAAAGCGTGTAATATCTTCTCACTCCACCCCAATCAATGAGCTCAAATGCTTTCTGATTGTTTACATTTGTATGGTCATGCCATAACAATTAATCGTCATATTGCTATAGTTACTAGAGTATCTCCTTTCTAAAAGAGTTTATCAAAACCAGAGCAGAGGATTTAATAAACTTAGCATGGGGAGTCAGTCCACAGAGATGGAGGGAACATTCCCAGAGTCTAAGGACTCTCATGCATCCTTGTATTTCTCAAACCTCACACAACGTCTGGACTCTATAGCAGCAGCTCAATCAATGCTATGAGGAGAGACAGAGAAATGCAGAATGAAAGGAGAATGGAGCAGAACATAAAAAGGGGAATGGAAGAAAGTTTCAGAAAGAATTGGAAGCCAGCACTGCAGAGCACCCTGAAGCTTCCTGTGTAACTATGCTACAACATCTGCCCAGCAACAGTGGGGGTGTGCAGGCTTGCTCACACCCCGGCGCTGTCAGGGAGGTATCTAATACTATGGGGCTGAAAAGTGATAGAAGCCAGACCTGCAGCCACCACATTAAGGGGCCATGGCATCAGGACAGGGGAGCGCAGCAGATAAACTATCTCCTCCAAGCAAATCAAGTTTGTGAAAGCACCTCATCTCATACTCAGGGCTGGCACCACAGTCCCCTGCACCACTGCCTAAATCAGTGGTTCTCAACCTTCCTAATACCGCGACCCTTTAATACAGTTCCTCATGTTGTGGTGACCCCCAACCATAATATTATTTTCGTTGCTACTTCATAACTGTAATTTTGCTACTGTTATGAATCATAATGTAAATATCTGATATGCAGGATGTATTTTCATTGTTACAAATTGTACATAATTAAAGCATAGTGATTAATCACAAAAACAATATGTAATTACATATTCAATATGTGTTTTCCCGATGGTCTTAGGCGACCCCTGTGAAAGGGTCGTTCGACCCCGAAAGGAGTCGCGACCCACAGGTTGAGAACCGCTGGCCTAAATGCTGTTTTACCAAAAAAACGGTTCCCTGTGCAGCACAGACTGCTGGAAATGCAAGTTCTTGGGGCTCATACTTGTATAAATTTTGAATGTTTTGATATGCAGCAAAACCCACACCAGGTAAAGCCCATCTCTTTTCCTTTAGGAGAGGACATAAAAGAGTTGTTTCTTGATGCAAGTCTCCTGACGGGAGGAGTGCCCTTTTTGAATTACTCCTATCCCATCTGTGAAGAGGATCTCCCCAAGTTTTCTTTCTGTGGAAGAAGGAAAGGGGGTAAGCTGTCTGTCTTTCTCACTGATTGCTGAGGCCCAGGAACAAGACCTCTGCTGAGCTCAGGACACCCTGGTGGGGATCTGGGCCCTGCCCCTCACCTGTGGACAAGTTTCACCTCACATGTCAGCATCTAAGTGCTGTGTCATATGCTGTTACATAAAAATAACCGTAAGGCTCGTCCACTGGGCCTACCTGACAAGGTGGGTGTGAAAATCAAATTAAACACCCATATATAAGGTACTTTACAAACACAACATGTGTTAATGATGGCACTTCATTTATTAAAAAAAAAAAAAAGGAGGGTTGGCAACAGAAAGAATCAGTAGCTTCCCCAAATCCATTGCTGTTCAGTGTTTCCAAGTTTCTCCTCAGCAATCTCTTTACTGGCAAGGTCTCCTCAATATAGCAATGGACGATGAAAAAGAAAAAAAAATGGGAAGCTTTCTGACTGTCAGCATTTTACTGTAGTCTTTCTCATTTGAGTCATTGACTGATGGGGCAGTAGGTGGCTACATTCAAAGTACAGATGTGTAAAACCCATGGTATTATCACTCTTTCTCCACCCACTAGGCCGCCATCCCTGCCATCCATACCTCAGTAGAGCCCAGGAGCCCCCCTCCAGCCTGTTCCCACCTCGCCTCTCCTCCCAGTCCTCACCCACCATCTTCACCAAGACCCCGAGATGCCTCTGTTTATTTAACCAAAAGTTGGGTCTGCTCTGTGACTTTCCTTCCCCAGAATTGTTCCTTTCCTCTTCCCAGGGTCTCCTTACCATTCCCATTGGCCAAGGGGGAACATGCCCCTAATCCCACACCCTTGAGATACTCACTCCTCTATTTCCTCATTCAAGGAAGCTGGAGGGAAATCACCTAATTATGCTTCCAAACAAAGGCTCTAAAGAAATTGGATCCCCTTCCCATACTGAAGATGCAAGCTCAGGCACATCCGTGTATTTCCTCAGCACGGAGGGCTGTTCAGTAGCTGGTCCCTATTGAACTTTTTCTACCTGCCCTCAGCCATTCCTGTCTCAGACTCCTCACCCCACAATCAGCCCCTTTTTCTTTCCTTCCCTCCCTTCTTCCTCATTCACTTCTTCCTTCTTCCCTTCCTCCCTTCCTTCAATACTAAGTCTCTACTGTGTGAAAAGCACTTTGGGGAGCCTGAAGATGAACCAAGGATGGTTTCTGCCTTCAAAGACATTGATGATGGCCTAGAGGAGACTAGAAATCCACAAAATTCTGTGTGGTGTGTGCATTAAAGAGGCACAAACAAAATGCCAAGGAAACGTGAGAGTTATAGTTCATTCCCAACAGGTTGACCGCTTGGAAAATGGAAAGTCTGAAAAATGTAATATAGAATTATTTTCCTGTTTGCCTTAAAGTTATTTGAAATTCGGTTACAGGCTTTTCAGCATTCATTATATACTAGTATATATATATATATATATGTAGTTTGTGCACAGCATAATAATGCTGGTAGTCTACAAGCATTCCTGATTTTATAAAATGTTTTGAGGAATTCAAAGCATCTTGAGCTGATAATTAAATAATAATCCCCGAGAAGACTGACAACTCAGTAGGCTGCCACCTAGAGTCAGCATCTACAGTCCTATCTCCCATGTTTGCTTATCTTTCCAATTTCCCCCCAAAATAATTATTTTTGAACCCAAATGTGGAAACAGGTATGCTTGGAAGTACTACTAGCTTAGTAAGAAAGAACCCATACTGGGCTGTCCTTTTGTTCCTATGCTCCTACTTCCTTCTATTCTCCAGATCAAATCTCCCCACCTCCTTCCTGGAAGATGGAAATGACTTCCAACCTGGTTTTCCTACTTCCTTACTGCTGCTGGGGGGAGGGGTAGTCTTCCCAAATACAGTGTTGATCGTGTCACCCCCTTCCCAAAAGATTTCAGGGGTTCCCATTTCTATAGAACAAAGTCTAAGTTCTTCAGTGAGCTAGGTTCATCACGGATTGCACTCTAATCAGCTTCTCCTGCCACATCTTGGCCCACATGCACCTTCAGCTACAGCTTCATTGAATTATTTGCCACTTTCTGACCACACCCTGTGTTTTGACACACGTGGTGCTGTTCTGATGCTGCCCTTCGCCTCCATTGCCTGTTCCCCATTTCTCTTCTATCCAGACTTCACTCAAATATCACCTCCTCTCAGAAACCTTCCTCCTACCCCAAGCCAGTTAGTTGTTCCCTCTGGATGCCCCTGGTGTATCACATCCCCACTTATCTCAGCCATCATTGTATTTTGTATTCCAGTTACATTATGTGTGTGCATGTATACTAGTATGTGTGTGTCCTTTGAAAGCAGGCACTTCAAACTTTGAACTCCTTGAAGGCAGGAATATTTCTTGCTCCTCTCTGTCTCTGTAGACTTTGCAAAGAGAGATCAGCACAGAGTAAAGATGCAATAAATTCTTGTTTTATTGAATTTGCATGTGACAAAATGAATGCAAGTATCCCACCTCCTAAGTGACTATCTAATGATGCTTATGCATGCCACAAAGACACAGGCACATCCAATCCCAGAAACCAGTAAATTATCTTGATCTTCCACATTTAAAAAAACCTATTTTTCCTCAGTGAGCGTTTTAATCCTATATAATAAAAGGGTAATATGCAAATTGACCGAACGGCAAAACAACAGCACCACATCGTCAGTGGCCCCTCACCCCCGTAGGCTCTGCTCCTGAGCGGGCCCCTGGAACCAGATCAGGGGCAGGGCCGACAAACTGCCCACAGTCCCTTGCCCCAGCTGGTCCACCCCTGATGGCTCCCATCAGGGGTGGGCTGGCTGGACCCCAACAATGCATGAATTCATGCACCGGGCCTCTAGTAGAATTAATAAAACAGAAGAGATATTGTCCCCCAAATTAAAGTGTTCAATTCTGTTTGGCAGCTCAAAAAGCTGGTTTTGCCTTATTCAAATGCTGGGCAGCCCTTCAGACATTTATTTGCTTTGTTGTCATGGAGTTGATAGCTTCATAGGCAGGCTGAGAAGCCAGAACTCAGGAAATTGTCAAGAAATTTCATATATATAAAAAATGATCAGAAAAGTAATATACAAATGCTACATGCACAAATAATTATGTAAATTACTAAACCAGAGAAACTAAAACCTTAAATTCAGAGGCTTCTTGGGTTATTACATTTTTTTAACCCACCCATCAACCCAGTGTAGGAATGATGCTGTTGAAAAGAAGTGATGACTTCTAAGACCAGAATTAAGAGAAAAGCATGCACCAAGGAGGACCTAAGGCAATACAAACCCGAGCATAAGCTGTTGTTGACATTTTAAACAGAAACAAAGTCCCTCTGGGGTTCACAGGTCCTTCTTAGCAGAGCAGTGAGAAAACTTGGCGTCCACTGTGGGCAGCCCATAATGGTGTCAGTGGTAGATGAATTGTTTGATACTTCCATGGCATTATAGTGCACCCCTCTGCAACCTGCACCCCGCTGACTGTAATCCAAGCCAGATAAAAACACAAAATGTGTCAGGCTTAGTGAGACTGTGTGGACAAAATGTTCTCTTTCCTTCTGCACCTTCCCAGCTAGCTAAGACAAGAGCACATTGGATTTTAAAACCAAGTGATAGTCTTTTGGCATTGGTAATTTGGGCGCAATAGCTTCTAAGTCCAATCATAGGGGATTGACTAAGTAGACTATTGTCAGGCCAAACAAAGATATTTAAATGGCTTTGTAGGAGAATATTAAATTACATTAAAATAAACATATAAGGCTATTGTTAAGTGACACAGAAGCTTGCTATAAAAGAGTAATCACTATTACATCCTGTTTTTGTTTAAGTGTATGTAAATGTATACACCATAAAAAGCTTTAAAATAGCATACACCTACGTGCTGAATAGTGGTTATCTCTAAGTGATGGAACTGCAGATCTTTATTTTTATCTTTTTTTGGAAATCTCTTTTGCTTTTATAATAAATACTAGAGGCCCAGTGCATGAAATTTGTGCATGGGTAGGGTCCCTAGCGGCTGCCGGCTGTCAGCCAGGACCTCCCTTTCCCTGGCGGCTGTCTGCCGAAGGCCGGGGCCTCACTTCCTGTGGTTGGCCATGGGTAGGGTCCCTAGTGGCTGCCGGCTGCCAGCCAGGACCTCCCTTTCCCTGGCGGCTGTCTGCCGCAGGCCGGGGCCTCACTTCCTGTGGTTGGCCGGCTGGTCCCACCCCCTGGTCAAACTCCTGGTCGAACTCCTAGTTGAACTCCCAGTCGAGGGGACAATTTGCATATTAGGCTTTTATTATATAGGATACATGGTTACCCCTTTAATTATATACATTCTATATCCTTTCTCTGAGACACCTTTAGCCCCCTGTACCCAGGTTCATTGAGAAGGGATCAAAATGGGCCACTATTTTAATTCCCACTCCATTAATGCTAGTTTAGGTCTTTTCTCTGCTGATCACATAGATTAATCTGCTTTACTTGATCTTCATGCTTTTAAACTGGCTCCATCAGCTCCACATCAATTAAATTGAATGTCCTTAATAACTACACCCAATTACAAACCCTAAGGAATGAAGCTGCAGTAACTTTCTTAATATTTAAGTTAAGAACAGTAATGCTGGTAGAACCTCTGTGTGGTTAGTCAGGTTTGGCCTCATCCACAGTCACCAACTGTGCCCTTTCCCCAGGTTACACGTTACTTAGTCCCATGCTGTTGTCTTGGTTACACGTTAGGCACATGTGGCTTCTCAGCCATGAAAACATAGCTAGTCTAAGTTGAGATGTACTGCAAGTATAAAATACAGACTCAGTTTTAAAGACTTAATATGAAGAAGAGCAAGATATCTCAATCAAATTGTTATATTTGTTATCAGTTTAAATGATAACATTTGGGATCTATTGACTTGAATAAAATATATCATTATTACATTTATCAACAATAAAATATATTACTAGCAAATTGTTAAAATTAATTTTACCTATTTAAATGTGCACACCCCCCCCAAAAAAATAAATAAAAACCACATGAAATTATACATACTACCATCATTATATTTCTACTAGAGGCTTGGTGCACAAATTCGTTCATGGGTGGGTCCCTCCCAGCTGATTGGGGCTGATCGGGGCTGATCCGGGCTGGCCAGTCAGGAGGAGAGACCGTGGGAGGTTGGCTGGCCATAGGAGGTTGGCTGTGGGAGCGCACTGACCACCAGGGGGCAGCTCCTGCAATGAGCATCTGCCCCCTGGTGGTCAGTGTGCATCATAGCTACCTGCCTGTCAACCAGTCACTTAGGCTTTTATATATATAGATTAGGCAATGATGCATTATAATCTCCCTTCACAATTTTCAAGATTCCCAGACCAATTAATTCAGAATCTCTGGTGGTAAGACCCCAGCCAGGTGATTTCAATGTTCAGCCAAAGCTGAGGAAGGAGGAGGACCTTAGCCCCAGGTAGGGATTGCACAATATGTGCCAGGGACCTTTCCAGGCAATAACTACTCTACTGTTTGCACCAACCTTATGACATATAGAAACTACTGCTACTAGCCTCATGTTAACATATGAGGAAATTGAGACCCAGAGAGGTTAAGTAACTTACCCTGAGTCACAAAGAAAGCAGGCAGTGGAGCTGGGTTTCTCCCCAAAACGTTGGGCTCCAGAGACTTGCTCTTATCCTGTCTGCTACCTATCCTCTTGGAACATAAATGAAACTGCTGGAGAAGTATATCTCATTTTAGCCTTCCACTAAGACTGAGAAGTGATCAAAAGACATGACCAAATTATAGAAATCAAATCATTTTTGAGTCACAAAGAAAGCAGGCAGTGGAGCTGGGTTTCTCCCCAAAACGTTGGGCTCCAGAGACTTGCTCTTATCCTGTCTGCTACCTATCCTCTTGGAACATACATGAAACTGCTGGAGAAGTATATCTCATTTTAGCCCTCCACTAAGACTGAGAAGTGATCAAAAGACATGACCAAATTATAGAAATCAAATCATCATTTTTGGGGCATAACCAGCCATTATATAAGGCAGTGTTTCTCCAAGTGTGGTCCCCAAACTAGCAACATCAGCCTCATCCAAGAAATTTTAATAATGAAATTTTTACTTTCTACCCAGGCTTACTAAATTAGCAACTCAGTGTTTAGGGCTTACAATTCTGTACTTTATCAAGCCCTTTAGGTCACCAGTCCGCAAACTTTTTCTGTAAAGGACAAAATAGCAGACATTTTAGGCTTTGCAGATGATATTTTCTCTACTCAACTCTGCTGTTACAGTGTGAAAGGGGCTACAGACTATATGAAAATGAATTGTGCTGTTTTGTTTTCTCACCTCTATCTAAGGTTAGCCCCTACAGTTCTCATTTTCTGACCTAGGCTTGATTTCCTTTCAGAATGAGTGCCCATGGAAATGCCCACTCTCTTCAGGGAAACCTGACATTTAACCGTGGAGGTGTGGTCCATTCCCACAGCCCCAACAAGATTATCCCACAATTGTCTGACTTCTCCCAAAGTCTGGGTTTGTCAGCACAAAGCAACACCACAAACAAGGCACCCACAGCCTGTCTAGCTTGGAAATGAGTTGAGTTTACCCCAGTCTCTTTTATTCTGTTCTGATTTAACAAGAGTTCAACGCACCTTGATGTCCATTCTCAACAAAATGGGGTTCATTTTGTTTAACAAGTTTCCTATAATATCCCATTTTAGGAAGATGGGAGTGAAACAATAAGTGAAATAGAGCAAAAAATTGATTGTAGGATTTATAATCTGGGAAGTATGACTAAGCCCCTCTAAGACCCGCTCACCCCCCTAAAAAAACATGTAGGGTGAAAATTACTCAAAGGAACAGGGTGGCTCATGTTTTGGCTGTCTAGAATATATTGTATAGGGCTATGTAGAAAGCAGACTCTCAACTGGACATGAGCCTGGAGATCTGGGCAAAGACCCAGATTAAGGCCATAAAGTAAATAGAATGAAGACAGGATTTTCACTCTTGATGACAAAAGACACATCAACTGTTATGCTTGTTTCAGCCCAAGCCTCTGGGAGTTCTAGCCAGGCTAGGTCAACCCAGGCAAAAGGCATTGGTTTCACAGCACTAAGTAGTAATTGGCTTTCAAAAATGACTTGTTTATTGTTTTACAGATTGACTTGTGGATATCAATTGTACCTACCCTCTTGCCAAAACCAGCTAAAATTAAAATAAAGGCCTGTAGAAAGAAGTTAAATAAGTGAAGTGAAGTGTGTGTGTGTGTGTGTGTGTGTGTGTGTGTGTGTGTACATACTATGATTATAAACTAGGAAACTGTGATTGACATGGTTGAAACATGATGAAAACTCAAGAGGACTTGATCTTACATGTGTGACAGATCCCAGAGAGTGTCAAAGACTGCAGGCCCCACAAGAACTGCTGATTCGGGGTGCACCACCCCTGTACATGAGCACTAACCACTTTCAGTAGGAGCAAAATCAATTATGAAATACATGTACCACATATGAATACACTTCACTTCATGCAGTATGTAAGCTACAGAAAAAATTGGTTGTGGATTTAATTTTCAATGCATCTGGAAAGCTTGCAATTAAATATTCCAGTGACACCTTTTGTAGGCTGAAGAATCCTTTAGATGAAAAAATAACTGCTCCCTGATGTATCTTTTGTGTAAATCTGAACTTTCCTGCTTTCACTGTTTGTTCAAAGTGGGGAATACATCATAATTAGATGAATTTCAATGCACGACAGAGTAGATCCCCTGAGAAATGTATTTAAAGTCTGACATGAGATTGTCCAAAGGGTGGATATTTTCTCTGATAGCAGCTACAAGATTCTGCAATAATACTGATTTTACATGTACAGATAAGACAAAGATACAAGCATAGCAGGTACTCACATTGGCTCCCTGTCCTTCCTCACTGCTAGAGCATTTCTCATCTGTCCCAGTTCATACTGAACACATGTGTCCGGCCATCCTTGAAACATCTTTAATTGCTGAGCCTTCTCAATCTTTGTAACTATTCAAAATTCAGTCCGAATAGCAATTCAGATTTCATTGGCTAGATTTCTATTGCCTTAGCTATCTCTTTTTCTATGTGCTCCTTTTCACAGGTTTATATAATGGAGGACATTTGAAAATTGCCTTTACTTGGAAAAATTCCTATAAATGCTCTCTGCAAAATGCCTTACGCATTGCATTTCTCTGGTAAAAGACAGGCAAAAGCCACCTTCTAGGCAAGTGCTACCTGGAAGAAGCTCCACCATTAATCTATGCCAACGACCTAGCACCTCCATAAAGCCATGCACCCCTACAGTAGGCCTCACCTCTCATCTGTTTAACACCCGCTGCACCAGCATTAACAAACGCATGCACCATGAGTGTGGTCATTGGTTTGTGCTATAGGAGAAGGCAAAGGCCTCAATTTTAAAGCATGTCTTTACCGGGATAGCACTTCTGTCCTACCTGTTTGTTCACCTTCAATTTCTGGGCCATTAGACCATCTGCTCTATAAGCTCATTTGCTTCAGGCTTTCTGCTCTGCTGGTCCCCGCACCTTATCCCCAGTCTCTCCCAACCGCAGCTTCTGGTTCCATCCTTCATCAACTATTGCTAATAGCCCCGATGACAAAGTGGCTTAGGTGGGAACTCGTGGCTTCACTTGCCATGGATGAATCAATAGACCTGCAGGGCGAGTGATGTTCTCTGCCACCTGGGAAATGGCAGTTTCTCCTGCCATCATCATTTGCGCTGTCATTTTGTAGTTGCAGGCAGCATGCTACCAAAACCAATATTATTCTGAAAGAGTGTTCTGTTGCCTGCCGCATCACACTTGCTGCATCGGGAGCAGGCCCCGCCCAGTCCAGTGGTTCTCCAGCCTGAGCGTCAGCATCACCTGGCAGACTTGCTCCACCACAGACTGTCGGCCCCACCCCAGTTTGCAATTCAGTACAGCTGGAGAGAAGCCAGGGAATCTGCATTTCTCACAAGTCCCCAGTAAGGCTGCTGCTGTTGGTCCAGGGACCACGCTTGAGAGCCACCAGCCTACCACATAATAAGTACAAGCTAGACGCACAGAGCTGGACCTCTACTGCCACTTATCGTTATGTGACTGCAGGCAAGTTCATCTCTCTGAGCCTCAGTTTCTTCATCTGTATGATGAGGAAAATATGAGTAACCTTACACGACTGTTATAAAGACAAAATGGGATCATCTGTGTGAAGGCGTTAGCACAGAAAGCCGTTTGGCACAGGGTAAGCACTCGATAAGTGATAAATGCTTGCCACTTCCTGCAGCTGATTAGGAAGTTCTCAAGCAAAGGCACTGAGCCCTGAAGTCATCCATCTCCGAGTGCAAGTCTGCGTTTTCACAAGGCCCGGAGAGGCAGTACAGCTTTTGAGGCTTAGAATTTAAGGCCTTTTCCCTCAGAGGTAGCAGAAACTTGACTTTGGTCCAAGCTGTGTGGCCTCTAGCGGCTGACAAAGTGGGGGCTGCAGGCCCGCTTGCACCTCTGGGGAGAGAGCCCCATGTGCACTGCTCAGGGAAATGGAGATTGGCAGCACCATCTCCTCAGCCTTCAGCCTCTCTTCTCTTCATGTTTTATTCTTTGTCTGCATACTTCAAAATGTTTTGGGCAGCTGTGGATTCCTTCTTGTGAGTACAGGGTAGCAGCCGCTGCTACAAATTCATAGGGAATCAGCAAAAACAGCAGTTTAGTATTGAATTAACAGAAACTTCCCACTCGTACTCTGTAAAAAATAGAGCTAGAAACAACGGTCACCATAGAAAGGGCACCAGCAGTGACCAAGCCTAAGAGTACTTTTTCTTTCTAAGAACAAATAAAAACCAAACAAACAAAAGGAAATGCATTGCCTATTACAAAATCCTGTAGCCTGGGAGCTTCCCCTCTTTTCTCAAATTCAAGCCTCTTAGTAGGAGCTAATAATACGGGGAAACTACTGTGACATCAGCCGAGTCTCTGCTTTAGTTGAGCTCAGCACATTGAGACTAGTGATGATCTAGGGCCAGAAGCATTTTCAATTTTCTAACACAATACAAGCTCCTTTACAAATCCGGGCCTCCTATGGAATTTCATAAGTTTGCTCAATGACTCAAACACTCACCTGCGTGCAGGAATCATTAGGAAGCTAATTAAGGAGGCTGACTGCCAGCTCTCCACATCACATCAAAGCTCTGATCCCAGGGATCAGTGGGTTTGCATTTTAACAGCATCCTGAGAGCTCTGATGTGTGTGGACCCAAGAGGCCCTCAACCTGCAAAAGCCCACCCCCACCCCCACCCCGCCCCGTGATGTCTATTTCGTTATTTCTAATCACATTGCTCCTTCCTGTGGCTGTCCCAGGTTTCTGGAGATCAACTCCATTTCTTCTCCTCTCTCTCCTCCCATCACCATCTCTTCATTTCCATTTCTGGAAATCCAATCAGCCCACCAATTCACAAGTTGTATTTTGAGAGTTAAGTGTTTATCCACAGAAATCCAGAAATAGGTTGATAGAGAAAATAGCTGAAATTCTCTTTCCCTCCTAACTGCCAGAGTTATGTATCTCCTGGAGGGAACTGGGGCAGTAAAGACAGAAAGGTCTTGAAGGAGGAATATAGTTGGAATGAATCATTTCACTTTTTGAGCCTCGGTTCCTCCTCAATGACTTCATAATTGGCACTCTCTCTAGAACAGCCGTGGGCAAACTACGGGCCCGCAGGCCGGATCCGGCCCGTTTGAAATGAATAAAACTAAAAAAAAAAAAAGACCGTATCCTTTTATGTAATGATGTTTACTTTGAATTTATATTAGTTCACACAAACACTCCATCCATGCTTTTGTTCCGGCCCTCCGGTCCAGTTTAAGAACCCATTGTGGCCCTCGAGTCAAGAAGTTTGCCCACCCCTGCTCTAGAACGTAGCCACTAGCCACCTGTGGCCACAGAGCGCCAGAAATGTGGCCCGTCCAAAGTGAGATGTGCTCTAAATGTAGAATACACACTGAATTTTAAAGACTCTGTGCAAAATAAAAGTATAAAAATAATTTTAAACATCTTTAATATTTTTTATATTGGTTACCTATTGAAAATATAATATTTTAAATATTTGGGTTAAAATACATACATTATTAAATTAATTCTACTTGTTTCTCTTCCCTATTTTTCAAATGTGGCTACCAGAAAATTTTCAGTTACATAAATGGCTCACATTATATTTCTGTTGGACAGTGCTAACCTAAATCTGTTCTGTCCAGGTTGGCAGTCACTAGTCACGTGTGGCTATTTAAAATAATTTACATTTAAATTAAATTTAAAATTCAGTTCATCAGTCACATTAGCCACATTTCAAGTTCTTAATGGCCACATGTGCCAGTGGTCACCAGATTTGAGGTTGCAAGCATAGCCGAGCCCCATCTCTGCAGAATGCTCTGTTAGGCAGCACTCACCTAGTGCCTTCTATGTTGCTCTAAGTGTTTTTAACAGTCTGTCCTGAACTCATTTGGATTAGTTTATGTTAGCAATTTTACTCTCTAGCTCAGCTGTTGGCCAAAGCACCTTCCATTTTGCCCAAATGTGGACAGCCCCTGTCTTCTCCCAAAGTGGGGGGCTCAGAGCCCCACAGGGGCAGTCCAGGGCATTCATTCTCCTAGAACAGGTTATAGGGTGTTCAGATTTAGCTTCTTGGCTGGGTGGCTCTGTCATCAGAAACAGTTTGCTGGAACTACCCATAGCTCCTATGGGCCCTCATATGAATTAAGAGAAGGTGTACTTTCCACCAGGAAGCGTTCTTAGTTTGGGGTCCTCCCAGCAAAGTCAGAAACAAAAACCTGGGGGTGAATAGTTTATTGGGATGTGAGACCAGGAAGCAAGAGTGGAGAGGAGCAAGAGGGACTCAGTGCAAGAGGAAGGGCCAAGAAGTGAGGTCTCAAAGAGCTGATGACCAGTGTGGAGAACTTGGGGAACTATAATGTGTGTCTCAGAATTGTCCCTCTGAAGGTTAGGAATCAATGGCATTTATCCCTGATTCTAAGTTGAGGATTTCCCTGGGGAATAGAGTCCCTGAACTTCCCCCCATGGGCTGCTTTGCAGCAGACTACTGTGGAGGGGCAGGCACTTGACCTGGGATATGGCAGAAGTGCAGCTGATGCTCACCACGGCTGGCGTGACGTCAGGTTGGGCAAGGGCATGTGCACAGGATACCAGAAGTATCTGCAGGTGGGAGCCACCCAGCCCCAGGCTGCACAGTCCAGCTCAGCGGGACAGGAGCTAGATTTCTGCTCCCACTACCCCCTCGGCCGGGCTGGTCTGTGCAGCTGCATGTGGCGTGGCTGCAGGACCACCTCTGAGATGGTGCAGGCAGGGCTATGCACTGCAGGACAGACAAAAAGGACTGCAGCTGCTCTAGAAAATAACAGGAAATACGGCCGGGAGATGAAGAAACTGACAATTAGGACTAAAAAATATTATAAAATATAAACACTGGACCTGGCCTATCCTAGAGCTGCCTACTCACACTGCCTGGAATCCACTGAAACCTTGAAACCTTAAGGTTCTCCGGCCCCACGGGGATTCTGGCAGAGGCACAGTCACCCTGGAGGCAATGGGCACTCTTCTGAGTCCCCAGCCCCAGGCAAGCTCATTATTAATTTAAGTGATGTCTAACCAAGAACTGGCTCTTCACCCTGTGGGACCAGAAATGCAACAGCCTCCAGGCCAGAGACAGAAAAAAGCAGAACTCATGGTGGCAGCAAGGAGGAGGTGAAGAGCAGGGGGCCTGGCCCCTCCACCTGCCAAATCTGGGGTCTCTTTAAGGAAATACGCAAGGCAGGGAGAGAAAGGCAGACTGTATTTAGAGCTCACCACAATGGCCTAATACACTCGCTCCCTCTCACTCCAAAGAGGAGACTCTTGGTCTGCCTGCAACATTCTCCCTCCTCCCTCCTCCCTCCTCACCGTGGGACCATGGCCCACAGGAGCTGCTGCAATGGGCCTTCCCAGACCCTGAGGTCCCCACTCACAGGAGGACAGGGTGAGGGCTGTGCTCCTCCAGGGCATCTCTGTCTCCCAGCCCCCGCTGCGCTGGGCAGGTAGGAAACGGGCTCAAATGCTGAATAAATAAATAAGTGATAATTTTTAAAAATTTGTTCTGAATATACTAATCGACCTATAAATTGAACTCTATATTATCTTGTCAAGCACCCTCATAATATTTATAAATTGGACATTTTTTGTAATAAATTTGGAAAATGAGGGAATTTCAATAGAAGGACTAGGAAATGGCAGGAAGGCCATGCATTGGACCAGGCCACATCCTGGTTACTGAGAACAAAGGGCCGGGCGGCAGCCCGAGTCTCATGTCAGTCTAACCCAAAACCCTCTGTGACGTTTCATCTTCACAATTTTCAAGTCAATTTCCTCTCTAAAAGACTCTATGCGCCAACCACACAATGATCTGGGTCAAAAGGCCTATTCACAGAAATGACTTCAGGTCTTCAGAGCCAGAGGGTGAATTCCTTTAATTCACTGTACATTTAAACTGCTAATGATTTTAAATGAAGGAAAGAAAGAAGTGGTAGAGATATACTGGGGCTCTTTTTATAGTACTGGGGTGTGAAAATGTTAATTAAAGGAATCACAGAATCAGAGAGGATCTGAGAAAGGAAGGAGCAGGAATTTAATTTTAGGTGTTGTTTCATCAGGTTAAAAAAAAAAATAAAGACAGTTTCATGCATTGCTTGCTGCAATGCTCATGACTTCATGGGCCCCCAGAACAGCTCCTGTTGAAATGGTAAAGTGTTTGATTTAATAACTCCCTCTCACCCCAGTAAAGAGCCCATTAATAGTGAAGAGCACAAATTAGTAAATTACCAAATCTTTGAACATTAAATGAGCAAAAGGTTTGATATCATTCCCATGGTATTCTTCAAAGAGCCATGCTCAGCCTTTTTACTTAAGCAGAAATTTAAAAAGGAAGAAATAAAAAGAAAGGGCAGCAACAGGTCTTAGCTGTGTACACTGGCTTGGCAAAAAGTTCCCAAACCTAGTCTCGCTCTGTTCCTCATCAGCCACCAAGTCAGCCCTCATACGTCATATCCAGGAACAATAATATAACAAATGATTACTATTTCTACCCTTACGGGGCACCCCACTTTGCTCAGTGAGTTTGCATACAAGTTCTTAAGTCCTCTTAAAGCCCTGCAGGGAGGGACCCTATTTATATTCTGCAGTTAGGAAGCTGAGGCACAGGATGGTTAGGCAAATTGCCCACCAACACTTAGTTAGTGACTAGGAGAGGTAGGTCCTGATGCCAAGTGTGTGCCTCCTAGGGCAGGTCGTCGGCATGATGCCACTTTAGAACAATAAGTAGAAGCATAAGTAGGTATAACACATGCCCAAGAGCATCCAGTCGGACCAGACCTGGACAGGAACACTCAGTCCCCATCCTTGGATTCTGCTCTTGAGCCACACTGTGTCCCATACCCTGATGTCCAGCATGAGTGATTTTTATTGGTTCATGCCCTCAGCAGTCAAAATCCCTGAGTTGCAGAAGGTAAAACCTATTCTAGTCAACAAAAACAAAGACATTTTCTCAAAAGGAGTCACAGAATCAGTGAGAAGGCTGCTATGCCAGGCAGAAAGTAGTCAGCTCTAGAGACTGGTAAGTTGAAATGAAACAAACCATCTCTTGCCAGAGAGATTCATCCTGGGTCTCTTTGTCCCTCTCTCAGAGTGTCCTGGTTCAGGTCAGAGAGTACCCACTGCGAAAGAGATTCTTTCCTAAAATGAAATCATGTATTGGTAGCTGGGGTACTGTGTTGCCCAATTCCAGGGGGCACCATAGATTCAATGTGAATGGTCTGCCCTCAGGTTGCAACACACCAGCAGTACAAATGAATCCCAGACCACCCCTCTGAACCCTCTGCACCTGTGATGTACACTGCCCCCACACACCACTGGCTCCTCACAGCTAACGTCTGTATAGCTTAATCATTGCTTCTCCTCCTGGTGCACTGGAAGATTCTTAAGGACAAGATCCAGAATGTTAACATCTCTGTTTCAAATACCACATAATATAGAGTAGTAATTTCCAATAAAACTCCCCATATCCACACCCAAATATATACTTCCTTTTAAACATGACTGGACCAGCACATAGAGTGCCATAAAATGGGGGCGTCGGCCATCTGGCATACGCTGCATTTGCATGTGGTCCTTAAGGAAGGATAGATATGCTGAGGACATGGGCATTTAACAGAAGCCAAAGTCTGTACTAAGAATGATCTCCTGGTAGAAGTTCAGTCTCAGATGGCCCTGGGGAGGCCTTTTTAAAAGAAAATTATCCTCACCCTCCTGGTATTGTTCCACGTGGACAGCTGCTCTTGCCCCAGCCATGCTGCCCCTGGCCCAAAGCCCCTTTTAATGTGGAGAGTTTGATCTGTCTCCAAATATTTACTGAACAGGTCCTGTGTGAAGCAGGAAGTCTCTGTGTCATTAAAAGAGCTCAGTAGCTAACAGCAATAAGCATTTATCACCTCCTTCCTCCTCCACCATCCCTCCTCCCTCATACCCGGTCGGTTGTTCCTAGTGACTCATTCCCTAACCCAGCCTCTTGTGTCAGCACATCCCAGGCCCAGACACTTCCAGAGGGATACAATAGCAAGAGCAAGAATGAAGTTGGTTGGCAAACCCATGTCCTGACTCTGGATCTGCTCATGCAGTAACCTCATTCAATAACCATATATTGCACCTGGCTGTGTGTCAGACTCTGTGCAATGTGCTCCATGCAAACAAGAAGGCACAGAAGCCCAGTCTAGTGAGTAAAGCAGGCCTGTAAGCAAATGATTACAATTCCAGGTGGTCAGTGATTCAAATGGTTCCCATAATATTCTTGTCTACTGTCATATCCAGCACCTAGAATAATACCTGGTTTATAACAGATGGACCCCAGTCATGTGGGTTGGTGGATGAATATATTAAAGGCTAACACTTAATGATTGCTTACCATGTGCCAGGTGCTGTTATAAGAGTTTTACATGTATTAACTCATTTGATGTTCACAAGAACCCTGTGAGATAGATGTTATTATCACCCACATTTCCTAATAGGGAAACTGAGACACAGAAAGGTTGGATGACTTGCCCAGTTAGTAGGAAGAAGAGCCAAGATTCAAACCCAGCCAGCATAGTCTGGCTCCAGAGTCTCTGCTCTTAGCCTCTGCTTATAATATGCTCCGTGCACAGTGCGGGGAGGCAGCCACCATCTGAGGAACTGGACAAGGTTCCATCCTTTCTCCTGACTTAATATTGACATGGATGGCCCACCCAGCACCATGATACCTCAGTTCATCAACTTCCTTACTTCTAATAACCATTTCCATCATTCCACCTCAACTGCTCTCTCCCATATCAGCTCTGCATCCTGTCATTGCCAGTAAATGCTCTACTTCTGAAATCTGAGTCAAGCCTTCTGACCTCTGGCTTCACCATATCCTTCCAGCTTACCTATTCTATGACCTTAATTGCAATACTGGGAACTCCATTCAACAGACTCCACCACTGTTTTGCTATTAACCAACTCCTCCTGCCTTCATTTTTTTCCCTTAACCTCCTTAGATCCCATGCTGTTATGATAAGCTTTTCCCTGTGTCTATTCCTAGTATCCTTGCCTTTCTCTCCTTATCATTTTTGTCCAGTAAAACTCTAATCCAACCATCTACCCTCTCTATTTTTGCATCAAAGCTACTGAATGTTGCTGAGAAAATATAAATCTTAGCCAACCAGAGAATCTTTAAATTCATAGCCACAAGTCTCAAAAAAACAAACAAAAAAAAACCAAACAGCCTTGCCTAGTAGTCCTACTGTGTTTTTCAAGTAAATTTCTTCCCCACTGTCCATAACTATTTTATGCCATCTTCTTGCTCCTCAATGGATCAGAGTCATCACCCTCAGGTTTTCCTTACATCTCTGCCCATGACCTTCACTGAAAACAAAACAAAAACAAATAAAAACAAACAAAAACAAAACAGAAGTAATCAGTTTGGAGCCCTGCCATTGGTCCACTGGCAAATCTACAAATCTATCTATATCTGAACCTGTTCTACTGTCTTTTCAACCTCATAACTATGGGAGCAATCTTTGTGCTCCCCTCAAAGACAAATCCCTCCCCTCTCATCTTCCTAAACACTTCATTCCTTCAGTTATTTCCTCTCTTCTGCATCTTCAATCCCTCTCTTTCTACAAGATAATTCCCTTCAGATTACAAACATGGAGCAATATCTCCTGTCTTAAAGAAGCCACTCAACCCTACACTCTCCTCTAATTGTTGTTCATTTCTTTTCTGCTTCTCTCTATAGAAAAACTTTTTTACTTTCTTACCTCCATATCACTCTTCAACCCACCCTATTTGGGCATTTGTTCTCACTTCTCCAATGGTCTTGTCAAGGTCACTAAATGACATCCAAATTGCCAAATCTATTGCAAATTTTTGTCCTTTAAACAAATTTTTGAATATGATTCAACACAGTTGATAATACTCTCCTTTTTTAATTGATTAGAGAGAGAAAGAGAAACATTGACATGAGAATGAAACATCAGTTGCCTCTGGAATGTGCCCCAACCAGGGATCAAACCCACAACCTGAGTATGTGCCCTGACCAGGAATCAAACCTGCCACCTTTTGGTGTATGGGATGATGCTCCAACCAACTGAGCCACACCCTCCTCTTTTGAAGAATATCCATCTGGCTTCTTTGATCCATTCTGGTTGCCTTCTTCTCCACATCTGTTCCTTCTTGATTGCCTTGGCTGGCTTCTCCTTCTGTGTCTCTCTCCTGGACATTAGAGGGCCTTAGGAGTGGTTCTGGCTCTTCTCCCTTTTCTACCTATTAATTTTATTTTCCTTGGAATGGGCGGGGGGTGCTCTCATACTGTCCTATGTCCTTATCACCATATACATGTTAATGACTCCAATATTCATACTCTATCTCTAACCTCTTTCAAAAATTCCAGATTCATGTATCCTACTGCTCTCAAGGTCCCTTAATAATCACCCCAAAGATAATCACTGGCGTATTATCTTTAATCACTGTCCCTACACAAAGGTCTTCCTCCCCAGGCTCTCCTATCTCAGTAAATGACACCCCTATCTGCCCAGGTGCTCAAGCCTAAACTCTCCTTTGCCCTCACTCCACATGCAACTCATCAGTAAGTCCTGTCTCCCAGTGTAGTCATGATTGTATTCATTTTTCTCCATCACCACCTTCATGCTTCACTAATCCATTGCTCTCCTTAGCCACTGAATGGCCTCCATTCTAGGCCTCTGCACACATTTGTCATTTGACTTTTTACCACTTTTTTACATGGGCCCTTTTGTTCACTACACTTCAGCACTCTCATCTCCCTCTGTCCTTCCTTCCCAAACTCTTGTCCATATCAGGGCCTTTGTCCTCTTTCTGGTGCCCTGGGGTTCTCTTCTCCCAGATCTTTAAATGGTCACCTCACTCTCCTCCCTCAGGGTTTAGCTCCAATGTCATCTCCTTAGAGATACCTTCCCTGACCAGCCATCCTATCAAACATGGTGTCTCCCAGTACACACCTTTAGAAACATTTACTGAGTGCTTCCCAGACATTGGTGCTTTCCAATGATTAATCCTTTTATTTTTCACAGCTTGATGAAGTGAGCACTGTTATTGTCATTATTATATTCATCTTAAAAACAAGGAAACTGAGCCCAAGGAGGTAATAACTGTCCAAGGTCAAACAGTCTTCAGAGATGGTTGCCGGATTTAACCCTGCTCAGCCCAGCCGCAGCCTGGCCTCTTAACCATCACACCACCTGCCTGGCTCGCCTTACCTGATGTCTCCTTCCAGCACTTTTTACATCCTAGCTACTGTTTATGTGCTGTCAGTGTCCTCATTAGAATATCAGCAGTGTTTGGACAAAGATCTTTTCTTCACCGCTGGATCCCCAGGGCACAGTGAGCACAGAAAATATGAGAAATCATTTTTGTTTTAAATGGTTGTATAACACTATGTATGTTTTCTTTATTTTTCAGAGCAGATTTATTATGCTGGCCCTGCCACTAATCTTGGATTTGAAATTCCCAAGGTAAGGTTTTGTTTTTCCATTTTGTTTTGTTACTTAATTATTATATTGAGCAGTTTCTCCAAGGAGAACAGAAGAATGGGAGGTAGAGGAGGAGGAGGTGGGGGAGGAGGAGGAATAGGGAATTAAACAGTTAACCCTTCATAGGCCACCAGTAAGAAAACCCTCTTTCAGCAAAGCTGATACCTCATAGTGGGCAATTTCAAATGTTTGATGAACTGGTTTTGTCATTTTGGTATTTGACATTTTATGTCATGTCAGACCTGTGGGGATCCTCTAGGTCAACACCTCCTACATAGAGGGATGTGTCCCTTCAGGGCTGCCCTGCCTGTGGGGACTCCATGTAACTGCAGCTGCTGGGGTGTGGGAGGCAGGCACAGGCTGGTTGTCTTTAGCGCTCAGTAAGGCTGGCCTTTCAGAGGAAGGAATAAACACAACCACGAGGGCTTACAGGTGCCCCAGTTAGCATCCTTACACTGCTATTCAGGGGCTGCCACTGAGTAAATAAAGTGTCCACATCCTGGGTGTTCATGGGAGAGCCTCACAGTTAAGAGTAGAATTTTCCACTAATTCCATTTTTCTCAAAACAATGTGATTTTATTAGATGGCTGCATGCAAACAGCTCTGACATAAGCAATACATTTTCAATATGCTACTCCTCAGAGAACTTTATGGAACAACATAAAAATAATCAGAAAAAATGTAATAATCTTTATTTTTTTTGTTTTTTACATCATCGTTTTTGTCCTCCAAAAGGGTCGCCTTCTTCATAAAAAAAAAAAATGTGTTTAATTTAATTTAATTTCTCTTGTGTTTCCTTTCTATTCTAGCCTCTGGTTCCTAAGGTCAAAGCTGTGGTGTCTGTAGGCCATCTGGGACCTTCAGCAGCATCGCTAGAGTAGCTGGGAACTCCGCTCCCCCTGCTCCGCCCCCCCCGGTTTTTCTTCTCCAGAGCTTTCTCTGCAAGCTTTCAGTATAATATGAGTTTTGCAAATTCTCTTCATTTCTAAAATGTGGGGTCTAAATTCTCCAGATAGATTTTTCTATAAATCTTTGCTATTTGAATTCTTTTTCCTTACTCATTTTCTTTCTAATACCTCCCCCGCCCCCCCCCACACACACACACACACACTGGAGATTGACTTAAAATTTGCAAACAATTGACTTTCATCTTGCATTATTGGCTTTTTTAAAAAAATAAACCAATTTCTGTTAGCAATTGCTATGAAAGGGGAAAGAACTCTTTATACTCATGGAATCCCTCTGAAATAAAATTTACCAGAGCTGTACAAAGCTTCGTTGCCAGGAAAAATGCTCAATGAGATTATTTACCAACATGAGGGCAAAGATGCAGTCAGGTCTCCTGGCCCTGGTCTGGGTGTTTGAGCATCTATTGACTATCTTTGCCTGGTCCTCTTGCCTCCTCCTCTTCTGAAGCCTGGGCCTGGGAAGCAGAAACCTGGCCAGCGCTATTCCCCCAACCCCCACCCCACAGCCTGCTGACACCTTGCCAGACCCAGCAGGGGAAATAACCCAAGTGGGACACATGCGGCCTGTCACATAAGCAGCAGAGGCAGCTGGAGGCCTTAATCCCCACGTGGGCTCCCATGTTGGCCGAGGACCAGCTGCGGTCAGCTCAGGGTACCTGGCTGACGGCCAGCCTGCAAGGCTCAAAGGCTTCCCTTCCTAATATGGGACAGAGACAGTGCGAAGCCCTTTGGTTTGAAAAAATCCCCTCCTCCCACCAAATCCCCTGGAGATGGGCTCTGTGCTAATTCTGTACCAGCTTGGCTGAAAACTTCCGCTCAGCAGCCCATCTTCGGTGTCTCGGTATTCTTTACTTTTCATAAGCGGTGCCTGCGCCCAGATGGAGGCCCGCCTGGGCCCTGCATCTCTCTGTGACTGCTGTTTTCTGGATTAGAGCTCAAGATCCTTGGGCCTCCAAAGCACATGGACAACTTGTAGGTACAGCCTGAAATGCATAAGTGCCAGGGACTGCATGTTCCTAACTCACACATTCGGTGCTCGTCTCAACAGCAGAAAGGCCACCGCTCTGTCCCTTGTCCCTCCGCTGCCCCCTGTCTTCTAGCATGTCCTTCCACCTGCCTAGAGTCGGGCACAGTTGCCTAAATACTATTGCCTCTTAAGCCAGAGTATCTATAGCTTGTAGTTCATAATCTAGAAACCCCTCCTTCAAATACTACATCTGACATTAGGCTTATAAGCAATAATAAAAACTTTATTTCGTTTTCAATAATTTTATAGGGTATGGACATAAATGCACATGGGCAGTTAAAAGAAAAATAGATGGTGATAATTAAACATAATCAGATGCAAATTTGAGCTGGTTTTTACTCATAATTACTTCTCTTTTACACTGCTTTGGTTAAATTCCTGACACTGCTCCTGTAACCACAGCTGCTCCATATGTGAGCAGTCAGACCCACGGGAGCCTATACAGCACAGAAGCCTCGAGCTGAATGGTGCCTGGGGTGTTCCAATCAATCCCCATGCCCAAGACACCATCCCGAGTGGAACCTGAGTGTCTCGAATACAGTTTTCAGTGGGGGGAACCTGTTTGCTCCTGGACCTCTGCTACTTGCTAGGAAGTTGTTCTTTTCTAACAAAAACTGCCTTTCATGCGACTTCTACCCGGCAATCTGATTTACCCTTCCCTCTGGCTTACACAGATTGGACCCCTTTCCTTCCTCCCGTGACAGGCGCGTCAAAGATGTGCCAGGAGCCTCCTGCATCCTTCCCTCTTGGGCCCTTGCCCTGCTTAGTGTTGCCGCTGCCCGCCCCAAGCTTTTCCTCTCCAGACTGCTGAGTCTACAGACACTTGCCACGTGGACCTGTGGGGGCTGGGCAGGGCTTCTTCTGGGAGCAAAGCAGATGTGGTTAACCCCTGGGTTCTTTCTGCAGCTCCACACAGGCCTGTGCAGCAGCCACTAACACAGACAAAAGGATTCCTCTGCAGAGTGTTGTTGCCAGAAAGGAAACCTAAAAGACAGCGATGTTTTTTCTGACAGAGCATGTTGGTTTCATAGAGTTGAATTTTGCTCCCCCAGAGGTCTTCCCTGTCTCAGCAAATGACACTTTATATTTCTACTTGCTCAGGCCAGAATCCTTGGAGTCACCCCTAACCCCTCTCTCTCCCACCCACATGGGTTTCCTTAGTAAATCATATCAACTCTTCTTACAAAATCTATCCACAATCCAACCCCCACTCCCTGTCCACCATCAGCTCCAAATCAGCATCTCTCCCCTGGCTTGCTGAGTCGCCTCCCACCTGTTCTTCCTGCTGCCCCCTCTCTCCCTGCAGCCTTGGGCTAGAGGCAGCCACAGGGACCTGTCAACATGCACCAGGTCAGACCACTCCCCCGGGAAAAACACTTCATGACCTGCATCCCTTTCAGGGCTGAAGGCAGCATTCCCATGGCCAGTGAGACCTCCCTGACCTCATCTCCTCTCCCTGCCCCTGGGGTTCCCTCTCCTTGAACCCCACTGAACGCTTCACTGGTCCTTAACCTCGCCCCAAGCAGCATGGCGGCTGCTGCACCTTCTCCACGGGTCTGCCTTGACCACCCTACTTAAAATTGCAAGCCAGCCCTAACCCCATCCCGCCCTGCCCTGCCCAGCTCTGCCCCGCACTCCCAGCACCCCTTCCTGTGTAATGTCAGCATGTGACACACCACATACACAGCTAGTGATCACATGTGCTGTCTGCCTGTCCAGTGAGCCATAGGCTTCACAGGGCGAGGTTCGGTTTGTCTGCTTCTACTTTATCCTCAGGGTCCAGAGCAGTGCCTCACATGGAAGGTGCTCGATGACTCTTTATTGAGTGGTTGATTACTCTATGGCTCACACACCTCATGCTCTCCCTGTGTCCCTTGCAGGGAGAACACCAGGTTTTGCTGAAACTGTATAATGAAAACCATTCCATGGTGGCCTGTGCCAATGCGACCATCATTTGCTCCTGAGCAGCTCAAAAGCACAGCAGCCTTGTCATGTGGAAATTCCAGGCATCTCCAACTGAACCTACCGTGTAAGCAGAACCTCTGTGAGAAAGCTTGCTGAAGCCACGGGCGCTGACTTAGCCCAGCACCTTGGGCCCCAGACTCCACATGTGGGATGAAGCGCCCCAAATCACCTGCTTCTAAGGAGCCTCCTGGTGGTCACTAAGCAGTCCTGAGGGCCCATCCTTCTGTAAGTGGGCACCTCACACCAGACGCCCTGCTGCAGCTCCCTAGGAGTACTTCCTCAGGTACCAGAATAAAGAAAGCTGGCCCACAGTCGGTCATGGTTCTTCACAGAATCTGAGTACAGTCCTGTAGTTATGTCATTTCCTGCAGACACAGCGCCGGGGTCTGGTGCAGCATGGGTGACCACCACCACCCCCACCCCAACTTTAAGTCAGTGGTTCTCAACCTTCCTAATGCTGCGACCCTTTAATACAGTTCCTCATGTTGTGGTGACCCCCAACCATAAAATTATTTTCGTTGCTACTTCATAACTGTAATTTTGCTACTGTTATGAATCGTAATGTAACTCATGTTGTGGTGACCCCCAATTTCATTGTTACAAATTGAACATAATTAAAGCATAGTGATTAATCACAAAAACAATATGTAATTATATATGTGTTTTCCGATGGTCTTAGGCAACCCCTGTTAAAAGGTCGTTCAACCCCCAAAGGGTTGAGAACTGCTGTTCTAAGAGATTCTGGAGGATGGTGGCCCTGCTAAAGCTAGTGCTCTGGGGAAACATGCCTATCCTTCTGCTGGGAAAGCCCTGCGCCCTGGACCTCAAGGGCAGAGAAGCTGATGAAACCTCATAAAGAGTGACATCAAAGTCTTATTTGATGGATAGCTGCAGAGCTATGTACCAGGCCCTGTGCTCAGCCTGGTACTCCAGGGAGCAAAGCAGGCACTGTCCCTGCCTTCACGGAGCGTGCGGTCCCCTGCAATATTACAAAGCCACATGTCAGCCAGTGGACACATTTATTCACACACAGAAGCACCTCAGTGCCCTCTGTTATGAGCAGGTGGCCTGCCTGCTGTCAAAGCCATTTTGGCAGCCCCCGCCACCTGCAGAACCGATTGGTGGGCCCCACAGCCCCTTTGCCATCCTGAGTCTTCCCCAACCCCCCTTCCTATGTCCCTGGGCCCAATGCCTGTCTGGCCTGTTGTCCTGCAAAGGGGCTGGAGTTAGGTGACTGGGTTGACTTTATCATTTGCAGATTTTTTCTATCCATGACAGTGCCGCTATATTAGAGATTAAAGAGGAAAACATGCCATAGTTTTAAAAAGTTCATTGCTATCAATTACTGTCTGCATATAATTAAACTACCTAGAATAGCAATCCATAAATACTTGGTGAATCCAAACTTCAAAACCAGAATCTGAGGCTCTTTGGGATTATAGAGAGACGAAATTACAGTGTGGCCTGCCTGTGCCCCTAAGTGCTCAGGAGGAAAGACCAGCTGTGCCGTGCCAGGCTCAGGAGACAACCTCTGACCACACACAGGGCGGTACTGCTACGCACACAAAAAGCAAGCTGAGTTTCTGACCCTTACGGTTCCCTCTAGCAAGACTCTCCCCTGCACCCTCTTCAGTAAGCATCCCTATTCTAGCAAAGGCCCGGGGTAGATTCTGGGTACCCACATGTGCCAGCCGCTCAGTCAGCTGTCAGCCTTCCAACGACGGGCAGAGGAATAGGGACAGCTCACTTCTCATTGTTCTACAGCTCAGCTGTTGCCTTTCCTATGCTTTGCCCTCTTCTTAAAAATTCAACAGTATGTGTATGTGTGTGTGTGTGTGATTGAGAGTTTCAGATGCTATAGGTGTAGGTTAAACAAGGATTTTCATATGCGGAGCTAACCTTGGCCATGACTGCATGCACAGCAGTTGCACTAAGGGAGTTGTGATCTGAGAGAAAAGGAAAGTGTTTCTCTGGCCCAAAATATGTCTGCCCTTAGTGTCCTGCCCTGGGCCTTAAATTTCACTTTGAGTTTCACTCTTGCAAACTGAGAAAATTACCCACTGTCTACAAGTCTCCTGTTAAAATACAAAGTCCTGGTGGGAGAAACGCCTAAAATCATGATCACTCTTTAACCCTCTGGCAGAACAGAGTGACTGGGATGAGGTTGGGAGCTGCCCTCCGGAAGCAGGAGGCATTGAGGAGCTGGCAGCACCAGGCAAGCTCTCTTAGGTAAACCGTCTATGTGTGCACCTGGGGGTGAGGGTGAGTGTGCACCATCTATGTGTGCATCTGGGGGTGGGGACGAGTGTGCACCATCTATGTGTGCACCTGGGGGTGGGGGCGAGTGTGCACCATCTATGTGTGCACCTGGGGGTGGGGGCGAGTGTGCACCATCTATGTGTGCACCTGGGGGTGGGGGCGAGTGTGCACCATCTATGTGTGCACCTGGGGGTGAGGGTGAGTGTGCATGAACAGAGAACTTACTTTACTTTTCATTTTCTCATAAACAAAGTTTGCTACTGTTTCAAAAACATCATCAAGAATTCCAAAGTTTCTCCTCAATAAACTTCCCTAAAAACAGTGAGTTGGTTCAAGATTATGCTATGCCCCCAGAACCAAAGGACGCTGCAGAAACCAGCCAGCCCGTCACCATGGTGCTACAGACCTCCTTTATATTTTAAGGGAAATTGTAACTCTCTGTGTTTACTTTTTTTTTTTTAAGGAAATGCTGGTGCCCAAGGGAAGCTTCACCAGGCTAGTGTTCAGCAGAATGCTGAAGATTCCTTTGGGACAGTGTGATCACATCTCTCAACCTGTTTGGTCTCTGAGAAAAAACCCCTTTCAAACTGGCTTGCACACATGGGGACCTCTGGGCCCCTGTGATTGCCCAGCCGCAGGGTTCTGGCTCAGCCGTGGTTTGCAGCAGCGGTTCACACTGTCCTCAGCATTTCACCCCCATTTCTCTATAGATCCTTTGCCTCTCACCTCCCTGAATATTGGTTTCACCCTCAAACAGTCTTTCCTATAACTGCAAATAATTTCACATGTCCAAAGTACAAAAAAAATGAGAGACAACTTTATCCAAAATGCTGTCATTCATTCTGAGTGCAAGGTCTAGAATCACATGACTACTCCTGGCCAGTCACTTTGGCCTGGCACTGATTGGCTTAGCCTAAGTCTCATGGCCCACCCCAGAGCTGATGTTAGTCCCTCTGGAACCAATTTCACTAAGTGGAAACTGGGGGGAAAGGGGAGTGAAAGAGGTAAAGAAAAAAGAGGGGAGGGAGACTAGAGTCCAGAACACAACTAGAATTAGGCCAGTTTCTGTTCTAACTTCCCTAGCTATTAACTCAGCAAGTGACTTAAATTCTCTGAGCCTCAGCTTCTTCGTCTGTAAGTGTGGACAATAATAATACCTACCTTATAGGAATACGGTGAAAATCAAATGAGAAAATGCATGCAAAGTGCTTGGAACAATGCCTGCATGTAACTTGAAGTGAGTGACTGTTATAAGCTGGTGCCTAATCTCTTAAAGCTGCTATAATAAAAATACCATAAGCCAGTGACTTTATTTAAATAACAGAAATTTATTTCTCACAGTTCTGGAGACTGGGAAGTCCCAGGTCAAGGCACAGGCTGATTTGGTGTCTGGGGAGGGCCTGCTCCCTGGTGCATAGGCAGCTGTTTTCTCACTGGGTCTTCAGCTGGTGGGAGCGGGGAGGGAGCTCAGGGTCAGGGTGGGGGGTGGGGTGCCCTTCTAGAAGGGCACTAATCCCCTAATCACCTACAAAGGCTCACTTCTGAATACCATCACCCTGGGAGTTAAGCTTTCAACAAGTTGACTGGTGGGTCCCTAAGGGATGGGTGTTCCCCCTGTAGAGCTGAAGCCTCCCCTAACTCCCCTCTCTTAGTTACTGGGCTGCTCCAGCCACAGCCCACAGTCCTTCCCCAGGCCTGGATGGTGCCTTGGCGCCTTGATTTCTTCTAAATGGAGCTGGTTTTATTAGACCTGGGGTGGAGTATTATTTGCTGAGCTGTGTGCTTTGACCATTAATTTGGAAAAGAATTTAAGGGAAACATTTGAGTATAAATTTTCCCCCAAACAGAATATAACTGGACCAAAAGAGCCTAGGAAAGAAAATGTGTGTAATTTTTAATTAAACTTGTTTTAAAAAGAAAAGAAAAAAGATATATGTCCAAGATGTGAAGAACTAAATGTAACATCTGCAACTTTAACAATTACGTCTGCCTTCAAAAAAATAAAAATAAATAAATAACCCAAAATAGCTAGTGAGAGAACGGAAAGGGCCACGTCCTGATTTCAGGGGACTCGTTAGGGAGAGGGAGCTCATCGAGCCAGCAGGGAAACTTCAGACTTGCACCAGCTGCATGGTCCCCGTCAGCAAACACGCTCCTGCCCAATTCCTGACCCCTTTATCTGGCCGAGGTGGCTCCAGAGGAGTGGGAAAGAGCTATTCACTTCTAGTTAGTAAATAACTTCAGTTGTTCCTTTTGGAATGGAAGCCTTCAGCTGCCTTCAAATGAACCAGCCTGAATTTTTTTCTCTCCTCTAAACCAGCTTTTCTTTAACATGTATGACAAGATGGAATCCTCTCCTTCAGCCTCTTGGTCTCCTTGTTGCTGAGGAAAAGAATGTATACATCAATGTTATTTTAGCTGAAAACAATGAGTTCTTCCCCAAGCTGATATTTTTATGGATTCCCTGAAACCCAACTAACAACAGAGGAAAACATATCCATGCACGTGAACTATGTCACTGTATCCTGGCTTCCCCCTCTTTCTTCTACTCAGAGGTGTTGGGGGGACATTTGACAAGGGGCCAGAGAATACTATTGAAATGATCAAAGGGATACAACAAGGTTTCCACATAAAGGTGGACTAAAAAGGTTAAGATGTGTGAGTTGTAGAAAGACAACATCTGAGAAGGCAGAACAGCAGCAATAACAGCAATAATTTGTTAAAAGCTTCCAATGATTTGAGCATTTGCTATGTGCTGGGCACCGTGTGAGGTATTTTACCTGCATTCAATACTTAATCTCAATAACAGCTCTGCAAATTAGGAATTAAAACCAGCACAACTGTGGAAGGAAATCAATCCTGTTAGCAAAGCCCACGTGTCATCTCTTCTGGATATTTGGGTGGAAGTGATGATGGTGGCATCACCTTGTGGGTGAGCTCCTGGGGGCAGAGGGAGAGGAGGAAGGAGGACCTGGTGCCTTGTGTCCCCACCCAGCCACTCAGATGCGAGACAGAGTCACGAGGAGAGAGAAGCTGCAGCCAGAAGTCAGGCCAGGAGCTGACTTCACAACGGTTTCTGAGAAACTCCAGGACACCAGTGGCATTTTGGGGGGCCTCCATGGCCATGTGGTACAGGGTCAAGAGGGCTTAGCACAGCTTGGCCTGTTCCATGAACCTAGGGCAGGAGGGGAGGGAGCACAAAGAGGGGAGAGAGAACCAGGCCTGGGCGTGAGCGCCATGCTTCCCCCAACCCCCCAAACAGCAGTGGCAGCAATGGTCTGCCTCCAAGTGGCCTTAAGAGCTTGGACACCAGCCCCGGGAGGAGAGTGCTAGGGAATGAAATAGGAAAGCACTGCTCTTGAGCTGACTTGAGCGTCCAGAAATAACCAGCAGGGAATGTGAGAAGAGTGTGAGGGACTCTGTAATATGCAAGTGAAGTGGTAAGTCAGTGATATCTACTACATTATCATTGTTCAATTGTCTTCCTAGGAAGCCACAGGCCGACACATAAGAAATTCCAGTTTTGCTGCTGAGCAGGACTTCCCTGCCCGATGACATTCCGAGCAAAACAGGGACGTCTGGGAGCAACGGCCCTGTCCAGACGTCCACCCCTCTGCCGTATCCCATTGCCACTCACGCTCTGTATCTGTCCCTTCCTCATCTTTGTCCCTATGTCACTATTTCACAAAGAGAGGTAACAATGGAGCTACTTTAATGCAAACATAAATCACAGAAATCCTTTAGAGGTCCTTTCAGTCCAAGGATACGTGAGGCCAGAAAAAAGTTGACTATTAGTTCTTAAAATTTTCCAACAAAACAAAACCCAGGCTTTGCTGGAAGTATCTTTCAGTAGCTAACAATCCAATAGTCCTAAAGTTCACATTTCACCCAGTCCCTTCCTCCTCCTTTCATTTGTGCTGAAATAGATTTATACAATGCTTTGCAAAAGAATTCAGTGAATGCTTTGCAAAAAACTTAGATTTTTGGAAGGGTGTGTCAAGTATTAAACATTCATGGTTCCATTTTCTTTTCCTTGCCCACTAAGGAAATAGTTTCAGAATTAACTCCTTTTTATTTTTAAAAAATGTTTGTGGTTTCAACTTGAGAATATGGTTCCATTGAAAAACTGACAGGGGTTGAGTCTCAGCTCCATCACTTCCTAGCTATGTGACCTTGGGCAAGCTGCTTAATTCTTCTGTGCCTCAGGTTCCTTATCTGTAAAATGGGATCATAGTTTCTGCTTCACAGATTGTTATGTGGAATATGTAACACATTGGGCTTAGTGGCACTTGATACATATTTCCTTTTCCCTTCGTCCTTTGAGTCATTTTTAGCTACTTGTTTTCTAAACAACTGTGTGATATTTATGTAGAACATTAGAATTCTGAATACAGTCAGAAAGAAAATGTGGGCTCTAAATTCCCTGATGCAACTTGCGTCTGAAAAAATACAAAGTTGATTTGGGATGATGACCCAGTCTGAAGATGGACAGTGGAGATGGTTACACAAAGTGAATGCACTTAGTGCCACTGAGTACATTTTATGTTACATATAGTTGACCAAACATTTTTTAAAAATAAAAAAGAGTTCATTCTGAAACTATTTTTCTTAGTGGGCAAGGAAAAGAAAACGGAACCGTGAATTTTTAATACTTGACACACCCTTCCAATAATCTAAGTTTTTTGCAAAGCATTCACTAAATTTTTTTTTTTTTGCAAAGCATTGTATAAATCTATTCAGAAGTCTTTGATCTTAAAATTTTGGCAGATATTGACACTAAAATAAAATCGTGTTCAAAGACATTGTTTAAATTGTTCTCAAAAATCTTTGTTCTTTGTGAGGTTAGCAGTCTCTTTTACTGAGGCTGGGAACAGATTCAAACTCTCTTCATGGGACAGGAAAATACCTCTTATCAGAGAAATGCAGACAGCGAAGCTCTGGGCCCGCTTGAGATTCATAACACTGAGAACGTTCCCTCCACCCACCCCTCTCACCCTCTTCCCCTTTTTCTGAAGAAAAGAAGGAAACTGGACGTTCAGATGCATGGCAAGCAAACAAATTTGTTCAAATACCCCAGGAAGAGTGAAAGCAGAAGAAAACGCTTCACTGAGAATCGGTGACCTAGAGCGCCTCGACTCTGCATTTCACCGGAAATGGTGTTTTTAGTCCTTAGTGCTTTTGATGGGATAGCTTTTAAGGGCAACGTACTAGGCACTTTTTCATAAATTAGGTAATTTAAAAGTCACTGCTACTCTGGGAGGTAATACTACCCCCACTTAAAAGTTTTTTTAAAAAATAAGGTTCAAAGAGGTTAAATGAATGACCCATTTACTGTGACTGAAACCAGAATCAGCAATGTAAGTAGAGCCATTCTTAGCAGAACCACATTTTGATAAAGTCTGGAGGCCAGAAGTTTGCGTGAGTAGCGCGTCAGCCCGCACTGGGGCTGTTGTCCAAGCTCTTGAAGCTACTAAAAGGCCCAGCCTCACTGCTGTCCTGCTTTGGGGCCACTTGGTGTCCCAGTCCGGCCTGGCCTGGCCTTTCTCCCCCTGGTGCTGACACGCCCTGCAAACCAGTCTCGTGTTTCTTCATGCCCCACCCGGAGGCCCTGCGCTGGAGGCCAGGGCTCTGTGAGCCGGCGGCACGGTGTCTGCTTTCAGGTCAGTAGAAACAGGGAAAGCGCAAATGTGACCTTCTGGGACCACCTGTATTAGTTTCCTACCCCTGTTCTACTAAATAACCCCCAACTTAGTGGTTTGCTCGACACAATTTTATTATCTTTCAGTTCAGGAGGCCAGAAATCTGAACTGGATCTCACTGGGCTAAAACCACGGTGGAGGTGAGAGTCTGTTCTTCTGCAGACCCGGGAGAAGAACCCGTTTCCTTGCCCTTGCGCCGCCCACATTCCTTGGCTCGTGGCCTTTTCCTCCATTGCTTCCCTCTCTGTCTTTCTTCCATCGTCACATCTTCCTTGGAGTCTCTCCTGCCTCCTGTGTACACCTTGAAGGCCCCTTGGATTACATTGGACCCACCTGGATAATCCAGGGTCATCTCCACACCTCAAGGTCCCCAATCACACCTGCAAAGTCCCTTTTACCATGTAAGGTAGCAGGTTCTGGGGATTAACACAGGGACATCTTTAGGGCCCCTATTCTTTCTTCCTCACTAAACAGGATTGGGGGACACAGACTGGGCTCTCAAAGGAGAAGCTGATTTAGTGAGACTATTTTCACATTTTTAAAAAAATAAAATGTATCCTGTATTAAATTAAAATATTCCAACCCAGCCCTGGCCCACATGGCTCAGTTGGTTGGGTGTCATCCCTTGCACTGAAAAGGTTGCTGGTTAGATTCACAGTTCAGGGCACCTGCCCAGGTTGTGGGCTCATTCCCAGTGGGGGGATTGTGATATTTTGCTCTTGCATTGATGTTTCTCTCTCTCTCCCTCTCCCTTCCTCTGTCTCTAAAAAATAATTTTAAAAAAATTTTAACCCACTGCTACCAAGTAACAAAATATCTGATAATCTTGAATCATTCATAGTTAGTTATAGAGAGATAATAGGTTTGTCTGAGTAGCCAGAGTTAGTATAAAAGTACTTGTGCATGGTATGGCATTTCCTGAAAAAAATTAAACACAGAACTACCACATGACCCAGCAATTCCCTTTCTGGGTACATACCCCAAAGAACTGAGAACAGAGACTTGAGCAGATATTTGCACACCCGTGTTTATAGCAGCATTGTTTACGATAACCGAAGGTGAAAACAACCACGTGTCCATCTGGGGGTGAATGGATGAACAAAATGTGGCATACACATACAATGGAAAGTTACACAGCCTTAAAAAGGTAGGAAATTCTACATGCTACAAATGGATGAACCTTGAAGACATATGCCCAGTGAAATAAGTCATACAAAAAGGACAAATATCGTTTAATTCTACAGGTGTCCCAAAAAATGTATACACATTTTAATAGCTGATAGCTCAATTTTGAAAATGAAATGTATTTTAGTAAACACAGTCTTTATAATTATTCAAATTGTGTGTATACATTTTTGGTCACCCTATATTTATATGAGGTACCTAGATAAGTCAAATTCATAGAGACAGAGTGTAGAATGGTGGGTGCCAGGGTCTGGGGAGGGGAAATGGGAAAGGGTGCTTAATGGGGACAGAGTTTCAGTTTGAGATGATGAAAAAGTTCTGGAGATGGAAGGTGGTGGTGGCTGCACAACAATATGAAGGTACCCAGTGCCACTGAACAAGTGCTTAAAATGGTAAATGTATGTTATGTATATTTTCTCACAATATGAAAGGTATTTGTGGATTTCTTTTCATTTCAATCACTGATTAGAAAATGAAACAGAAATACTATGGAAGCTCTTAGTCAATTCCTAGTTTGTTGTTACCAGCTCTTCTATTGATCTTAATGGCCAGACCAGGAAGAGACAGCAAAAAGGCCAGGAGCCTGTCGACAGAGTTTCAGTTTGAGATGATAAAAAAGTTCTGGAGATGGAAGGTGGTGGTGGCTGCACAACAATATGAAGGTACCCAGTGCCACTGAACAAGTGCTTAAAATGGTAAATGTATGTTATGTATATTTTCTCACAATATGAAAGGTATTTGTGGATTTCTTTTCATTTCAATCACTGATTAGAAAATGAAACAGAAATACTATGGAAGCTCTTAGTCAATTCCTAGTGTGTTGTTATCAGCTCTTCTATTGATCTTAATGGCCAGACCAGGTAGAGGCAGCAAAAAGGCCAGGAGCCTGTTCCCAACATGCCATCTTCTGCCTTGGAGTCTAAGCCAGGTTTTCTTTACTTTTTTCCTTGTCACTTCCCTCTCCCTACACACACATCCCTCTGCCCCAGCCTCCTGTTTCCATCAGCTTTTAGGAGTTCTGTGGCTGCTCAGCTGCCCCAGGGCACCGGTAGCTTCTCTGCTTCCATCCCGGTCCTGGAGGCTCCTGGCAGCTCACAGTGACTCACCTGCCATTTGTTCTTACGAAGAGACCCACAGAGCTCCAGATCCCAAGGTGTAGACCAAGCATGTCAAACTTGCAGCCCACAAAGAATATTTTTGTGGCCTAGCCAATGTAACAGTATGTAAGAAACGTTTTAATAAAAGTTTTGTAACTTAATTTTTACAATATCCTGTTATACATAATTAATAATAACGAACTACAGCTTTCACTAATGATTGATTACTATAATGGTATTGGATTCATTTCCCTTAAGGGCTTTACGCGCAGGTGCACGGTTTCTTGCCACTAATACTAGCAGCGAATATTTTAACATCCGATTGCCACGTCATTAGTCTTGGATTGACTTGTTTGGTGTGAGCAACAGAAAATATTTCGCTTTCGGAGAACAAGAAAAATAGGTTTATTTGCGTTACACTTATTAATTTGTGCAGTTCTTTAGTGTCTGGTAAGTTAATGTTTAAGAAAAAATATTAATTTTTATTAAAATGTTCTATCATTTTATGTTAATGATGACTCATTAATTTCAGCCCTTTGTATTCAGCATGTCTATTGAAATAATCCTACCCTTGTATGAAAATTGAAGCTTTTGTTTTTTTGCGGCCACACAAACTTAAACCTTGTTTATTTGGCCCGTGTGAGCCTTTGAGTTTGACAGGCTTGGTGTAGACCATGAATCCAGACCACTGACACACACTTTTCATCTTGTGTTTGTATCTCTGGAAAATTCAATATCGCATAAACACTTCCAATTTTCAGTCAGTGCCTCTATTTATTCTCTGAAGCAGCTCTGCAGCCAACATGGAGATTTGAATCCATGTCAAAGAGGAAGTGTGAGCTTGGCAGAGCCACGTGGGCCCCAGGAACTCCCCAGCCCTCAAAGCCCTTCCACACTCACAGGCCTGCGGGTCGGGGCTGAGAGGAGGCAGGACATCGAGGTGGGGATGGAGCTCAGCTCCACAGCTCCCAGAGGCCACCGCTGTGGGGAAGGCCACGTTCCGAGGTGGAAATAGCAGACCCTTAGCGAGGATTTGTAAGTCCGTCAATAGAGATAAAGGCGGTAAAGTGCTCAATGCAACACGACAGAGCAAATGCTTGATAATGGAAGCTGTCATCATTTGTTATAATTACAAGTGACTTGGGACATACTGAAATCCAATCGAGAATGTGCGCTGGGCTGAGCACTTCACTCAGAATGAATATGCCCTAACTAAACATTTCATGACCCCGGGTCTTCTTCATGGAGTTTAGGAAAAGAGAGCTGAGTCAGGTGTGAGCCTCTGACGGTTGGCTACTCCCTCGTTTATTCTGCGGGCGCTAAGCAACCTTCTCACTGTGACTTGGTTTCTCACATAGACCCTTTGTGCAACAGCAGAGACTGGCTCAGTCCTAGAGTCCTTATTAAACAGGGTGGGTCGCCAGGGAAAGCTGTCTAACTCTGAGTGAGTTTTCCCCTGTTCGAGGTCAGTGTCCTGGACTAAATTACCTCAGATTTTCTTTTACCCTAACACCTTGTATCTTCAAGCATCCCAGTCCACTGCAGTTACAGGTACCTTTTCACAGCAACTAAATGAACTCAGTATTCTTTTTTAAAAAAATATATTTTTATTATTTATTGCCAAAATTGGTTAACACTCTCAACCCTACCTAGTTTCTCACGTGGCAAAATGCTGAGTTGAAAGCCACTGAGTCAGACTTGGAGCCCATCGTGATAAGGTGAGGGGCCCACCCAGAGCCTGACAGAAAACTCAGACGCAGCAGTGAGAGCGGAGGAAGGCTGAACCAGTGGGAGGACCCACTAACCGTGGTTGGCAAACTGCGGCCGACATTTATGGGTTCTCCTCTCCTGAGTTGAAGATGAGCCACTTCCTCTGATCCTGGTTATTTCAGGGAGAAATAATAAAAATTAGTTTCTGGATTTACCAGCCTGAGGGCAAAACCCCACCTCATGGAGAGGCACCCAAGTTCATCATTGTGTCCTCAACTTCCTCACGTGCAGTGGCTCCAGCTTCTTTTCCATCTGCAAAGTATAGAATAAGTGCTGAGGAAGACTCAGCTTTTAAAAGATTCATGAATTATACATATGAATAAGCACAGATTGTGCTATTTGTTTATTTTCCAAGTGCAATTGTGTGGCAAATTTACACTGCCAGTCGGAGAGGAAAGAAAACCTTGTCTCTTAGTTTGGGTCTGTACCTGACCTGGTTTCCTCCTGCGCCCACCTGTCAGGTGGCAGAGGAAAGACCATTGATGTAGAGGCTGATTTTCAACCTTAGATGCAGTAACTTACGCAGCCCCTTGGGTATTCATTCTTGGGGGCTTATGTCTCAGTCTCCTGTTTCCATGCTTCCCCTTCCAAGATGGATCTGATGTCTGAGGGAGGAGGGCTCCTTTGACCTCACGGTGTGGGGTAAGGAGTTGGGGGATCCAGGATCTGTCCTCAGCCATGTTCCCCTCGGCCAATCTGACACTACAGTGGAGTTGGCCTGCCCTTGTCTGTTAGATCTGCCAGCCTGCTGACGACATTGTGCCTCATGAACCTGGGACCCATTCTCTCCTAGGCCAGTGGTCGGCAAACTCATTAGTCAACAGAGCCAAATATCAACAGTACTATTGAAATTTCTTTTGAGAGCCAAATTTTTTAAACTTAAACTATATAGATAGGTACATTGTTATTAACTTAATTAGGGTACTCCTCAGGCTTAGGAAGAGCCACACTCAAGGGGCCAAAGAGCCGCATGTGGCTCTTCTATACTTTGCAGATGGAAAAGAAGCTGGAGCCACTGCACGTGAGGAAGTTGAGGACACAATGATGAACTTGGGTGCCTCTCCATGAGGTGGGGTTTTGCCCTCAGGCTGGTAAATCCAGAAACTAATTTTTATTATTTCTCCCTGAAATAACCAGGATCAGAGGAAGTGGCTCATCTTCAACTCAGGAGAGGAGAACCCATAAATGTCGGCCGCAGTTTGCCGACCACGGTTAGTGGGTCCTCCCACTGGTTCAGCCTTCCTCCGCTCTCACTGCTGCGTCTGAGTTTTCTGTCAGGCTCTGGGTGGGCCCCTCACCTTATCACGATGGGCTCCAAGTCTGACTCAGTGGCTTTCAACTCAGCATTTTGCCACGTGAGAAACTAGGTAGGGTTGAGAGTGTTAACCAGACCCACTCTCTGTCCAACCATGTCACCTGCCATGCTGGATCACCCATGCTGGCACCTGTGCCCACATAGCACTTTCCTGCGTCTTTCAAATGGTGCAGAGGGAAAGCAGGCCCCTCCCTCTTCGCACTCGCATTTCTCCTTGATCCATCTGTCCCCAGAGGTGTGCAAGTTAAACAACAGGCTCTCCAGGGATTTTACGTATTTACAAACATTCCCACCAGATCCAATTTCAAGCTGCCAACTATGTAACAATCAGCCTATAAATTCCTGAAATTTTAATAATCAGCCTTCAAGAGTTGGTAAATTACAAGCCAGCTTCAACACACGTGGACACTCTGACACTCAACCCTCTCCAGCATAAAGAGAGAAAATTGCAACAAACTTCCAACCAGCTACCTCTCCTGCCTCTTTCTCACTATTTTTTCTCTCATCATCTCCCAGTTTAAGAAGGGATGGATTTTCCTTCTTTCCTCTACCCAGAGCAGTAGGCCACATAGCCAAGGCAGGCCCTTCTCTGTACTATGGAAAGACCTCTCACATCTGAACCCTCAGGCTTGGTCCTTAAGATGCTAAACAGGAGCTAAAAGTATCAGAAAATGCTTTCCTTACCAATGCTTATTGTCAGGCTGTAAAAATCAGCTTTGAATGTCAGAGCTGAACATTCCGTTATTCATACTGGGCCATTTCTATTGCTCCGTCTTCAAGCTCACTGACTCTTTCCTCTATCACCTCCATCGAGACCATTCAGTTTTTAAAATGTTGGTTACCATATTTTTCATTCTAAAATTCCCATTTGATTCTCTCTTCTACTTAGTATTTTCTGTATTTGTGGAGACTTTCTATTTCCCACTGACTTGGAGAGGAGTTGCCTTTACTTCTTGGAACATTCTTATAATTGCTGCCTTAAAGTCTTTGTCAGATGATCCCAACATCCATGATGTCTTGGTTTTGGCCTCTGTTGGTTCTTTCTCCTGCCAGTTAAACTGCTCCTGGTTCTTTGTATACTAACTAATGCTGGGTTATTTCCTGGATATTTTGGATATTATGTTCTAAGACACTATGTTTTCTTTGTTTTGTTAATTTTTTTTTTTAGAGAATGCAAATGTAAACTCGCTGCTGACTTCGAGGCCCTTCAGATGCTGGCCCTCTTCCCCAGTCCACTTGCTGTTATTTACCGTTCAGAGTCCTCAAATAGCAGCCCACGCATTCTGTCCTGGTTTTATAGCTGACTGCAGTAGAAGAGGGAGGGTGGAGTGTGTTTAATTCATGTTATCCAGAACCAGACCCCCCACAGTGTAATCAAAGCGATCTTTCTAAAGCACAAAACTGGCTTGTCACTCCTCTGTTTAAAACTCTTTAAAGCCCACCCCACCGCCCACCTTGTCCCCTCATAGTCTGGCCTCCCTTCCTTTCTTCAGCTTCCAGCCATCCCCACCTTTCACTTTGCTCCAAAGCAACACTGAGCCTCTTGCAGCTCCTGGAGCCATAATGCTCTCCTGACCCCTGGGCCTTTGCACATGCTGCTCCCTTACCCTAAATGCGTGTCTCCCTCTTTCCTGGCTACTTTCCCACACATCTTAGTTGAGATGTTGCTTTCTCTGGGTCACTGCTCTTTATCCACAGAATGGACTCACTTCTCTGCAATGAGCTCCCACTGCCTCCTAGCACAGCATGTTATCACTCTGCGTTGTAGCTATCTGTCCGCCTGTCCTCCACCGTCTGCCCCACAAGACTGTGAGCACCTTGCAGGCAGGCAGTGTTTTCTCCAGTTGCTAACAGAGGGTGTGGAATATAGTAACTTCCAATCATTATCTGCAGAATTGAATTATGTCAGTACCAACAGTGGCCCTGGGAAGTGGATTCCTAACCCTAAGTCGCTGCCCCCTTGGTCAAGGCCCCTGGTAACACCCTGCCATTTGGTTCTCTGTCAACAATATGCTCCACCCTGGTCCCTGGTTTGCACCTCTCCAGGCTGACGCTGTCGTCTGGACCCCCAGATAGTCAGCCTGTGTTTAGGCTCCCGTGACTGAGTGCTGCTTCCTCAGGTGCCCGCCCCTTGACCTCAGTCAATATCTGTGGAACTAAATTGCATCAGTATCCACAGTGTCCCCAGAAGTAGATTTCCTCCCCCGAGCCTCTGCCTTCATTGTCCGCACCCCTGATAACCACAAGATACTGTTCACATGGACCTCAAGCTCCTGCTTCACTTTACCACTCACCCCGTCTATGTGCCCGGGCCCAGGCTGTGTCATATGACGTCAGCCACATATGAAATTTAAAATTATCTAGTAGCCACATTTAAAAAGAAGAAAAAAACAGGTGAAATTAATTTTAATAGTATAATTTATTTAACACAATATATAAAACATTTTATCATTTCAACATGTAATCAATATTTTTAAAAATTATCAGGGAAATATTTTACATTCTTGTTTCCATACAAAGTCTTCAAAATCAAGTCTGTATTTTACACTTACAGCATGTCTCAGTTTGGACAAGCCTCATGTCAAGTGCAAAATGGCCACACGTGACCAGTGGACACCATACCGGATGGCACATGACTGGAGATGGGGTATTAATATTGACAGGAGTAGCTGATGCTTACCAGGTATCCACACATGCCCAGCACTCTTCTGAGCCTCTATGACTCTTCATGCATTATTAAACTTAATCCTCACAGCAAGCCCATAAACGAGGGGCTGTTTTAACTCTCTGTTACAAATGGGTCTCACAGATTAAGCACTTGCCCAGAATAACCCACGCAGTTCAGTGGCAAAGCCAAGGCCAGGCAAGGCTGGTGTGTTTCCAGGCTCAAGTGTTGGCCCACCCTCCATCTGCCTCCCAACCTATGGGACACTTTGTAAATATGAAACTTGCTAACCCTCAGATGCCACACATTGATAACGCACATGAGGACAAAAAATGCTATGGATAATACGGCAACAAGTTTTGATGAGTAAATTCATGGTTTGAAAGTCATCAGAGAGGACTCCATATCCTTCCGGAAAATACCCGCCCCTGGGCCATGGCCAAAGGATGGTTCTGGGTTGAATCAAAGACAAGTCTGACAAAGGGTAGCATTTTTATGGTCTCAATCTTTGAAAGCTTCAGAAAGAATTAGTTTAGAGCAAGTTAGTTTTCAACCGATTTGACAGCAATTCAAATCAAGCTGGTTTCCTTCTTAGTCTCTTCCTTGAACAAACTCTGTTAGCCTCTGAGGCCCACATTCTTAGCCTGGCACACAGTAGGAGGGTTTTAGCTGCTTTCTTACATGCTGTTTTCAAAGACTTCTCCATGATGAACGTGAGTGGTTCCCTTCTATTGCTCTTGACAAGAGGGGCACCATCCTCACAATAGGAAGGTGAGATCTATCTGCTACCACCCTCACCATCCTATATAATAAAAGCCTAATATGCTAAGTGTCTGGTCATCTAGTTGGCCATTCAACCAATCAAAGCATAATATGCTAATGATATGCTAAGGCCACTTAACTGCTCGCTATGACGTGCATTGACCACCAGAAGGAAGAGACAGTCAACCAGTTAACCAGTTGCTATGACATGCACTGACCACAAGAGGGCAGATGCTCTGACCGGTAGGTTAGCTTGCTGCTGGGGTCCGGTCAATCAGGACTGAGTAAGACAAGCTGGACACGCCCTGGAGCCCTCCCACGGTCCCACCCTGGCTGGACAAACTCCTACATCCCTCCCCAGCCCTGGTGGAGTCCCTTGGCCTGGCCTGTGCCCTCTCACAATCTGGGACCCCTTGGGGAATGTCAGAGAGCCGATTTCAAACCAATCCCTCAAGCCAGGCTGAGGGACCCCATTGGTGCATGAATTTGTGCACCAGGCCTCTAGTCCTATATAATAAAAGGCTAACATGCAAATCGACTGAACAGCAGAACAACCGGTCGCTATGATTCGCACTGACTACGAGGAGGCAGATGCTCAAAGCAGGAGCTTCCCCCTGGTGGTCAGTGCACTCCCACAGGGGGAGCACCATTCAGCCAGAAGCCCTGAGCTGGGCTCATGGCTGGTGAGCACAGCGGTGGTGGCGGGAGCCTCTCCTGCCTCCGTGGCAGTTGGACATCCCCAGAGGGCTGCCAGACTGAGAGAGGGCGCAGGCTGGGCTCAGGGAACCCCCGCGCCCAGAGTTCACGAATTTCGTGCACTGAGCCTCTAGTATGGAATAAAGGTGACCCAGTAATAGTCCCAGGTAATTAAACTTTTCTCTGTACCATGACTTATCTTCTGGGAAATATCTACTCCTTTAACCTTCAGACTTTACACAGAAAATGTAAATTTTTAAAAAATTAGAATTAAGTTCTGTTTTAAGTTCTTTTTAAAGGGCCCTTCCCAAAAGTTGTATACAGTATATGGCTTGCACATATGCCACATTGACCAGAACTCAATCATAGTGCCATCCAAGCTTCAAGGGAGGATAGGAAACGTAATCTTTGTTGTGAGTGTCTTTGGCAGCCATGAGAATGCGCCGCTCAGATCTCTGAGTGAGTAAGTGTAACTGTGAAATCCACCACCACATTTGCATTGAGATCATGCTTCCTGCAGGCTCCTTCCAGCCAGCCACAGGCAGAGAGCATCAGGAATACTAAAGCGGCTTTGTTTCTAGGAGTCCATGAGCTTTCATTGATGGGCAACATTTACTGGAGAACTGTATTAATTATCTGTTGCTATGTAGCAAATTACACCAGAATGTAGTGGCTTAAACAACACAGTTTGGGTTGTTTCACAGTTTCTGTGGGTCGGGAATTCAGGTGCAATTTATCTGGATCCTCTGCTTCAAGAACGCTCATAAGGCTAAAGTTCAAGCGTCAGCCAGGGCTGTGTTTCACCTGAGGCCTGCCAGGGAAGGATCTGCTTTCCAGCTCACCTGGTGGTTGGCATCAGGATTCAGCATCTCGTGGGCTGTTGACTAAGGGCCTCGCTCTTTCCTGGCTGTTGGCTGGAGGCTGCCCTCAGTCCCTTGTTACATGGGACCTCCCATGGCAGTCGACTTCACCAAAATTAGCAAGAGAGTCCAGTAAGCTGGAAGTCTCAGTCCTTTATAACAACATCATGGAAGTGACATCCCATCACTTTTGCCATTTTTTATTCATTCAAAGCTAGTCACTAGGTCTGGTCAACCTCAAAGGGAAGGGATTACACAAGGGCATGAGTACCAGGAGGCAGAGGTCACAGGGGGTTATCTCTGAACTCTGACTGTCACAGGGATTGCTGAGAGCTTTGCAGAACTTTCCTTAGAACCACACAGGAGTTTAAGATCCTTTCTTCCTTCCTTCCTTCCTTTCTTCTCTCCTGCACTTGTGGTCAGACCTGCACCGGGGCCTGGTGGCCCTGCCAGTCCTCCTTAGCTTCCTCCCATCTTCGCTAACAGATGGTCCCCCTAATAAGATCCTTGCATGTTTAATTCCTTCTTAGCATCTGTTTCTCATAATACCCAGAGTAACACAGTGGTCGTGGGCCAGCTGAGAATCTGCTGAGGAAGAAGGGGACTAAGGATTTTGAACAGTTTCTGCTCATATCCTTAATATAGTTTGGAAACCGCCTGCCTGTGATCTCAGCACATTTGATATTAAAGGTAAAATGCAATCTCCCCCCAAAAATGTAACTTAAATAACTGAAAAAACTTAGCTTTACCTCTGTCAATATATGTGTGCTAGAGGCCTGGTGCACAAAATTTGTGCATGGGAGGGGTGTCCCTCAGCCCAACCTGCACCCTCTCCCAATCCGGGACCCCATAGGTAGGGTCCTTAGGCCTGGCTGGCGATCAGGGCCTATCAGGGCTTTCCTTCTCCCGGCTGCCGGAAGCTGGCCCTGCCCCTACTGCTGCCACTGCTTGCCATCTGTGTGGCGCTGCTCCCCGCCCCCCACCACTGGTTGCCTCCCTCTGTGGATGACAGGTGTGGAGTGCAATCACTTGGCTGGCCAGGGCCTCGCTCTGCAGGGCCATTGCTGGCCGGCCTACACACATGCCACAGCATCTCTGGGTGTTGGCCTGGACCTCCCTCTGTGGGCGATCGACTTCGGGGCCCTCAGATCAATCACCTCGCAGAGGGAGGTCCCACCCACCCACCACAGTGCCACCAACCAGGTGGCCTGGGCCTCCCTCTGTGGGGTGATCGATCACGGGGCTCCTCCAAAGAGAGAGGCCTTGCCCACCCGGCCGAGGCTCCGCAATCACAGAGCCCCCTTCCACCATCAATTGCCCCACCGGCCAGTGGCCTGGGTCTCCCTCTGTGGGGCAATTGTGGGGCGATGGTGGGGCCCCCCTGAGCAATCACATTGCACTCACCGTGGCTGGCCTGGAGCCAGTGTGTGTCATAATGTGGCCGTCCAGAAGGGCATCCAGACAGTTGTTCTGCTGTTCAGTCGTTTGGTCGATTTGCATATTATGCTTTTATTATTATAGATTGAAAGTATGTTATAGCCCTAGCTGGTTTTCTTAGTGGTTAGAGTGTCGGCTGGCAGACTGAAGTGTCTTGGGTTGGATTCCGGTCAAGGACATGTACCTTGGCTGCAGGTTCACCAGCCTGGGTCAGGGTGCATGTGGGAGGCAATTAATCAATGTGTCTCTCTCACACCAATGTTTCTCTTTCTCTCCCCTTCTTCCCTCCCTTCCACTCTTTCTCAAAAAAAGAAAAAAATTCAATGGAAAAAATATCCTCAGGTGAGGCTAAATAAAGTGTGCTACAATAAACCTTTTCATAACTTAGAATTTAAATTTCTAGAGATTAATACCCTAAGAATAAAACCAATATGAAATGATGATGACTAATATCAAATCTAATATTTTATTGCATAATTTAAAGGCATGCTTTAGACCAAATACTTTTTATGTTGTAATTCTACTGAAGTCCTTAATTTTACACTCATTTTCCAAAACGATTGGTAAAATTCCCTAAAATTGCTAAGATGGCAACTTTAGAGAGTGGGAAGGAGATTTAAGAAACTTAGATAAGGGCTGAACACTTACTTTGGACAAAGGTAAGTCAGAAGGTATAATAAATTGCTCAGATGAATTCTTTTCCTCATTGTCTCAAATGAGAATAGTCCCTGTTTTTATTAATCATTCTTGTCTCTGATTTACATTGTTCTAATATAAAAATACCAATAAATACTCTATCTAAATACTTTCTCGCTCTTTTTTTTCCTTCTTCTTTGTACCACACTGAGCTTGTAAATAGAGGGAAAATAGGGTATGTGATCTTAAGGTTTCCCAGGAAGCCCATACTATGTAGTAAACAGCATCAGCCAGGAGGTGGCAGTAGTGACCAATGAGAAATCCTGATGCTCTGCCTCTATCAGCTTTCACTGCCTTGTGGATGCTTCCTGGATCTAATCTGATGCTTATGAAAGCTATTTCCTTCTTACAAAAACACCAGGCCCAAACAGAAATTAACCTCATCCTGCCGATAAAGAATGTTTGTGCCTCACACGATGTCAAACTATCCCAGCTATAGCTAGATCTTCAATAAACAGTACCCAGAAGCAAGATGCAGCTGCGCATTTTAGGCAGCGGGAGCGGGCACACTGGCCTGCAGGGAAGCCCAGCACTATCAGGTGGGCCCTCAGGATGGTGAGAAGGCTGCGTGACTGGTCTCGGCTCAGGAAGGATGAGCACGCTGAAGGATTCTGCAGGAAATAACTGTTCTGAGTCACTCAGACCAAGTGCTTTCCCATCAGCAACACCCAAGTGTCTTCCTCATGCAAACACAGGTCTGATAGTGTTTCCTGCGAGGGGTTTAACTGAAATGGTATCATTGCTATCTTTGCAAGGGATTCTGGAGGATTTGGGAAGCCACGTAAGGAGTTGAGACTTGTCCCCGTGGACAGTGGGTGTCATTCAAAGGCTTTGGGCAGGGGATAAGGTGGCTAATGCAGTTGTAAGTGGCAATGGAAAGAAGACAGTAGGAAGGGCACAAGTTAAGTGGGTTTTCTAGCCTTAGATGTGTTCAGCATCCAGACATTTTTATTCTATTTCTAATACAGTAAAACCTCGATATAACGGACTAATTTGGCCAAGGGGGTGTCTGTTAAAGATGAAAGTCCATTACATAATAAAGTAGGTTTTCTACGTGTGCACATTAAAAAATTGACAAATTGGTTAATTTACCTGTTTATTTATGCAGACATGTTTGTGTAATTAAAATCGAGAGTGTATGAGAAGTTTAATTTCACAGAAAAGTTTTCTACATGTATGACTGTAATTTTGCATTTATACTGAATAGGTCTAGTAAATGCGTGCACTCACCAGTCACCGGAGTAAACATGCACACGGCTGGGCTGAGGCTTAGCGCACATGGGAACGTTGGCCCGTGTGCATCCAAACTGCTGCAGACGGTCACGCCACCTAGAGTGTATGAGAAGTTTAATTTCACAGAAAAGTTTTCTACATGTATGACTGTAATTTTGCATTTATACTGAATAGGTCTAGTAAATGCGTGCACTCACCAGTCACTGGAGTAAACATGCACACGGCTGAGCTGAGGCTTAGCGCACATGGGAACGTTGGCCCATGTGCATCCAAACTGCTGCAGACGGTCACGCCACCCGACAACAGAACCAGTTCCCACATAGGATGCGGTGTGATCGTGAGCTAATCATTCCCCGAGCATTATCTATGAGCGCTGACTCTTGGATTTAAATATGTAGACGATAGTTGTACATATGTAATACGTTTTTATGCAGGCGAAATTACTACAGTTTTTCCAACATGTAGCCTATTCACTAAAATTTGTTTAAAATAACAGTGAATTAATAACAAAAAAAACAACCTGTTAATTTAATTATAAGCTAATCTTGGTTAAAACCATTTTAAAATTGATGGGGTGTTAATCGTCACATATGACATACGGACCGGGAGTTTTGTCTGTTGAATCCCAAGTCCGTTAAATCGAGGTCCACAAAATGGAGGGTTTACTGTGACATACTTGGACGAGCGCCGAGGGAAATCCTGGCAGTGTGCTCTGGGTTTCCTTTCTCTACTGCATCTTTGGAGGGGAAGCAGCCCCCATTTCCATATCGTCCCCAGGAAAACAAATGATGAGAGAATACTCTGGCCGGAGCTCAGAAGGACCTGGCCTGGGGGGTTGGAAAAGCAGCGTAACTCTCACACCGGTTTGCTTGTGCACCAGATAGGAAATAGCAGGTGCTGCGGGGATTGATGTGAGGCTACAGGAGTCACGCGCATGAGTCCTTAGGACAAAGCGGAGCTATATCAGCGCTCAATAAACAGCAGTTATCACAGAGGGAGACCTGACCTGAAAATGGTCACAAAATAGTTCAGCCAGCCCCAGGGCTGGTCATTCCCGCCAATCTATAAAGACCCGCGCGTGCGCACATGCAGCGTCCCTCTCCACCACCAAACACACCCACTGGGTCTGCCTGGGCACGCCTTCGCTTCATCCAAGATGCCCTTGAGATTCACCCTTTCCATCCATGATCTGCTTCCAGAGAGCCCATCCGAGGTCCCGCCCCTCAGATGCTGCCCCCTGGCATGACCCTGACTCTGGCCCCCACCCAGGGCTTACCTCAACAGACTTCTGCTTTCACTGTGGCCAGAGAAAAGTCACCTGCCGACTCGATATGAGGAACTAGAAATGTTTGCTTATTTGGCATCAGGGACCTGGGGGCGCAGCCAAGGCTCTGACACAGGTTTGAACTACAGGGAAGGGAAGGTGTCCTGCCAAGGTCAGAAAGAAGGTGGGCACTCGCAGAGGCCACACAATGAAAAGCACTGCTTATAAATGCCAATTTCACACCTATTCACCCCTGAGCAGGAGCCTGCACTGGCCCAGCTGTCTTTTGAGGAGAGTGGGTGTGTCACTTACCATTGCTTCAGGGCCTGGTGCTGGCTGTCTGGCTGGTGGCCCCTGAGAACTTGCACTCTTGGAGTTTAGCATTTGCCCAGATCTATTGCCAAACAAGGCAAGCACACAATGGATCACACTTCCGTGTGGGAATTCCAAAGCTTTACAAAGGGGTCCTACAGGAGGAGGGGGTTAGCTGAGCTGCCAGGCCCAAAGTCCTCTGATGTAACTCGATTTGTTTAACAAAATCTGCATAGGCCCCAGCTTACAGCCAACCTACAACTGCAAGTGTGGGTTTGAAGTTGGTTTGAAATGTGTTCTCCCATCAGAACAATGAGGTTTGGGGTGGGTACACTTGCAGGACTCTCTAAAAGCCAATCGAGCCCACAGGAGGCCTTGTGCAGAGACCAGGGAGCCAGGGCAAGCTGACAAGTCTGGGGGGACCGAACCACGTTCAGAGTGGCAGAAGCAGTGATGCGGGGGCCAGGGGACAGAGAGTACATGGCGGAAGATGCACAGATGCTGGGGGAGATCATGAGGATTTTGGAAGCCACTTTCGGACTTTGGACCTTACCCTGAGGGCAATGGGGTGCCATGGAAAGGTTTTAAGCAGAGGAGCCACTTCTCCCACATGAGGTATTGGGACACTGGGAGCAAACTCTGGCCCCAACCTGGATCCCCAGAGGCTCCAGGCCAGCAGGGAGGAGAGGGCCTGCGGAAGGAAGAGCCTGGGTTCCCCGCCATGGTGGGCAGAGACGGGGACCCTGAGGACCTTGGCTTCAGTGTTGGGGAGGGAGAGGAGCTGCTTGTTCGAAAGGCCCACAGGGCACCAGATCCCAGATCGGGGAGCTGGGTGTAGGAGGGAGCAGTGTTTAATGCAGGTGCACACCAACTGGGGATTCTGCATCCTGCTTTCTTGGAAAGACAGTTTCCTGCCAGCCTAGAAGCTGCTCTCAGCCAGACATAATGGCTGCATGGCCCTGTAAAGAATGGTGCAAAGAGGAAACAATGGGTCTGTTTTATGAGACATTTGTTATCTCTAAATGTGTGACAAAACCAAAGTCCATTGGCCTTTGAGCTAGACTAATATATTGATTTCTCTTTATGCCCAGATATGAACTGCATGAAACTTGAGGTGGGTGGGAAGTAATTTAAAGTTGAAATATTTTTTATGATATTAGTGTTTTTCTAAAAGCACCAATGGTAAAGTTAAAGGTTCTATTTAAACACATTAATAAATAAACCCATGGGACATGACCAAGGGAACTCAAGGACACTCATGTCCCTAGTGGCGAGTTCACCAATGCAGGAGCAAAGAGGCAAGGCTTTGAAGTGAAGTGCTTTTGTCAAAGCTACATTCACTTTGCACAGCTGAGCTGTTGTTCTCTGGATGGCACAATTTATGATGCAAGCATTTTGCTCTTATTTCATCATTATTATTATTATTATTTTGCTTTAGACAAATGCCAGGATTAACAAAAACTTACCGAAAAATATACCCAGAAATGTAGCCTTACAATATTGGAACTTCCCCTCCCAAGACCAAGAGTTTCATAGCTCAATTTAAAACCATTGGCAGGCTTCCATGAGATTTTGAAAATAGCTTAATGGCAAGATGGCTCACATGCTTCTCCAGGAATACATTAGAAACAGATTGATGACTATTGAAACATAAAACATGAATCCTACCGCATTTCATGGAATCTAAAACTTCACTGTGTCAGACACACTGCTATTTCATGAAACACTAAATAAGTGTCACAATGCTTTCTTAGCACTTAGAATTTTTCTTAAATGTATTAAAAGAGCTCTTTTAGACCTATTTGGACACAGAATTTTTAAACCATATGTCACTCACTCTCCTGCACACACAGAAAGGAAATGTAGGCTAACAACTTGGTTAAGATGTGACTAAAACTGCGTCACATCCAGAATTCACCTTTCGGGGGTCGCTCTTGGATGTAGGACTTGGAAATCCATGTTTTTCCAGACACCATCGTCCTGTGAGTCACCAAGCACTTTCAGGAGAGTTCTGGTGAAGCCGTAGGCCACGTTTCTTTTAAAAGTGTTCCACAATTGTCTTCTCTGAGCTTTGATGCTCAGTCAGTGGCAATGACAACTATGACATGAGCTGTTTAGTTGACAGCGAGTGTAAGACACAGAGATTATAGATGACTACGGCATGAGAAAATGTTCCTTCTAGAATCAACAAAATGGGTGCAATGGACTGAATGTTTGTGTTGCTCACAAAATTAATACCTTGAAACCCAACCCCCAGTATCAGGAAGTGGGGCCTTTGGGGTGATTAGGCATGAGGGTGGAGTGCTCATGAATGGGATTGCACCCTTATGAGGGGGCCCCAGGGAGCCCTCTCACCCACCTTCTGCCACGTGTGGACACAACAAGAAGTCTGAGACCCCCCAAAAGAGGGCCCTCACCTAACCCTGCTGGCACCTTGACCTCACACTCCCAGCCTCCGACCTGTGAGAACTAAATTTCTGTTGTTCATAAGCCACCCAGTCTATGGTACTTTGTTATTGTAGCCTAACTATGCATACAGTCCCTCAGACTTCTGCCGTCTCCTGAATCCACTTCCTCCCTCCCAGGTGTGTGAGTGTGTGTGTGTGTGTGTGTGTGTGTGTGTGTGTGTGTGTGTGTAGATTTTGAGGAAGGAGGAAAAGCTGACATCTATAATAAAAACTAGGAAAAAATGCATTTGAAAAAACATGACAAGCCCTTAATTTCATGATTGGGATTCTTGTTGCCTCGGCCCAGAAGGTCTGCAGCGTGTCCGCTGTGTGGTCAGCAGTGCAGTGTGGGAAGGGGGAAGCCAGACCAGGTGCAGTTAGGTAGCCTGGAGGCAGCGAGGGCGGAGCAGCACTGGCTTGGGGGTCAGGCACAGTCGGGCTGGGGGGCTGGTTTTCTCTCAACTTGCCCAGTGCTGCTCATGTGACAGATCCTCTCTAAGCTCCAGGTTGCTCATCTGCAAAAGGGTGAGTATAGTACATGGCCCATGGGGTTCCATAAGAGCAAAGAAAGTAACCCATGTAAATGCCATTAATAAATGCCAAACACATTTGATCCCCTATTTATTCTCCTTAAATATACAGCCCAAGGACTGAAAGTAAACCAAAACCACCATCAGAAAAAAACAACAAAAACCACCGAAGCCTGTTTTTGTCTATTTCACAGAGACTTCTGAGTGGAGACAATTCCTCCTGAAAATCATGCTTTTCACCAACACATAAAAAAAAAAAAATAACAGCTGATGAAGTGGGTCATTTTCTTTTGCATTTTACCAAACAGTGATCTTTATTTTAAGAATAGGATGTTAGCATGACTCAAGTCTGAAGAGAAATGAGCTCCGTTCTGTCCTCTGGTGTCCGTGGACAAAGTCAAAGAGACTTCTCTGGTGGCAAGTCCTGGCATGGGACCCGGTGAGCGATGACGCGGCCGATCCCAAGCTTGGCTCACTCGGAGTGGTTTCTCTCCCCTCCCTTTCCTTAGGCGCACCCACCGCAGCCCTGTCCTGGCTGCACCCAGATAGAGGCCCCGCACGGGGCATGCACATGCAAACCTCTGCCTTCCAGGAAACCAGCAAACTTCTTCCCTGGGGTTGGTTCCAGTAAAAGGTGGGGCTCAACTGCCTGGGCAGGACGCCCACATGTAATCCCAGACTCAGCAGCGACTTTCTTTTCTGGTTTGGGGAGCTCAATTATTCACTTTGCCTTGGTTTTCCATCTTTATCATGAAAATAATAGTCTTACCTCTTCTATAAGTGTGTTCTGGGGACTAAAAATTTGGGAGACGTGGCTGTTTCGTATCCTAATGGGTGGAACACAGAAGGAATGCTAAATACCACGTTGGCATTACTGTGGGTGAACCTCCAGCCTGACCACTCAGTAAAGCATGTTCCTAGGAGTCTGGTTCCCACCACTGCTCACAGCCATTATGTGTAGTGGATAATCCTTCTCATTCTCGCTCCCTCCTGATTTGGGTCTGTGCAGCTGTTTCCACTCTGCCTCTGGAAACAGCCCTCCTTTCCACTGGGCATCCAGCCTTCCCCACTCTAACCATAGCACCTCATCCTTCCCCACTCCTATTGGGGAGCCCAGGCAAAGGCCTAGGACTTGGGCCTGGCCAGTTATGAGAGCCCATCTACCTTAGCCTGGGTTTCCCCAAAAGCAGAGTATTACAGGCAGTAGTTTATTTGGGAAGAGGGTCCAGGGAAAGGGTGAGGGAAACAGGAAAAGTCAATACAAAGAGGTGTTATCAAATTGCCCAGCAAGGCAGATGCCTGGAGAAAGACCTTGCTGGTGTATTTGGAGTGCATCTCAGAATCATCCGCCTGAGGGATGAGTGACAGGAGAAGGATGAGTGACAGGAGAGGGATGAGTGATAGGAGCATTTATGTGTTGGTCCCTGCCCCCACCCCATTGGCCCCAAGTTCCAAGTTGAGCATATTTGAGTGGTAGGGGAGGTCCTGCAGATGTCCCTCACCAGGGTTCAGGAGAACTGCATTGGGAAGCTAGGGGCATCCCAAGTTGGAAGGAGGCACATGTGCAAACCAAAGTATCCTGACAGGTGTGAGTGGATTTAGCACTAAGCAGGCCCGAAGAGCAAGGATCGGAAAGGAAGGGATCACACCCGTTGGAGAGGAACATTCTGCAAGTGACAACAGTAAAGGAGCCCTTAAACTTGTACTTGAAGACCAAGAGCTTAAGCCTCTGATGATTGCAGTAACTTTTCTATGAACATATTTAGACAACCAGGAGCTCCCAGACCAAATCTTATTTTAGTAGATATATTTCTCTATAGTTTATAAAAATGAGGGATTATTTCTTACTGTCTATTTAACAGCCATCTCAACATTTTATATTAAGTATGATCCAAAGAATACCATTTAATGAGATGATTTATGAAAAAAGTGTGCCAGGGTCAAATATTGATAAATAGTGTATGCTAGGACATTTCCTTGATTCTATTAGTCATTTTTTTCTAGTTCTTTTACATTTCTAAAATTGGAATTCATTTTATAATTAGTGTGCTATGTTTCCTTACTTGCTGTTATGGGTTGAATTATGTCCCTTCCTCTCAATTCATACTAGTATGTTGAAACCCTAATACTTCAGATTGTGGCTGCATTTGGAGATAAGGCCTTGAAAGAGCTTATTCAGTTAAGAGGAGACAGTTAGAATGGACCCCATATACAATCTGACTTGTGTCTTCAAAAGAAGATATTCAGGCACAAAGAGATGTGTATACAAAGGGAAGACCAGGTGAGGACACAGAGAGAAGGTGGCCGTCTTCAAGGCAAGGACGGAGGCCTCATGAGAAACCAACCTGCTTGCAGCTTAACTTGCTTCCAGCCTCCAGAACTGTGAGAAAATAAACCTCTGCTGCTTAGCCTCCCAGCCTGTGGGGTTTTGTTATGACAGCCCTCACAGACTAAGATATTTCCCATAAAGCTGTTATTAACCAATGACACTTTAAAAATGACAGCAGTTCAGAATCTGGGAAACATGATGAATCTCGGGAGCATCAATGATGCACACAAACATACTGAATTTTCTGGGAAAGCCTGCAGCCTCTTTAACTCTAACCCCTGCTCCCACGCTCAGTCACCATTCAGAAACCCACTCTGAGCAGCACAGCACGGACACATCTGTAGAAAGCCTCAGGGAAACAAATTGCCCTCAGATGCCTTTTGAGCAATGGATTCGAGTAGGAGGGTTGAAAATGCCATTTCTTGGAGGAGTAAAGCTCATTCACGCATGGTGCCATCAACAAGAACTTCTATAACTTGAAGGTCAAGAATAACAGAAAAGCTCATTTATACTGTTCCATCAGGCACACATCACATGATGGAATATACAGGCAGTCCCCCTCACACATTTCCCAGATGCACAAATTTCAGTTACTCCATGGTAACGGGAGTTAAATAACACCAGCCCCCAACAACACGGTTCCAAATTCAGTTACTACAGTACCTTAACTGTACATAATTCATCAAGTACAACTCTGCTGCTGCTCCCAGGCCACAGGTCACTACATAAATTACAGACATGCGTCATGACCAGGGACCAATCTTGACACTTCCTTCGGAGTCCGTGGGTGACTGGTCACCGTGCATCTGTTATCAGTTCACACACAGGCAGCAGAGCATGTAGCTGCATGGCCTCTTGTCTCCCGGTGATAAACCCACGGGACATTTTACAGAAATGGATAATCAAAAGAGAGAAACAAAAAAAGTGATAAGGCTGGAAGTGGAAGTTTAATCAGACGTAAACAGAGTTGTAGAGTAATACCTGCTGATGCTGCTGTTGTTCGAGAGATTCTACATACAGCCGGATGAACTTAGTGAACTTATTGAAATAAGTGAGGAAAGTGGTTGTGACAAAAAGAATGAAGATGCTGCAAAAAATAGTCCATATTAAAGGAACTCTTGGAGATATTTCATGGCACTAAAAGTGTAAAAAAAATTGAATGTTGGAAGCTGACCCAAATTTAGAAAGGAGTATGACAATTCACCAAGGCATAGAAGAGAGGCTTGGTCCATACTATAAGCTTTCTAATAAAAAATCACTGTTTGAAACTCTGGAAATTTTTAACAAAGAAATAAAACATTATTTCTCAGTATTTCTAATGTTTTATAGTATGCTGTTAATATTCATTTTGCTATTTTACAATTTTCCTTATATATTTATAACCAATGATAAGAGAGTTCTTAATGTTTTGACAAAATTTTGAAATTCAGGAAAGAATCTTATTGATCATTGATCATTATTATTGAGATTGCTTTGCACAGTTTCAGCTTGGCCAGTCCCACACTACTGTGCAAAGCAAACATTACTTTGTAACACTATGATGTTAAAAAGTAAATTCCTGTTGTCCTACTCTTAATTATTTGACAAACATTTTTGAAGCTACCATGATTAAGTTATATAAGGGACCCAAATACCAAGGTTAAACATAGCTTAAGGAAGAAGGATGGCAAGTATCTATACTAATAAAAGGGTAATATGCTAATTAGACCGGATCTACCAGACATTTTCCGGACGTCCGACTTGCTTCCAGGCAAAGCCACAGTGGTGGGGACTGAGGCAGAGGCAGTTAGAGGCAATCAGGCCGGCAGGGGAGCAAGCAGTTAGGGGTGAGATCAGGCCAGCGCAGGGAAGCAAGCAGTTAGGGGGCAATCAGGCCAGCAGGTGAGGGCAGTTGGAGGTGATCAGGCTGGCAGGGGAGCAGTTAGGTGGCGATCAGGCTGGCAGGAAAACGGTTAGGGGGCAATCAGGCCAGCAGGTGAGGGCAGTTGGAGGTGATCAGGCTGGCAGGGGAGCAGTTAGGTGGCGATCAGGCTGGCAGGCAGAGGCAGTTACGGGTAATCAGGAAGGCAGGCAGAGGTGGTTAGGGGTGATCAGGCAGGCAGACGACCGGTTCGGAGCCAGCGGTCCAGGATTGTGAGAGGGATGTCCCAGATTGGAAAGGGTACAGGCCAGCCTGAGGGACCACCCCCGCCCATGCACTAATTTTGTGCACCAGGCCTCTAGTGCATTAATAATGGTTAATGCTATTATTGACTGATTGCTTTCCATGTGCTGGGCACAGTGCTAAATGTTTTTCTTGCAGTGCATGGCCTCCTAATAACCTCAGCACAAGAGGACCTTTCCAAGGACCACAGAGGAGTTCTGATGGCTTAGATCAAGCATGTCAAACTCAAAGGCTAACACGGGCCAAATAAACAAGGTTTAAGTTTATGTGGGCCACAAAAAAACAAAAGCTTCAATTTTCATAGAA